>NC_091231.1:6747985-7082985 GCF_040958095.1 Procambarus clarkii | reverse complement strand
AGAGAAAATATATTAATTCATGAAAACTTGGCTTATTAGGCAAATTGGGCCTTGCATAGTAGGCTGAGAAGTGCGTTCTGGCTATTAGGTACGACATACATATATATATGCATGCATGCATGCATACATATATATATATATATATATATATATATATATATATATATATATATATATATATATATATATATATATATATATATATATATATATGGGAGGGGGAGAGAGGAAGGGAAAGGGGAAAGTGAGAAAGAGAAAATAATTGAGAATAAATAACATTTTTTTTATTTCAAAAATAGTATAAGGTGCTGTTTTACCTTATTCTAATAATAATAATAATAATGTTAACAGTGGTAGAAAAAAGTAGAATTATATTACAGTATTAGCATATTCTTGGAAAAATTAATACACGAGATTCATTGTGTGATTCCTCAGCTTCTGTGGTGATCAGCCGAGTTTCTCATCTGCCTTCTTTACAATATTAATCTTATTTCTTCCATAGGAAGGTTTTAATAGTTTAAAAATATTATGCATCTGTAATACTGTAAAAATTTAAAAAGAAATTTGAATTATATACCACTAACTAGGCATGTTCACTTTTGTTTACATGTTTTATCACAAACTTTAAGACACTCATCAAAGCCAACACAAGTCCACTGTGAGCACATTGTCATCAGGTAAGGCACACAATTACTGTACACACAGCCCCAATATATAGTACCTGGAATTTAATGCAGTTTTCTAATATTACATTTCTTTCAAGACATACAATACAGCAATGTCTAACTGTATGTCCTGTTCTACTCAAGTTTCTGCTAAAAAAAGATGACCCCATTACATTAATATTTCTATTCTTCCTGAATTTGTATAATATATAATTAATCTTTTTAGGAGTGGAATGATTTTAAACGTTTCAGTAAGATACAATTGCAATTATATCTGAAAACTGCAATTATATGGAACAGGAAATATGTAATACTTGGTACAGATGTTCTTCCATCTAGACAATGGTAACTTAATTTATCTTAGGTGAAGAGAGGCAGCCAAATGGTAACTGCACCACAAGTGTTACATTATACAAAAACTGTTATATATGTATATATATATAAACAAATGTACAACTGCCTACAACTATTAAATGCCTGTAAAACAAACTTAAAATGCTAAGAGAAACCATAACGGTTATCTGGAGCAATAATCAGGAGAAAGTTTCCAGAGTTTGTGCTATTACTTGTTAAGGTTCACACACAGCTCTCTACTATTACATGTACAACACTAAGTGAGGGGGGGTCTCAACTACCTACTCTACATCATACACTCTTATAAAAATATGAAAAACTTGTCCCTTTCCTATGATCAACTATATCTTCATTCAATAATTTACTTAAGGGACTTCTTGTGTTAATTAAGATATGCTTTTAAGCTTACCGATAATATTTCATAAAAACAAAGCACACGTGTACTACTTGAAGGCAACCTCAAAGACCATCAGCAACACTCAAGCAGTGTGACCATCTTACATTCAAATATAAATGCCTTACATTGAAATAAAACAAATTTGCATTGGTAACAGTACACAGTACAGTATTAGAAAAAAACTGATCAGAATACATTAAGACTTGAGAATGTAATCATACACAACTTATATAAAATGATAAAAGTAAATAATTAATAAACTTGGGTACAACCGTTCCCAACTGCTGAATAACATTTTGGTTACAGCACTGGGCCAAAGACAAAATTTATTATAACAAATACCATTCTCTGCCTGTACATATATCATCACTGTAATAGTAAAGATTCAAATGCTATTATTTGTATTTCATTTTGAATGGCATATAACCTTAACACAAGTGGTGTTAGTTTACAGAGGACCCATACCAATTATGAAGCCGCAGTATTTCAAGCCTTAGCTAACATTAAAGTATTAAAGTACAGGAAATTTAGGGCTTTTCATACCATAGTACTTAACATGATTGGATTATATATATATATATATATATATATATATATATATATATATATATATATATATATATATATATATATATATATATATATATATATATATATAATTATATACTGTATATATATATATATATCTATATGCACGTGTGTATGTGTATTGTAATTACCCAAGTGTAGTTACAGGATGAAAGCTACACTCGTCTGTGTGTGTGTAATTACCTTAGTGTGTACTCGCCTAGTTGAGCAAGTGTGTGTATCTGTATAATATTTATGCACAGTACTGTATATATACATACACACACACGATCACATGCTTTCCGGACACCTTGGGACCATGACCCGATGAGTAACTGATTGCATCAAAAACCGTAGTCAGTCATTCAGAAAATCTAGGGAAAAAAATGATATTTGATGGGGGGGGGGGGGGGAAATATGACACTATTTCCATGTTATACTCATGAATGAGATGTTCTGGGTGTCGGTGTATCAGTAGTAGTTGTGTGGGGGAGGGGGGGGGGTCAGGGGTGGGTGCTGAGTGTGTGTGGGGGGTGTCAGTAGGAGGTGTGGATCTTTGCATGTGGTATGAGTATTGGAATGTGGGTGCAGTTATTGTTGGGTGGGTATCATCGTGTGGGTGCCTGCATATGGGGATCAGGATTTATAGGTGTCCAGCGTGTGGGTATATGCATGTGGGTGTTAGGGTGTGTAGGAGTGGTGTCACTGGGAAGATAATGTTATTGAGAGAGGTGGGTCTCGCCCATCTTCAACGAACCACAGAGTAACAACATTACTGGAACAGGATCACGTTCATCCTAGTTGGGGAGGGATTGGTAATAAATAGGAGTGGGAGAAGTGTTGCAAAAGTTGCTTACTCATGTGACACATTGTAAATAGCAGCAGATATTTCTACTTGGTTATCTGTTTAAATATTAACAATACAATGGATTTTGACAATTTAAAGCATATGATACATCATCCTACAACAGGTGTTAATTACTCATATGGAGCGAGTTGAGGGAGCGTGGGAGACTGAACGGGAAGACTACACGTGATCATCCACCCACCTACAGGACTTTATTTAGTTTGCCTATCAGATATATCTGGCAGCCTGTGATGCTTAACAGTTTGCCTAGCATAAGAGCCTATCTTGCCTGACTGCCCATCATGCCTAACAGCAAGTCAAGCTTAACAGTCTATCAAGTACAACAGCCTGTCTTACCTAACAGCCTATCTTACCTGACAATATGTCTAGCCTTAGTATTACCTGAAAGGGTGATGGTGCTCACTTGGTACTCAATACAAACATTTCTTGAGACTACTCTCCATCTTCCTTCATTCTCTAACATCACTGAATGTTTCCTCTTAGTTTTTCTGCTCACAGAAGCTATCAATGACAAATTATCTTCATGTGTAGCAGACATGGTGTACAGACAATTCATAAATCTTGCCTCAATGTCCAAGAAAATCCCAGGAATGAATACCCCAGTGTCACACCAAAAGCCAAATCACTGATGCCTTATATCCCTCTCTCCCACCACTTAATTGCTAGTTTTATCAGGAAAACCCCAAAATGAGTAACCGTCACGTCCAAATTAGTGGGGTCCGGAAAACATGTGGCTGTCTATATATAAAATTGGGTACATGCATTCCATTAAAAAAAAGGGAGGCGGGTGTGGAATCTTTGTAATTCAAGATATGAATTAATGAACTTAAAAAAAATACCTTATAATAAAATACTAGTGAAATGCAAGGCGTATTCTGTCAAGTACAATTTATATAACAATTATTTAGCACAAGCATGAAAAGATAAACAATTAACTGCCATGCATATATGCACCATGTATAATGGGGGTACGAGGGTGGGAAGTGGCAGGTATGTAAATACCATAGAGCTTGACATCAATCTTGCTATATGTTTGTACTTTTTAAACAGGTGTAGTTGTTAATAATGTTACATAACACAAAACAAAAATATCCTTGTATTCACTGAGAAACAATGATCACAATTAAGACCTAATTCAAACTGCATTGATTATATTAAGAACATGACTTAAGTCTAATATCTTAAATCTTTTCATTACTAGATATTTTGGTAACATAAGTGTTTAATTTATTTATTAGATATATTAGGATACTTTCAATAACACACTGGGAAATTTAACACGGAAATTAAGAGAACCGTATTCTGAAAACACTGGGAAACAACATAAAAGATCATTTCTCATTATTCTGCTGACCTCTTAATAAACACCGGGTTGTTAATAACTGACATATCACAAATATTAATTACATCACCTTATTTAGCCAAATCAAGAGTCAATTTACCTGGCTTTTCACTTAATGTCAACTATGAATTTAGCTTCTCGTTAGATTAAAACTATTGGTAACATGCAGATCACATGAAGCAATTCAGGTCAAGTAAATGTTCTTACTGCCAACTTACATTTCAAAATTCTAAGCGACACAAACTGTGGCTTAGACACTACTGCTAGAACTAAGTGCTCTACCGTAAGCTGCCAACTAATGGTAAGTAAAGAGGCACCCATACAGTGATACACGATCTGGCAGTCAAACAATGGGTGAAGACTGTACACCTTAAAAGTAAGTAAATATAAATCAAGAGCAGATCCTTTATGGAACATCAAGTCTTGGTCACCAGGTCCATGCTAGTAACATGCAAATCATTATCACAAGCAACATATATCTAAGAAAAAAATTGGAAACTTTATCTGATAACCTACAGTGCACACTGTAATTATTCTTTCCCTGACATGCCCCATCTATAGAATGATGAACCTCTCCCAAAATATCCTAATTCATAAGGAAAACTTAAAACATTTTCACACTATTCACTGCACACCTAAAGTGGTGAACACACACAAATGAGATCATTGCTAAACAAAAAATAAAAAATAAAAATCATTAAAAATAAATGAAATCATAGTTGAAACAAATGTAAGGTTGGCAAATGTTAATTTCAGCATTTATATCAATAACTATTTTCAAACTAACAATAAATTTGTTGGACTAGAACAAGTCCTACTTGGCCATGACATTGCAATACAATTTGAGCTACAACTGTACTATTAAATACAATGTAATCAGTGGAGAATTATAATTGGTTATGCAATAATGTATTGCATTATGAATATCAAATTCAGTGCAAGAATTATAAGAGCTTAACAGATCTATTAAAAACAAGAATTTTATTGTATGACCAACAAAGAACAGTAATTATTGAGCAATCCAAAACAAGAGAGAAAAGTAATGTGCTTGTATATTAATCAAGATGACAATACTAGAGCAGAAACACACAAGCTTTGATACATCGGAGAGATGTGAATCATGAAGGACAGTAATCTAATGGCAGCTGATTAATGGAGATAGATGGAAAATATTTTTACAGACATCTTCAAAAGCTAGTCATCTTGAGGTTATCTTGAGATGATTTCGGGGCTTTTTAGTGTCCCCGCTGCCCAGTCCTTGACCAGGCCTCCACCCCCAGGAAGCAGCCCGTGACAGCTGACTAACACCCAGGTACCTATTTTACTACTAATTTCAATGAGGTCATTCAATGAGGTCTGTAACACCGTGGAAAACCCTAATATAGGCATTAAGGGCAAGTTTTCTTTCAATAAAGAATTATCAACTTAGTACAATGTAGGCAACATGCAAGCAGACTAAGGAAGGTTTTAATTTCTTGCTTTAATGACATGGAAAAAGCAACTAGGAGGAAACATTATGTGTGGTGGCCCAGATTACTATTAGAGAGAGATACCCATTTTTGCTCTCCAACATTTAAAAATTTTGATTTCACTATTGAACAGAAGTCCATGAAAGGAATGGTCTTAAAGCATAAGGGGAACACCCAAAATGACTGTTTCATCAGTTTATATCAATATACATATATATAATAGGTACCCAGTCAGTACAGCCAAGGTTGATTAAGTTTTCTTCAATATCATATGATACTGTTCATAATCACAGTACTTAGTAAGTGCTAAACTAGTATAGCAATATGGCACTATAAATGTTGCATCAGAATCCAGACTTCATAGATATCACAGGATGCCAATACAGAAGCAAAACGACATCAGTTGATCAATGTCAAGGTACGTAGTCATCAAGAGAAGTCACAAAGCCTGAAACACTATCACCATCTGCAGAACAGACCAGTACAAAATTTCTAGACATCATTCAGGATGACAATACAAGAACAAAAATAAGAAATGATGTCAAAAAGTGTCAAACTCACCAAGGACTTTACTGAAGGACAAATTACTCAAAGGATTTTGGGAAGCAAGTTTTTCAATCACCATTCGACATTAAGGAACTGATCTCTCTTCCATTAAGTGCCTGTGAATTAAAAGTGTTTGGCTAATACTTACCTTAGAGATGTTTCCTACCTCGTGTTTCAAAAACATGAGGATAAGTCACATTTGAAAGAACGTATTTTGTTATAAGCTATGGATGATTAGATGGCTAATCATCTATTTCTCCAATGGTTGTGGACTGTAGAATAAATGCTACAGTAGCATTTAGCAAGGAGTTTAATAAGTAGCACTAAGTAAGGAACTCACTTCTTAGAGATGAGATAGGCACAATTGGCCTCTTTAGTGGAGGCATTCAAGAGGTCATTAGAGGCAAAAAGCAGCATGCTGAAAACCCAGCAAAACTGACTTATATAAAAAAGATGTTCAGGTTTAGCCAATGTTGGATCTTAATTACTACAGGTCAAGCAGGTCAAGAAGGGTTAAAATGACTCCAGGGCTACAACAGCAATACAAGTCTATATAAAAAAGTATCAGTATCTGTATCTGTGTTGTTACAAAATTTCATAAAGCTGTGGAGCTAAAACATTCATCCCTAGGAAAAGACAGCACCCAATTGTTTTATTAGGAAAAAACAAGAGGCCAACATCATCAGATTTTAACCTGTATGTAAACAAAGCAGCAGCAGCGCACAAGTAATTATCAAAAAGAAGGCACCAAACCAGGAAGGCTATGTAGCAACACCAAATGTGCAGAATAATCAGAGGGCGCTAAATGTCACCAAGGATGCCAATACGAAAACAGAAGTGCATAAGGCGAACGATATCAAAAGTATCTGATTCACCAAGGATTCTATCTAGGGACAATTGACCGCAAGAAACGGTCGGAAAGCAAGACACATGCTCGTCCTGGAAGTCAGGACATTCAACAAGAATGTGCACGACTGTAAGAGGCACAATGCAATTTGGACAATAAGAAGCATGGCGGCGCTCCATTAAGTGACCGTGAGTTAAACGCAGCAGCGCACAAATAGCGGTGAAAACGTTTAAGGAAATGGCATTCAGGACAGCATGAACAGTAAGTGCTAAAGCCATCACCATACAGTTGAAGGCTATACAAAATTTAACAAGTAGGATTCCCCACAGGGTGTAAGTAAGTAATTATCAAAAGAAGGCACCAAACCGGGAAGGCTATGTAGCACCATCAAAGACGCAAAATAATCAGAGGGCGCTAAATATCACCAAGGATGCCAATACGAGAACAAAAACGCATAAGGCGAACGATATCAAAAGTATCCGAGTCACCAAGAATTCTATCGAGGGACAGGTGACCGCGAGGGGCGGTCGGAAAGCAAGACATACGCTCGTCCTGGAAGTCAGGACATTCAAGAAGGACATGCACGACCGTAAGAGGGACAATGCAATTAGGACAATAAGGAGCAGGGCGGCGCTCCATCAAGTGACCATGGGTTAAGCGAGTATGGCCAATACGTAACCTCGCCAGAGCTGTTTCCCACCGCCAGTTACGGTGGAAGGAGGACTGCCACGAGGAAACACAACATTTAAGAGTACGTAGCTTGTTACCAGTAACAGACAACCAAGAAGCCTGCCAACGGGTAAGGACTGAGGAATGGATAACCGGGTAAAAGTCGGAATACGGAATGCCCTTACGAGAGATGGGACAAGAGCGGACAGCTTCCTTGGCGGCAGCATCCGCACGCTCATTTAAAGACACACCAATATGGCTGGGAACCCAACAAAACTCAACCGACTTAAATTTACTGTGAACGAGAAACAGCCAATGCTGGATCTCGACAACCACTGGATGAACTGGATTAAAGGACCCGAGAGCCATGAGGGCACTACGAGAGTCAACAACAACTACAAAGGAAGACTGACAACGAGAAAGTAGGAGACGAAGAGCATAGAGAATAGCATAAAGTTCCGCTGTAAAGATGCTAGTCTCCGGAGGCAAGCGACACATATAAGTGCGATCAGGAAAAACAACAGAGTAGCCAACACCGTCCGCTGACTTAGACCCATCGGTGAAGACAGAAACGGAGCGGGAGTGAGAAGAAAAGTGCTCGAGGAAAAGGCGTTTTAGAACCGTAGGAGGGGTAAAAGCTTTAGTGATACGGGTCAAGGATGTACAAAACCGCGGAAGAGGGACCCTACACGGGGGCAAAGAAGGAACAACACGAGGAGAAACATCAGAAATACGAACGGAAAGAGAATCCTGCAGGCGAGATAACCGGACAGAAAGAGGGAGGTGGTGAAGAGGAACAGGAACCGCAGGAGGGGTAAAAGTTAAAGCACGACAGAGGCGAGAGGAAGGATGTTGCAAGGACCGCGCAAGATAGCAAAGACAGTAGCGATCACGGCGGTCCTGGAGAGACAGGAAGCCAGTGTCAACATACAAGCTAAGGACGGGAGTCTAACGAAAGGCACCAAAACTGAGGCGCAACCCAGTATGGTGCAAAGCATCAAGACGGCGAAGAGTAGAAGGAGAAGCAGACGAGTAAGCAGGGCAACCATAATCGAGCTTAGACAGGACGAGAGAGGAATGTAAAGCAAGGAGAGTGCGCCTATCTGCCCCCCAAGAAGTATGGGACAAGACCCGAAGGAGGGTAAGGGCCTTAGAGCACTCAACACGGAGGTAAGAGATATGGGGAGACCAAGACAAACGAGTGTCAAGGAATAACCCCAAAAGCTTCGCGGAATCTTTGTATTCAAGGGGATGACCATAAAGTGACAAAGAGGGACGAAGAACAACCCGTTTCCGCGTAAATGTCATGGCACAAGTCTTAGAAGTAGAGAACTTGAAGCCATGATCAGTGGCCCAAGACGACACTGGCATCAATTGCAAGTTGAAGCCGGCGTTGAAGGAGAGGCGAATCATCACCCTGACAACAAAGGGTAAGATCATCGACATAGAGAGCGGAGAAGACACCAGAAGGAAGAGAGGAAAGAAGACCATTGAGGGCAACCAGAAAAAGAGTAGTGCTCAGAACACTACCCTGGGGCACACCTTCGTATTGCTGAAAAGAGGGAGAGAGAGCGGTACCAAGGCGCACCCGAAAGGAACGACGAGAGAGGAAGCTGCGGAGAAAGAGAGGGAGATGACCACGAAGGCCAAAAGAATGAAGTTGAGATAGGATATGATAACGCCAAGTGGTGTCGTAAGCCTTTTCCAGGTCAAAAAGGACGGCAACAACGGAGGTCTTCGCAGCAAAAGCAGTACGAATATAGACCTCCAAGTTCACCAGGACATCTGTCGTGCTGCGGCACTTGCGGAAACCAAATTGAGAAGGGGAGAGGAGGTGATGGTGTTCCAGGAACCACATCAGACGAACGTTAACCATACGTTCAAAGAGTTTGCAGACACAACTCGTGAGAGCAATAGGGCGAAAGTCCTTAGGGGAAGTACCCAGAGACCCCGGTTTGCGAACAGGGAGGACAACGGCATCGAGCCAGTCCTCAGGGACTGACGACGACTCCCAGATCCGATTATACAGACTCAGTAAATACCGAGACGTGCTCGGAGGGAGATGGCGAAGCATCTCATAATGAATACCATCGGAGCCCGCCGCCGTAGAACCGCAAAGGGCCAGGGCAGAACGAAGTTCAGAGAGAGAGAGAAGGGATCATTATAGGGAAGCTGAAGATGAGTGCAGAAATCTAAAGGACGAGACTCAAGGACAGGTTTACGAAGAAGGAAAGATTGGGGAAGATGAAGACCAGAGCTAACAGAAGAAAAGTGGGAACCCAGTTCGGAAGCGACCTGCAACGGGTCCGCCACAAGAGTATCATGGAGGTGAAGGACCGGTGAAACATCGGGAACGAACTTACCCGCTATCTTGCGGATACGCTTCCAGATCTTTGCCAGAGGGGTTTCGGACGTAATTGTTGAGACATAAGATGCCCAACATTCACGTTTAGCCGTACGGATTGCCCTACGGGCCACCGCACTCGCTTTCCGAAAGAAAAGAATCGGTCGTCTGCCTACGGCGGTGCCTCTTCCAGGCTGCACGCTTACAGCGGACAGCCCGAGCACAGTCCGCATTCCACCAGAAAACGCACTTCCGTGGACCCCGAGAGGAAGAGCGAGGAATAGAGCGGAGGGCAGCGTTGAAGACAGTGTCATGAAAAAGGAAGAGAGCGCGAGAGAGAGGCAGAAGGGAGAGGTCAGAGAGAGCAGCACTGAGGGTAAATAGGGTCCAGTCTGCCTTAGCAAACTGCCACCTAGGAAAAGAGAGGGAAGGGCGAAAAGAGAAAAAGGAAACAAGGATGGGGAAATGATCACTTCCATGGAGGTCATCAAGAACCTGCCATGTGAAATCTAAGTAAAGAGAAGAAGAGCAGAGAGAAAGATCAAGACAAGAAAGGGTGCGAGTCCGAGAGTCCAAATGAGTGGGCTCACCAGAATTCAGAAGAGACAGGGAAGAAGATAGGAGAAACGGCTCAAGGAGGCGACCCCGGGTATTCGTCAGAACGTCACCCCAAAGAGAATGACGACAATTGAAGTCACCCAGCAGGAGCACAGGCTCCGGCAAGGAGTCTAGGTGTTTCAAATCAGGAAGAGAGCGGGACACTCGGGGGGAGATAAATGGAACAAACTGTGTACCATTTCCCCACAAAGATACGAGCAGCAGAACAATGGAGAGGCGAAGGAAAAAGTAAAGGAACAAAGGGAACATCTGCACGAATCAAGAGAGCAGAAGAGTTAGAAGCCCCAGCAATGGCTGGGGGGGGGGGGGGGGAGAGAAAGGAATAGCCACGAAAACGACCAGGACGAGCACCAAGCATTGGCTCCTGGAGACGGACACAAAGGGGCGAAAACCGCGAAATCAGAAGTTGGAGTTCGAGGAAATTGGCGTAATAACCTCGAACGTTCCATTGAAGAATGGACAACGACGAGAAGAGAAAGGACAAAAACAGAGAACAAGGAAGAAACAAAGGCGAAAGAGCAACAGAGCACGTTAAAGAATATCAGGGTCGGGATCAGGGTCAGCAAAGTCAGGGTTAGGGGGCATGGGTAAACTGAGCAAAGACAGAGGGAAGGAAACGGGAGAACAGATCAGAGGTGGACGGGCGGGGTCCGGAGGAGGAGGAAGAGGAGGAGACAACGGAGAGGAGCAGTCAAGGACAGCAGTAGGAAGAGGGGGAGTAGGAAGAGGGGGAGTAGGAAGAGGGGGAGTAGGAAGAGGGGAGCGCACCCCAGCAAGAGCAGCAACCGAAAGGGAAGCAGGGGCCAAAGAAACCTCCATAGCAGGAACAGGGGGCGCAACCACTGAAACGGGAGGGGAAGGAGCAACAGAGCCAGAAGTAGGAGCTAAGGAAGAAAGCGAAGCCTTCTTACCCGCCGGGGAAGAGGAAGGAGAGGAGCCAGGCTTACGCTTCTGACTGAAAGAGACAGGTGTCCCAGCAACTACGTACCGGGCAACGGATTCCAGTGTCTCAACAGGAGAAGCCGAACGAGAGCACAGACGACGGCCGTTAGGAGAGCGATGGACATCCGCCTGCACCGACAGGCGGCGGGGAGAGCCGATAGATGGAGGAAGAGGATGGGAAGGAGGATCGGAGGGGGACGAGGAAGAAGACACAGGAGACATGACAGACCGGGTTGAAAGAAGGGGAACCCCAGACAGAGGACCAGGAGGGGGACCCCTCGGGAAAGAACTCAAAGGAACAGAGGAGGGGGCAGTGGGCGTATCAGGGTCCAAGGCCCGGAAACGGTTGAGAGTCTGAGGAAGGGGGGGAAGGACGAGGAGAGGAAGAGCGCAACACGCGAGCATAAGAGATGTTAGTATAAGGCGGGAGCCGGCGAACCTGGCGCCTCGCCTCAGGAAAAGACAAACGCTCCTGGTGCTTCAGGTTAAGGACGGCCGCCTCAAGCTTGTAATGGACACAGGCACGGGAGAACGTAGGATGGGCCCCACCGCAGTTGAGGCAGCGAGCTTGGGGAGAAGTGCACTCCGACTTAGAGTGACCTTCACTCCCACACAAAGGACAGAGAGAGACAGTCCCAGAGCAGCGGAGGGCACCATGCCCAAACCTCCAGCACTTATTACAAAGTCGAGGAGAAGGAATATACTCCTGGACAGAGCACTTAGCACCAGCAAGAATGACAGAGGATGGAAGGGTCCTACCATCAAAGGTGATCTTCACAACGCGAAGGGGTTGACGTCGACGACCACGAGGGGGACGAGTAAACGAGTCAACCTGGAGGACAGAATGGCCTTGGGCATCAAGGATATGCTGAATATCATCGTGGCAATCCTGCAGATTCCGAACACCGGTTGCAACATGGGGTGGGAGGAGAATAGTGCCAACACTGGAATTCATCTGAACGTTCTTGGAGACCCGAACAGGGATCTCGCCAAGGCAAGATAAGGCAGCCAAGCGGGAAGCCGCATCCTGAGAAGGAGCAGCAACGACACGTGTACCGAGACGAGTGGGGTTGAAAGTAACACACGCATCCACGGAATCTACAAGATGCCGATGGAGGGAGAAATCGTCAGGAGGCGCAGAATCAAGAGGGAGGAGATCAAAGTATTTGGCCCATGAAGCAGGACCAAACAAGGCCTGATACGCATCAGCACGGGAAGGAATCGAGCGAGTGCGGTTGGGGCGCGAACGGCGTTGAGAACCCCTAGAGAGAGAGGGGTCAAAAGGCGCAGTAGTCACAACGAAAGACTTAGCCACACCAGGGGACGAAGTGGTCACCACCGGGGGCTGGAGGCTCAACCCAACCTCAGAGGAGGGAGGGGAGCTGGGGGAAGAAGTCAGGACGGTCAAAGGAGGAGCAAGGTCGGGGCCCAATGCAGCGGGAGCTACAGAGCCTGGTCTTCCAATACAGGCCGACTCGGGGGCTTGGTCGCCCACCCCACGAGCCTGAGAGGGTACAACGGAAACATTCAACGACATAGAGACGAAAAGTGACAAATTCATCCACGAATGTGTCCCCATACCCACCATGGAGC
The DNA here is from genome assembly GCF_040958095.1 of Procambarus clarkii. Lineage (NCBI taxonomy): Eukaryota > Metazoa > Arthropoda > Malacostraca > Decapoda > Cambaridae > Procambarus > Procambarus clarkii. The sequence continues at coordinate 7,069,764 of NC_091231.1, read as the reverse complement.
CACAATTAGAGGCAGGACACCCAACAGGAAGCTATCGCCGATCATGCCGGGGTCCCCTAGGGGTGCGTCGTGAGTATACGCCCCACAAACGCCACCTCGTCAGTCCGTCGAGATCGGGTTCAGCGACGAAAGAGGGATTGACAATAAAAGGTTCCCCTCGCTCGAGACGTCGGGTACTACAGTTCTACGGGTGCAAGAGTATGCCTCCTCAAGCACCCGGGCGTCAAAATAGAAGAAGTCCAAAGAAATAATCCAAAACAAGCAAAAGGTCGGCAGGAAACGACAAGCAGATAGGAGAAGAGGGGGGAGAAAAACGAAACATAAGGAAAAGGAAAAGCGATCCGGCACAATTGGAGAAGACAGCAGCAGGAGTGCAAGGCCAGAAAAGGACAGAGGACTGCCCAACGGAGCATCACACTCCGGCAGCCGTCCACCAAGCCCCCTCACGACGCCAACGGGCCGGAAGGGGAGGGGGCCACAGGGTGTAAAAGTACAATACAAGGGGGGGGGGGAGGGGAGGAGAATTGCAGACAAGGAAAAATACACAATACACCGAGATTTAGTTAGGAAGTGTTAATTCTCAGTATTGTGCTATGATAACACTGGCCAATAACATTCACACAATAAATGAAGATGTGTCAACCATGTACAGCACTTTATATACCATAAAATTGAAAGAAAATGCTTAATTAGCATGAAAATCAAATGTTATCAAATCTAATAAATCTATCACTGGTACTTATTTCAAATTGCAATGCCATGATAGTAGTAGTCTTGTCTAGAAATGCTGAAACAAAAATAATATAAATCATAGATAAATATTATTTTCTCCAAAATAACAATCAATTTACTTAATTTACTACACAAAATACAGAAAAATTAATTTATAAAATAAGCATAAAATTAAAAGCAGAAAATATAATTACAGTGGAAAAAGTTTTAGGGTTCCTCATTAACTTCTGTCACTACTTTTGTCTAAATATTTGGTTTTAAAAATCAAAATGTAGTTAACATGTAATAAAAATCTCTTAGGCTAAGGAAAACAGATATACAAAAATCTATTCATACCATTATTTGGTAACAAGAAACAAAAATCTATCAATGAAAAATGTGCAAACCTAAAACTATTTGGTGGTAACTCCTTCACCTTAAACAATATCATAACACAACCTTGTCTTCCCAATGGTCAGAATAAATGGTTTTACTGGTAACAAATGTAAATGCCACCCTTATCACCTTACTGGCACAAACAAAAGCTTGCTTGACCTCTACACTTATTAACTTGGACAAAAATTAAAATACTTCCTCACAAAGGAAGAGCAAAGAGGAGCTTCAGTTTAGCGACGCTCAATACATCAACTAATTCTCCTCGTGAATATATAATTCTATATTGTAACAGCCAAATTTACAAGAAAAATAAAGACAAAGTATTATAGCCAGGAAAGCTTATAACAACAATTGCAATTGTCATACATGTTATCAATTAGTACTGCATTGTACTCATAATTTTAGTGTCGTGTGTGTTTTGCCGCACCATGCAGGTGCTTAATAGGCTGAATTAATTTTTTAACATTTGAGATCAAAGTTATTGGTATTTAATAACCATTTTTGTGACAATAATAAACAAAATTTAAATAAATATTATAAATATGTTAGTATTTAGAACGGTTGCTTAAGACAGCATCTTTAACATCTGCTGGTATATTAAACACTTAAAACAATACCTCTCATTGGTCTCTATTATTACTGCCGAATCACTCATGTCTCACACAGTACTCAACACTGTATTTAAATACAGTAAAACAATATTAAGGCTGAATATTAGCAATTGATTTGCACCTATCAATTTCAAAGTGAAAGCTCTCTTCCACTGCTCCCTATTCTACTCACATGCATACTAGTACTATTGCACACACGCACACACACACACACAACAGCAACAATAAAAAAAAAGATTCACTGCAGCAGTTATATTCCATTCAATCAATTTTGTAAAAATACACAGGACAAGTTTCACATACAGCACCAGACATGAACAGTTTCAAAGTTTGTAAAACTGCTGAAGAGCATCACTAATGCTCAACAGCAGTGGATGTGTCGAGCACCACCAGATGGCAGCAGCACAGTTCAAGGTAAAAAGAGACTTCACAACAGCATAAAATGTACACTTAGTTTGGAATAACTTGAGCAAGATCCAATTCTCATATCAGTGAGTTAAATGTGACTGGAAAATCACACACAAAATAAAAAAGAACAGTGAGAGAGAGGGAAAACTATTCATCAAAAAGAGCTCTTAGCTAAGTATTACCTAATCCAAACATGAGTTATGTCAACTATTACACTTCTTAAACACATGAAGTTTTTGTCAACCAAATTACAACTCATGCTCTGCTGACTTAAAAGAAACTATATAGATCCCTTAGTCACATACTTGAGCTAAGTATAAAGTCATACGACAAAGATTCTTAAATATCCTAGTTTTGTGCCAAATTGTAGTTGGTAACTTAGTCTTCATTAACATCTTTGGTGATATAAAACACTACTCTGATGTGGAAGTACAAACAGATGATTTTGCTGGTTGATGCTACCTTTCCTCTTTATGGAGCTATTTCTTTGGTCTTGTACATCAATTGCAGAGCTTACCGATGACCATTTTTCTTGTGTTGGTACATGTCATACTTGGTACGAAAGAGAGCCCCACATGTACAGGAAAAGGGCTCTTTACCTGGTAATAAACAAACATTAATTTTTTTTTAAACTATTCACTAAAGATCAACAGTCTATACATTATAAAATGTCTATTTACCTGATAACTAGCCCATGAAAGGTGACTAAAAAAAAAAATAGAATGTAATGAAATGTAATGAAATGTGTCTTTCTGATAGGTCCTTGGCGGGACCATGTTGCTAACAACCTGGAAAGTTCCACCCAATTCAAGGAGTCTGTAAAGAGGTTGGGCAAAGTGAAGCCTCAATGGACAGAATCCCAACAGACCTGAAGAGGAACTGGTGGACCAGAAGCCTCTGAAGGACCCATGAAGCCTACAGTCGATGGACCCAGAAGCAGCAAAAAGGGAAGGAAATGAAGGAAACAGAACAGCACCAGGAGCAAAAGAACAAAGAACCAAGCAGGGAAAAAGGCATTCCAGATCCCACCCTGGGCCCTAAAATTCCCAGGAAATGGAGATTTCTTTAGCAGAGCCATGATCTGCATCTGATGCTATGCAGAAAAGGTTCTCCCCCAAGGGAAGCTACTCAACCTCTAAATTACCTCCCATCCCCTCAAAAAAACAGATGGAAAATGAATTTCACTAGGAAACATCAGCTGAACTACATCAGCTGCCAATTGTGGAAGGGGCCTAGCCTGGGAAAGGCTTGACTTGTGAGAGCTAGGTCCAACACTGTTGCATGGAGTGGCCTGCAGGCCACATATCCACTATAGCCCATATTGTTCAGCACTTGCAAAACTTCTTGAACTTTAAATTTTGTTCCAGCAAAATTTTTTATACTTGCTGAGATGACACTGAACCATGGACCTCTGATGTTCAGTGTTTTCTCCGATTGTGCCTATGGGGCCTCTACTCATCACTAACTATTCTGCAATTCCTTCCATGACCTTCACTCCAGTATGTTGTTATTTTTAATGTGCACATTTGGGACCTGGACCTCCAGTATTTGAAACTGGATATATAATTTGTAAATATAATTTGAAACCTTTCTCATCTCCTTTCTAAAGGTTACCTTTTGAGAGCTTTGAGCTCTCAAAATAGTTTAGGTGCTGTATCGTGTTAATGCATGCTGTATATGTTCTCTGCATTCCCTCTAATTTAGCAATGTCTCCTGCTCTGAAGGGGAAAGTGAGTATCTAGTAGTATTCAATGCAGGATAGCACAAGTTATTTGAAAAGTATGAGGATTGTAATGGGATTCCTGGATTTGAAAATTCTGATAATCCATCCTATCATTTTTCTAGCTGACGCTATATTTGCTGTTTATGCTCCCTAAACGTTAGGTCATCAGACATTATTACTCCCAGATCCATTACATGTTGCTTTCCTACTACGCACAGATTTGATTGTGTTTTGTATCCTGTATTTTGTTAAAGGTCTTCCTTTTTACCATACCTAAGTACCTGGAATCTATCACCGTTAAACATGTTATTTTCTGCTGCCCAATCGAAAACGTTACTAAAATCAGCTTGAAGTTTTTCAGTGTCTTCAACAGAATAATTTCCATGCTGATTTTGTGTCATCTGCAAAAGATAATATGAAGCTGTGACGTGTATTTTGATCTGTTTGATATGAGAACAAAGGAAAGCAGTAGTAAAAGGACTGTGCCCAGAAGTACAGTATTTAGAACCGATGACTTTCACTGTGCTTAGACTATTTTATTTTATTGATTGTTACTCTTTGCATTTTGTTTGACAGAAAATTTAATATCCATTGCCCTACTTTAGGCATTATTCCTATTAACCTTAGTTTGTGGGCTATCACTCAATGGTCACATTTAACAAATGCCTTTGCAAAGTCCACATATATGTATGGAGGGCCGCATAGTCATTGATCCCTGAAAGCTACACAAGGTAGATGCTACATTTGCATTATGTTTTTCTTCTAATGCATCATTGATTTTGTCATAGTAGTCAAGTAGCTGTGAAAAAAGCAGGATCTTCCTGCTCTAAATCCATGTTGACCTGGGTTGAGGTCATTGGTCTCCTTAAAACTGGAGATCTGACTCTTGATCACTCAAAAACTTTTCTTATATGAAACGTTAGTGCGATTGATCTATAATTCTTAGCCAAAGCTTTGCTCCCTCCCTTGTGTATGGTGAACTGCAATAGGGGCTTTTGCACAAAGACACAAAGAACGTCTCTGCAATACGCGAGAGCGGATTTGAAGAAAAGCCAAACCAAGTGCAATTACCTAGCAATGTAACTCTTCTGGAAACATACCCTGACCAACAACAAGCCAGGATCTGCCACAAATCTGCCTCTCCTGAGCATTAGGTGGGCAAAACCCAACTGCAAAAGCAAAAGACTGAGGTTGAACAGCAACTGCTGCAGCTGAAAGAACTGGGAAACAAAAAGAGCTGAAAAGAATAATGATGAAAAGGGCAAGAACCTAGCTGAATCTAAAGCATGGACTTGCATGGCCTACCAGCAAGACAGAAGAAAGGAATTGAAGCCTGCCGTCGCCTCCCGAAGGAAAAATGCAAGCAATTTGGGCAGTGCTTCAGAGGCCCCCCAACTATAGGCACACCAGTCAAGGTATCCAAGCCACCACTGAGCTAACCAGTGAACAGCTTCACAATAGACCACACACACATAATAAATAAATAAAAAAATAAATAATAAATAATTTGGGAATAAAGTATGCAATGCGTTATAAGCTGGAAGAAAATAAGGAGGTTGAAGCAGTTGAAAAACCAGACTTCAGGAGAGGACATTATGGTGACCTTAGAAATTTTTTTAGTGAGTATAATTGGACAGACTTGATGCTAGGCAAGGAAGTGAATGAGATGTATGGCAAGTTTTGTGAAATATATGATAAAGGCACAAAAAAATTTATACCAAAACAGAGATGCAGAACTAGGAAACAGGATTGGTTCAATAGAAATTGCGAGAGGGCTAGAGACCGAAAGACACAAAAATGGAATCAATACAGGAAGAGGCCGAACCCCCAAACATACCAGCGATACAAAGATGCGAGAAACAACTACACGGCAGTGAGGAGAGAGGCAGAAAGAAATTTTGAAAAAGGGATTGCGGACAAATGTAAAACAGAACCAGGTCTATTCTATAAATTCATAAACAACAAATTGCAGGTAAAGGATAATATTCAGAGGTTGAAAATGGGAAATAGATTCACGGAAGATGAAAAGGAAATGTGTGAAACACTAAACGAAAAGTTCCAAAGTGTGTTTGTACAAAATGAAATCTTTAGGGAACCAGATACAATAAGAATTCCAGAGAACAACATAGAACACATAGAGGTGTCTAGAGACGAAGTGGAAAAAATGCTCAAGGAGCTCGGTAAGAACAAAGCAGCTGGCCCAGATGGCGTTTCACCATGGGTTCTGAGAGAATGTGCATCTGAGCTCAGCATTCCACTTCACCTGATCTTTCAGGCATCCCTGTGTACAGGAATCGTAGCAGACGGGTGGAAACAGGCTAACATAGTTCCAATCTACAAAAGTGGCAGCAGGGAAGACCCCCTCAATTATAGACCTGTATCATTGACAAGTGTAATAGTGAAAGTATTGGAAAAACTAATCAAAACTAAATGGGTAGAACACCTAGAGAGAAATGATATAATATCAGACAGACAGTATGGTTTTCGATCTGGAAGATCCTGTGTATCGAATTTACTCAGTTTCTATGATCGAGCCACAGAGATATTACAGGAAAGAGATGGTTGGGTTGACTGCATCTATCTGGACCTAAAAAAGGCTTTCGACAGAGTTCCACATAAGAGGTTGTTCTGGAAACTGGAAAATATTGGAGGGGTGACAGGTAAGCTTCTATCATGGATGAAAAATTTTCTGACTATAGAAAAATGAGGGCAGTAATCAGAGGCAATGTATCAGAATGGAGAAATGTCACAAGTGGAGTACCACAGGGTTCAGTTCTTGCACCAGTGATGTTTATTGTGTACATAAATGATCTACCAGTTGGTATACAGAATTATATGAACATGTTTGCTGATGATGCTAAGATAATAGGAAGGATAAGAAATTTAGATGACTGTCATGCCCTTCAAGATGACCTGGACAAAATAAGTATATGGAGCACCACTTGGCAAATGGAATTTAATGTTAATAAATGTCATGTTATGGAATGTGGAATAGGAGAACATAGACCCCACACAACCTATATATTATGTGAGAAATCTTTAAAGAATTCTGATAAAGAAAGAGATCTAGGAGTGGTTCTAGATAGAAAACTATCACCTGAGGACCACATAAAGAATATTGTGCAAGGAGCCTATGCTATGCTTTCTAACTTCAGAATTGCATTTAAATACATGGATGGCGATATACTAAAGAAATTGTTCATGACTTTTGTTAGGCCAAAGCTAGAATATGCAGCTGTTGTGTGGTGCCCATATCTTAAGAAGCACATCAACAAACTGGAAAAGGTGCAAAGACATGCTACTAAGTGGCTCCCAGAACTGAAGGGCAAGAGCTACGAGGAGAGGTTAGAAGCATTAAATATGCCAAAACTAGAAGACAGAAGAAAAAGAGGTGATATGATCACTACATACAAAATAGTTACAGGAATTGATAAAATCGACAGGGAAGACTTCCTGAGACCTGGAATTTCAAGAACAAGAGGTCATAGATTTAAACTAGCTAAACACAGATGCCGAAGAAATATAAGAAAATTCACCTTCGCAAATAGAGTGGTAGACGGTTGGAACAAGTTAAGTGAGAAGGTGGTGGAGGCCAAGACCGTCAGTAGTTTCAAAGCGTTATATGACAAAGAGTGCTGGGAAGACGGGACACCACGAGCGTAGCTCTCATCCTGTAACTACACTTAGGTAATTACACTTAGGTAATTACACAAAATTGCAACCAAGTGCATATGAGCACTATGATCCTCCGTGAAATCAAGCCGAGAAAACAAAGGCCCCTAAGCATGCAGCTGTCTACCAAGGAAAGAAGCTGCAAACAATGACAAAGTGAAAGGAAGTGCTGAAAGAAGAGCCACAAAACCTCATACTGTCCTGCAAAGAGGACCTCAGGTGGGACACCATCAACGAAGCCACCTGATGACCTCTGTAGGACTCCAACCTTTCCAGAACCCAGAGCAACAGCCAGACCAGAGGGAAGAAGTACAGGAATCCACAGCTCGATCAGTCCAACCAAAAGGCATCTGCCATAAGAGCCTTGCAATTGGGAAACGGTGCCACATACATAGGAAAGTGCCAAGACCACGCTGATGCAAAGATGTCCTTGTCCAGGTGCCGGAACGTCTCAAAGCCACAGGAAGGAGGTGGAATCTACATTTAACTCTGTGGAAACAGGAAATGGACTGAACTTCTTTACTCTCACACCACTGCTCCTTGTGCCTATTTGAGATGGAAGGGAGAGGGAAGGGAGGGAGGGGGGGGGGGGGCAAGTTTTGGCCTCTGGTCCCCAATAGGCTTTTTAATGACTTGCAAGAGCAGGTGTGACTTAATAGTGTGGTGCTATCTCAGTGTGGGTAGCAACAGGGAGTCACCGAGGTCAGCCAAGAAAAATGCATTACATGGCATTCAACAATGGGTTTTATTCCACTTTCCCATTTTTTTTAATTTTTTATGTACAACTTTGATATATTTTTTAACTTTCTGATATCAATACAACATAATACGGCTGCATGGTTCACCGATTCATCAATTTCATTGAACTCACCATTTTTGCTATAAAATATTTTGTCACATCTGCTGCAAAATTTAAAAGCAATCATAAGAGCTTACCTTCAGCATGCATGATAGCCATATGAGTTCGTAACGTAGCAGCATCTCGATACATTCTTTTGCAAGTAGGACAAGGTCGAGGTTCATGAAATGCAAGCTTCCGTTGATATTGCTCTGAAAATGGGAAGAGGACTTTGTAACAATGAGCTTAATTTAATGGTGTTGCAGTACCCTACACCCATCTATGCCCATTTGGTTACCCTGTTAGACTCTTGCTCATTCAAGCCTGCATCTGGAGGCAACTAAGAACATATCGAAAGTTAAAGTCTGCAGATCTGCATACAGCATTAAGGGAGGTAGCCAACATTCTAGATGATGCCTCAAGTTGTGATATTACAGGACACTCCGACATGTCTCTCTCTCTCACAAAAAAAAAAAAAAAAAAAGGTTCGGCCAATGAGAACCGATCTCCAAACACACATCCTCTTTGTCCCAGTCTCCTATTGGTGAATCAAAACACTCGCTAGCTACCAGAAAAAAAAAAAAGGTCATCACTTGCTAGCCTTCATGAGGTGGAGTACTGCTGACCTTAGCTCTGACCTTTGAAGCATCCTTCTGAATTGTCATTTTTCTCTACATTACATTTGTCATTTCTCGCAACATTATACCAATTGTCATTTCTCTCTACATTATAGCAGTTGTCATTTCTTTCTACATTATAGCAATTGTCATTTCTCTCTACATTATAGCAATTGTCATTTCTCTCTACATTATAGCAGTTGTCATTTCTCTCTACATTATAGCAGTTGTCATTTCTCTCTACATTATAGCAGTTGTCATTTCTCTCTACATTATAGCAGTTGTCATTTCTCTCTACATTATAGCAGTTGTCATTTCTCTCTACGTTATAGCAATTGTCATCTCTTTACATTATAGCAGATGCCATTTCAATTAAAAAAAAAATTACATTGTGCATGCAGTTAGAATGTTAAAATAATTATTTAATAATTTATTAGGCTAACTAAATTCTGAATGGTAATAAAATGTCTAATTTTGTTTGAAGGTTTGAATGTTAATAGTCATTCAAGAGTGTTTTTTTTTTTACATTAAATATTATTCTACAGCTGGTTCATGACTCCCATGTTTCAGGTAATAATGAATGGAATATTTGTCTTGATATTTCCAAAGCTAGATCAATCATTCTGAAATTTGTGGACACTGGACTGTGATTAATGTCTGAAAAATCAATAAAACTTGTCTGAAATGTATAGTATCTCTCATGATAATTTATTGTATGCAAAATAGTGGCATGCACGCTTATGGATAACCACCTCTATACTGTTTGAGTTTTAAAAGAAAAAATTGTTTAAATCAATGATTTTTTTAATATTTGATTTAAATTAGTGATTTAAATCATCTTGATTTAAACATCAAACAGCCTTGAGTAGTACCACAACCTGACTGACTGCTATTTTGAGGAACATGATTGTACACCAAAGACAACTGTTTTAAAGTCAAGTACAACAACAAAAGCCAACAATGAAAGCTTATATAGAGAAACAAATTAGGGAAAGCAAACGATTTTACCCGTATAAAGCTCGAGACATGCAACTTACCCAGAGTGGCTTGCACTTCCTTCACAGACACAAGCGAAGGATGGATATATGGCTGGCCAGAACAAGTGGTAACAAGATTAGTAGTTGTACTGAGAGTTGTGCCTGTTGCAGTGGTGAGTGTGGTGCCAGCTGTCAGTGGAGTAATTGTGGTTGGCAGTGTGCCCGTGGTGGGTAGAGATGGGAGCAGCTGCACCATCTTTTCCATGTTGATGGTGCCATCAGTAATTGCGCTGCTGCCCAGCCCTATCAATTTAGAGAAGAGAGTGCAATTGAATTTCAAGTGGGACATATACTGTACATCAATAACATACAATAAATCCTTTCACTGCCTTATTTCCTCCAGAACACAGTGGCAGCAAAGTGTGGAATCTTGCATAAAAGTTTTAGCCAGTTACATCTCCAACCCCAAGAATCCTACATGTGGGCTTAACTGTTACACTAATATGATTGCACTTGCCCATCACCAAGCTACATCAATATGCATAGATAAGAGTTGCCCAAGATACACAGGTTGTAGATCTTCCATCACCAAAATAAAATAAGTGTTAGTAAACAAAATATTTATAAATATAGCATAAAATGAAATGAAACACCTTTCTGGAGGAGCCCTGGTGGCTTCCTGAAGCTATCTTCCTGAGATTGCTCCATACTAAAAGGTCACATCAGTCATGGAAGTTCTGTTTAGCCTACAAGGGACCAAAGTCAGAACCTGGTCACGCTTTCCCGCCAGAGGCACAGGGAGCGGGTGATAATCCACCACCCCACTGGAAAAAAAACTCCAGAAAATCAGCAAAGGTTCATAGAAAACGAAGCCTCAAATCCATCAAACAACACTGCAAACGATTCACACAGAACAAGGGAGAACATACACTAGAAAACTCATTATAACCCATTACCACCACCAAGCCCCAAGCCAAGCCCCCAGCCCTGAACCAACTCCTCATCTCAATTCTGTAACTGATGAATAACCCATGATGAATCAATAAACCTGGAAGGAGGGGGGAGGGAATCAGGAAGCCACCAGGGGTCCTTCAGAAAAAGGCCTGCTTGATACCTGCTTGATGGGGTTCAGGGAGTAGTAGTTCTCCCCAAGCCATGCCCAAGGCCAGGCTTGACTTATGAGAGCTTGGTTCAACAGACTGTTGCCTGGATTGGTATTTTATTACATTTTATGCTGGGTTTCTGGAGAGAGCCTCTCCAGTGGCTCTCTGAAGTTAACTAACCGTAGAGAACGAGAACGGGACTTACCAGGAGAGATGGCAGATACTAGGATGAAGAAGAGAAACCAGGCGAGGAGACATGGCCCAAAGAAACACATGACGAACTGGGACCAGAAACACTGAGTAAATACCTGACTGCCAGAACCCTCTTAGAAAGCCAAAACCTGAGCCTGAATAACAGTCCTAGGAAATGTTTTAGAGTGTGGCCAAAGCTGTGTATCTGAGAACATAAGGCTTAAGGGGGTAGACAGCAGGCTGGCTAGAAAATGACACTGCAGATGATTTGAGAAATGCATGCCTTAGAATCAGGGACAAAGGAAACGGGATCAACCAACACGATATCCACCAAGAAAGAACTGGTGGCTCACATGTAGCAACAAAGAATTGCCACTGTATACAACAAATGATGCACCCCGGATGAACCAACCAAGCATCAATCATCAATCCAGGACCCCTCTGGAGGCTCGCTGACTCATTCTTCACCAGAAAAGGAGAAGGTTGCCAAGTAAGAAACCACCCACCAGGTCCAAAGGAACAGAATTCATGCCTCTGGACGAATTCTGTTCCTCCAAAGGCGAAGTTCTTTATCCTCCATATCCTCCAATGACCGTTTGTTTTAAATTATTGTTACAAGTATTTGCTAATCTAACTAATAACAGCAATTTGAAAAAACACTAATATTATTCATTTAATTTTACTGCAATGTTTCTGGTACTCTCAAAGATCCAGATAAATGGGATAAACCATCTAGAAACTGTCTGGACAATTGTTTACTCTGCACCCTTCCTCTAAATATAACAGGCATAACAAACTGTGCCCCCCTTTCTCTAAATATAATAGGCATAACAAACCGTGCACCCTTTCTCTAAAAATAATGGACGTAAACTGTGCACCCTTCCTCTAAAAATAAGAGGCATAAATTAAGAAGTGAAACATTTTAACAAATGTTTACATTCATCCTTCCTTACATTTATAAAAGCTAATAGCCAGGAATTTTGCATAAGTAGAGTAAAACTGATAATCACATTTAGAATGAATGCTTTAAGAAACTAAAGATGGAATATGTGCAAAGAATGCCATGTGGTGAAGGCTGCAAGGAGCCAGGCACAGGGGAGACTATGCCTGAGTACATTATGTTATAGCGTTGAAAAGTGCTGTTATGGGTGCTGTAGAAATACAGTAATAAGATTACCTGATGGGGTGAGAAGTATCGTTGTGCTGGGCTTGCCACTGTTCACAGGAAGGATACCTCCAGTTGCCAAAAATGCAGCGTAACTCACTGCTCCTAAAGATGGTGTTGCATCTGAAGCAGTGGTACCATCCATTAAATTTGCAGGCATAACACACTCAACTGGCTTAGTCAGCGATATCGACAAAGATGTTTTAAGAGAATCCGAGTCCCCATTTTCAAGCCGACCAGAATTCACAGCCTCCTGTAAAAATATATAAAAATCATACATCCTAAATTCTACACTGAATCATTTAAATTCTAAATAATTTGTTTCATATCTAGTCTTCAAACGGTACTACACTGCCAGTATTTAGAGTGGACTGTATAAAAAAAAATGTGTAAAACACGTTGACCAGGCCACACACTAGAAGGTGAAGATGTTTTGGTCCGTCCTGGACCATTCTCAAGTCGATTGTGAGAATGTCGATTCTCACAATCGACTTGAGAATGGTCCAGGACGGACCAAAATGTTGTCGTCCCTTCACCTTTTAGTGTGTGGTCTGGTCAACATACTTTAGCCACTTTATTGTGACTCATCACCTGCATTGGTAAAACACCTATGCCACATCACACTTCTTTCACCTTCACATTTATCTGTCACTATTAAAAAGCCTCCTTCAATAAATACCTTCTTGAACATTTTCTTCACAATTATGAGCCACACTTGTTTGATTATTCTCTTTAAATCTCACCATAAAAAAGAGATACTGTTCAATATGTCTAAAACTCAGCAAATTGAAGAAGAAATACTCAATCATAACTTGCAATACAATATTATAAGTTTCTTCAAAGCAAAATTATTACTCACTACCCCACTAAATTCACATCCATATACAGAACATACATTCAGTACAATCATTTCTATAAACTATGACCTCTCGAAGAAGGGGTCATAGAGTGCATATAGTATTACTTCGAGGGGTCAGTGTGTATAAAGTAGTATATTTTGTAACAGTATTACAAAAGATTGTAAACAGCTTTTTCCTAGTTATAAAATTCAAAATACTGTATTAAGTTCCAGTCAATTTGACTTCAAATCTCAGAAGAGAACCAGTGTTACTCTTACAAATTAAGTGCTTCATAAAAGTTAATGCTATACCTAATTGGTTTCTTCGTTGATAAAAGAAAAATCTGTGATACTACAATCCATAATAATACACTCCTACATACACTCCCTTAATAGTAATCGATCGTACCCCAACCACGGCCACAATATGTACTGACATCTACCATTATTATTCAACAAAAATCCAATTGCATCGCCAAGCAAACTCACACAGACTTGAATGTTGACCCGTATAGATTTGGTTGGTACAGACTGTGAGTGTGAATGTAAAATAAAGAGTTGGGTACAACATTAAAGAGAAAAAAAAAAGGCCTTTAGTGTAGAAGTTCCCAGTGCACCAGTTCCACCAGAGACTTCTAGCAACTGACACCCTTGGCATCATAGCACGATTATATCATTTTTAGTTACATGTATTTGATGATTTTTTTTAATAACCTCCTGGCTACATGTATTAATTACATTTGTAATTAACAGATTACATTCTATTAATTACATTAGATTACAGTCATTAGACCTGTTATAATCATGCATAGCTTTTGTTTTAAGGTTCAAGCCAATAAACAAAGGCATTCTCGAGATATCACACAGAAGCTACTGAAAACAAGAAAAATAGTACTCTGGTGAAAACAATATGATATCACCCTTATCTGGAAAACATAATTCTCACAAATTCTCATAAAACAACCTTTCAAGCAACAATGGTTATGCTAACATTTCTGTTCAGCATTTTATATATGTTATTACAAGACAAAAATTATTTCAATACTGTAGCTCTTAACTTGTATGTTTATTAGGTTTATGTATTTTATCAGATACAACAATACTATCATGCAAATTAGATACCATCTAAATCTATAAGATATAGACTTGACTGAAATGCTATACAAAACAATAGGCTGCATAAATTATACCAGTATATATAATAATTTGTATTCAAACCTTCATAAGCATTCTCTTTCTGAATAAGTATAATAAACACAACCCTGTCACTTGTATTACCTTTCAGTCACACTACATTGGCCAGATTGCCATTTAATCCAGTTCTACAATATGTTCTACTGTACTACAAATCTTCATCAGCCATTTCATGGATAATATTAAAATTTAAACTGTGTTAACTGATACCTTTAAAGAAACATTTGTAGCTCTTAAAATAAACTAGAAATTGACCATGCTTGTAGTCTTCCCCTTAGTAGTGAACTTAACTACAGTACATCCCCTCCCGTCTTGAGCTCTAATATACTGACCGCAGAGTCAACATAGAGCCGTCAATACCTTAGTGCTAATCACTACTTGTGTGTTTGTGTTCGCACAGCTTTATCAGCATGCCAAGTTTATCGTAAGTGACCATATTATTCATCGTCTGCTTACATTTAAAAGATCGAATCATTTTAAAATGTACTAAATGTCCATCTCATTTGTTGTTGAGACATTGTTTGCATCCCCTCAAACCACATACTCCCATAATTAACTCATCATGAACCACTTTAAAGACAAAAGTCATTAGATATTCATATCTGAACTAACCAACCTGGCAATGTTTTTAGTGTCTTCCAGTTGAGTACTGCAGTAACTAAGATTCGTGCTACTATCACTGAATTTGTCTCAAGGCACAACCAAGATGAAACAATGGGACTTTGGCTGGGTTAAGTGGGATGATTTTTATTACTTTTTTTTTATTTTGCTCTCAGTACTTCTAGAACTCCCATCTCTACACTCATTAACTATCTCAACTGTGATAATGAAGGTGGGAATTACGTACAATACCAAGCTATAAAAACCCTTTCCCTCATCAAGACAACTCACCTTATTAGTTAAATCCTCTTGTGATATAGCCATTAACAAAAAGAGATAACATTCAGAAATAGTCACCATACCTTTGAAAGCATAATGTTTACACAAATTCATGAAATACAGTACAGTACATGTAATGGTAAACAATCTGATTAGTTTAAATCTTTAAAATATACAGTCCTCTTATATATGCAATCCATTTTCTCAAACTGTTTCTAAAAGTAATACTGTATGAAATACAAGGGGAGGGGGGGGGAAAACTCTCCAAACCTAATAAATAATAGACTAAATGTACAGCGTATGTGATACAATATTCATCAAATTGAATGGAAAGAATGAGGTTCAATAGTCCCTGACTGCTTGTTGAAGCAACAGAAGTAAAGGTGGGCATGACTGACTGTAATATTGGCAGATGTAAAAGCACAACAGTATATATAAATACTTAGTCAAATTGAAAAAAGGCAGGTGCACATAAAATAAGGAATACAACACTGTCATGGCTTAGAACCCAAAGAAACAGACTGAAGGTTTTTATTTAAGCTTACAGAAATAGTGTTTTTTAAGTAGAGATTATTTTCCTTAACATATATATACTTGGAATATAAGAACTAATAAGGAAAGCAGTATAAGTAGATCAGCTGGGAGGTGAAGTTAAACCTTAAAATACTTTCATTTTAAAGACTTTAAGGAAAGATTTAAAATTTTCCATAAATTATACTGTAAACAGTTTCTTGAATCATCACGACAACTTGGGCTTTTCTTGACACTAATTTTCATTCAGTGTGTCTAGTTAGATATCAGAAAATCATATACGTATCTGAAAATCATCCACAAGATATTTATTTAACCCTTAGACAGTGGTTATCGTAAATTGTTGATTCACAGGGTTAATGCGGTTACCATCATATGAAGATTTAAAAAATTATTGTTCGAGTTCTACATACATGATGCAAATATGGATGCAATGGAGTTAACCTTGACCAATGACAAAAATCCTGCTACCATCTCAATCTACAAATGCAGTTATCGTCATAAATGGTACTAGGGCAATGCGGTCATCATATGATAATTTAAACAATTATTGTCCGGGTTTCACGTATATGATGCAAATATGGATATAAA
The DNA here is from genome assembly GCF_040958095.1 of Procambarus clarkii. Lineage (NCBI taxonomy): Eukaryota > Metazoa > Arthropoda > Malacostraca > Decapoda > Cambaridae > Procambarus > Procambarus clarkii. The sequence goes on along the minus strand of NC_091231.1, from coordinate 7,053,318 downwards.
AAGCTCTCTGTGGATGTAAATAAAGAAAAACAATTGATAAAACAATCGGTGACACATCAGAGGATATAACAGTAAGCCAGTAAGTGTCAGCATAGTCGAGCGGCAAGTCTTGTAGAGTACCTCCACCCAGTCAAACAATGAATATTTAATTGTGTTTTTTTATTACATTATGTATACAAATTATTAATAATTCTATAATGAAAAATTATTTGTTGGAATTTGTATAGTTTTTGTGCATAGGCAGGTATGAGCATTTCTCCATAGCCACAGTAGTTTATTTGGAATCACTGATTTTCTGGCAGCCTTTCCTGGTGAGGTGGTGAATACAAATATCACTGCTCCCTATGTGTCTGTGAGGGGGAAGGGGGGGGAGTATGGTTTCTGGCTCTGATACCCAGTAGCCTATACAACTCCATGGCTGATGCAGCCTAGTAGATTGTATCATCTCAGCATTCAGCTTCAGAGAGCTACTGGGACTCGCCCAGAAATTGGCGTTTCATTACATTCAACGCTGCATTTCTGCTGCTGTTATACTGTATATAGTATAACAGCTACCTAGTATATGATACAGTATATAGTTATTATACTGAATAGTATATAGGGGAGCAAAGAAGGCGGCACACAGAAAATTGTGTGAAAAAAGCTAGTGGAACATCTGGAGCAAAGGAACTTTGTGACAACACCAAAATGGTTTCAAGGATGGCAAGTCATGCCTCACAGGATTAAATGAATTCTACAATCAGGCAACAAGCATCAGACAAGAAAGAGGGGAAGGGGGGGGGGGGGGCAAACTGCATATTTCTGGATTGCCAGAAAGCCTTTGACACAGTTCCACACCAGAGACTAGTGAGAAAGCTAGAGATGCAGCCAGGAGTGAAAGGGAAGGTACTCCATTGGATAAGGGAGTACCTAAGTAACAGAAGACAGCGAGTCAGGGAGCCGGTCGGCCGAGCGGACAGCACGCTGGACTTGTGATCCTGTGGTCCTGGGTTCGATCCCAGGCGCCGGTGAGAAACAATGGGCAGAGTTTCTTTCACCCTATGCCCCTGTTACCTAGCAGTAAAATAGGTACCTGGGTGTTAGTCAGCTGTCACGGGCTGCTTCCTGGGGGTGGAGGCCTGGTCGAGGACCGGGCCGCGGGGACACTAAAGAAGCCCCGAAATCATCTCAAGATAACCTCAAGATAACCTCACTGTGAGGGGTGAGATCTCAGATTGGCGAGACGTTACCAGTGGAGTCCCGCAGGGTTCAGTCCTTGGACCCATACTGTTTCTTATATATGTAAATGATCTTCCAGATGGTATAGAATCATTCCTCTCATTGTTTGCTGATGATGCAAAAATTATGAGGAGAATTAAGACGGAAGAAGACAGTATGAGGCTACAAGATGACCTAGACAGACTGAAAGAATAGTCCAACAAATGGCTACTATGGTTCAACCCGAGTAAATGTAAGGTAATGAAACTAGGCAGTGGAAACAGGAGGCCAGACACAGGATACCGAATGGGGAAGGAAGTCCTTCATGAAACGGACAGAGAGCAAGATCTGGGAGTTGATATCACACCAAACCTGTCTCCTGAAGCCCACATCAAAAGAATAACATCTGCAGCATATGCGAGGCTGGCTAACATCTGAACTGCCTTTAGGAACCTTGTGTAAGGAATCATTCAGAACCTTGTATACCACATATGTAAGACCAATCCTGGAGTATGTGGCAAGGCATGGAGCTCGTACCTTGTCAAGAACAAGGCGAAGCTTGAAAAAGTTCAGAGGTATGCCACTAGGCTGGTCCCAGAACTAAGAGGCATGAGTTACGAGGAAAGGCTGCGGGAAATGCACCTCACGACACTGGAAGACACAAGAGTAAGGGGAGACATGATCATTACCTACAAAATTATCAGAGGAATTGACAGGGTAGATAGAGATAAACTGTTTAACACAGGTGGTACGTAAACAAGGGGGACACAGGTGTAAACTGAGTACCCAAATGAACTACAGGGACGTTAGAAAGAACTTTTTCAGCGTCAGTAGTTAACAAATGGAATGCATTAGGCAGTAATGTGGTGGAGGCTGACTCTTGCACAGTTTCAAGTGTAGATATGATAGAAGCCCAGTAGGCTCAGGAATCTGTACACCAGTTGATTGACAGTTGAGAGGCGGGACCAAAGAGCCAGAGCACAACCCCCGCAAGCACAACTAGGTGAGTACAGGCCTGCTGAGCATGTGCCTCCTCCTTTGCTCCCTTTATATTAGGGTAAGGAAGGGTAAAGAACCCAAAAATCAGTCTAAGAAAATTGGTAATTATCCTCACAGAAAGAAAGCAACAAGGTCTGCGAAGAATTCAACAGGAGACTCCAAGGTTTAGGACAAAACCAGATTGGTGATAGGCAAGTAGAAACTACTGAAAGCAACATTGTAGTTAATAAAAATCAAAGAGAGAGATACCTGTTGAAATTAGTTGAAAGTACAGCAGAGGGACCAGACCAGATACTGTCACAGCTACTGAAGCATACAACAGAGATACTCTGCGATCACCTTATTAAGAAAAAACACTGAGCTACACTGCCAACCATAACCAAACATGTGTTAGTATCAAATTGCCTGGAAATTGACAAGGCTTTATCATGATATTGCATGTTAGAAAAAAAAATGTTGCCATTGGACTACATTGCTTAATTTTAATAGCATCAATACATTCAACCCAAACTGAAGAATCTTAAATACCAATTCAATAGGATGAGGTACTTCAATCATTTTACAAAACCTGCTGGAAAATGACACACACACAATTTAACAAGATTAATCCACAAGGTCTTCCTACAAAAGCCATCTAATGCAGTCTATATTGCTTATATGTTCATAATAGTATACTGTACTCACCATAATGGACTCCACCTCATCCAGGTCCTCCATTTCATCTTTGATGTGACAGTCTCCATTCATTATTTTCACTCTTATATTTTTTAATTCTTTATTATTTTTTTCCAAAAGGTTGATAGGTCCCTTCTCATTTTCCTTGTCACTGCTACAAAAAAAAATATATATTTTTACTTACAAAATTTAGAAAAAAGCCTAATTTGCAAAGTACCCAAAGTTTCTTTTGGTTGTTAAATCATACCAATTCTGAAAACAAATATTGAAAGAAGCAACATGGAATGTTGTGTCAAAGCTCAAATTTAGCTACTGACCTTCTCACCCTCTAAGTTACACTACATAGCCCCCCCCCCCCACATAATAAAGTCCCAAAAATATATGTATCACATGTGCAAGAAACACCAACTCCTCCAATGTTAACCCTTAAGGTGCAGCTATCCTTATATATTGATTCATTCACTGGATAATGCAGCTATCTTCGCATAATGATTTTATATATTATTGTTTGGTTTTTACACCAATGACACTAACATTGATATGATATCTCTATATGGAAGAAATGGAGCTTACCTAGACCCATGTAAAAATGCTGCTTTTGTTTCATTATTGCTTACTACGTAAATGTGGTCAAGAAAAATTTACAAGTTGAAAGGGAAACTACACTGAGGCAAGGAAAGAAAAGCCAAAGCACAGTCAAGAGACCTGGAGGGTTCAGGTGAAGCCTGAGCAGGCTACAGGTGGAAGAACGCACGAGACAACTTTGCGGAACAGTGCCGCGGAAGTGACGACACCGAAAGCAAGCGACAGTGGCTCTGCCAAAGCCAAATGATATGAGACGACAGCACTGTATTTTGCATAAAATGCCGATCAAGAAGTATTCAACATAAAAAGGAGAGAACAGAATGAACCAAAATTGAAGAGAAGTGACAAAGTGACAAATAGCAGCAAAAAGAGCACAGAGTCACTATGAATACTGTTGCTCATACTGTCATCATGCTCATACGCTCATACTGTCGCTATGAAGAAAGGAGCAGGTGAGAGACCAACAAACCCACCACCTGCACACCATTCAAATAGTGATAGATGCGCTTCAGGAAATCCAGGAACACATTGAGCACAAGGAGAAGTTCGCACAGTGATGTACATCACTGGGCCGATCTGTTGGAAAGTGGAGGCACAGAAAAATGCCCGGGTTTGGACACTGAGCTAGAAGCACTGGAAACTAAGGTTGGACCAACCACCAGGGTGCCAAAATGATCACCCTCCCAGAGTAAGCATCCAGACTGGCCAGCACACAGAGCAACAATTGAACCAGGGAAGAGGTAAATGTACCTCCACAACTAGTCTAGTTGAAAGGCATCCACCATGAAAGCCTCGCAGTCAGGGAACGGAGTCACATAGGAGGGAAGGTGCTGGTTCCATGCCTAACACAAAAGAGGTCCACCTTGAGTAACTAGTAAATCTCGCAATTCCAGGAAGGACGCGTCTTTGATGAGCCACTCCACGGAGATGGGTCGAAAGCAAGACAACCTATCCATGAGGATGTTGGACACACCTTGCACAAGCTGGAATCAAAACATGCACATGAGGTTGCACTAAATTGGTAAACCCAACAACCCAATTTAAATTGGTAAATAACCCAACAAAGCAAATGGCCCTCAGAGGACAAGCAAGTCTGAGGAAGGCTGGCACTTTGCTTGAAGCTTTAGGGCTCGCTCATGAGCTGATGACTGAAAGCACTGCAAGTTGGTGTGGTGACACTAACATCAGCAGCAGAACGACCTTAGGAGCCAGATAGAAACCTGATGGACAAAATTGGTTCTAACGAGTTTCAAGCTCATTCGAGTGAATCCCTTGTTCCATGCAACTCGTTTGCAGTAGTAGTCTGGCGTGTTTTTCATTTTCTGTGCACCCTCCAGTTGTCTGTAAAGCTGCACCGACTTTCTGGACGCTTTTTTGGGTGAGAATAGCAAATTGCCGTTAGCTCTCTGTGCCTCTGTGAGGAGGCCAGGTTCTGGCTCTGGTCCCCAATAAGCCAAACAGAACTCCCCTGCAAATCTCCACAACTGCTATTGCAAAGTTATGGTTCTTAGGGGCATATCATCATTCAAATCAGTTGGCTTCCAAGACTGCGGTGTTCTACAATACTGTTCATTCCAATACAGTAACAAAACTGAGACCATAACAGTGCTCTTGCCTCTACAATAAAAAATGACCCAAGAACCATAAACATAATAAAAATCAACTGCTGGTATTGATCAAAGCTGTCTAACAATAAAAATAAGGTATCTTTTATGATCACATATAAGTATTGTCAATTTGATATTAAAGGATGGAACTTTCAAGAAATTGAACGAAAATGAAACCAAATTAACAAAAGACAATAGAGTAATTGCTATGGGGATACACTGCCCTATCCCAATGGCAGCCACACTTTCTTGCTCAAACACAACTTTAGGTCAGTATTTAATGTATCATGTCAATATACAGAAGGGTTTGATACTGGACAGAAACCTGTTAACACTTTCGCGCTTTCCGCAAAGGTCACTCAGCCAACCGAATGTGCGCGCAGCGTTTTTATCGCTTAAGCGTAAAAACAAAAATGTGTATACTCTTTTTACTCTTCTGACCTTAGTTCTCATGCTACGTATTTCATTTTGGTACCAACGTGTTCGCAATAAAATTCTCTAGAAGAACATCAGTAAAAAAAGTCACGAAACGTATAGGGATACCAGCACCAAATAAATAACTACGAAGATGACTCGCCGTGAGCGCCCATCAGCAACAAAATGTTTTTACTCTTGGGATTGTAATCACCTCCACACTTATTCTACAGCGTTAATTTTGGTATCAATGGACTCGCAATGAAATTCCCAACACGGTGATATGAATATAAGCGTAGAATAATGATGCGGCCCGCCCGCAAGAGTGTGGGAAGTGGTGAAATTGTTACCCGGTATCGGTGACGGGACGACGCTCGGCGCTTTGAAAGTTTATACTTATTTCACTCTCATGACATTAATTTTCTATGTACGTCATTCATTTTTGTGTCAATGTGTTCGCAATAGAATGTTCTATGTGCCCATAGGTAAAAAATATCAACAAAGCGTAAGTTAGAATAGCGCCAAATATAAAACAACGCTGGAACATATCAGTGAGCGTCAAACACACACGAAATTTTTTTACTTTTGTTATGTTTGTCAAGTTTATACTTGTTGCACACAGTTATTTTTGGTTGTATATTGATCGGAATAAAATTCCCTAAACAGACATATGCATATAATACATGATATGGGGGAAGCATTACCAGTATAAACGGCTAAAGTCACCCACCTGCAACCCGTTTGGGACAAAATACCATTTGATCGAAGTTATCCACACCTTTCATGAACTTATTGTACCATGCAGCCTAGTGGTGAGAAAGAGAGCCTCATAGCGCGCAGTTTGAAACAAACCCAAAGTAAATCGGATAAAAATTGAATTTTATACAAATATTTTAAAAGAGGACTCAACTTTATGTCCACTATGCGTTAGCGTTAGACGAAACGGGACGCGCCGGCGCGTCCAGATAGCGCGAAAGTGTTAATAAGAAGAGGTGTTAAGTAGAATTAAACCATGATGAGTCCCTACTGAGAATACTTAAAAATGATCTATTCACCTTGTGTCATTGATGGGAGGAACATCAACAGGTGTGGCTGCAAGGACTTCCTGAATATGGGATGAACTGGTAACTGGAACTGTTGCATTATTACTATTTTTGGAAGAGGAAAATGATCCTTTGCTTTCAGTTAAGGATCCTTCCACAGTTTCACTATTATTGCACTTTCCCTGTTGCAAATCTGACGAGTCAGTACGTTGTCTTTTGGAAGGGGGAGCATCACTGTCATACGAGGAATCACCCTCACTTTCTATGTCTTTCTTAGAGGTCTGAATTTCAGAGATTTTTAAGTCATCATCTTCCTCGTCTTCTTCTTCATCATCAAAGTCGTCTTCATCACTATCATCTTCTCCACCAATCTAGTGAAACAAAAACTTGTAATATAAGGCTGTGACATGTATGTATATGTGCCAGAGGCGTAAAGCTATTCAGCTTCAGCACCTTGCAAGAAATACTGTAGATACAACCCAAGGCACATAAGACAAAATACAAGAGTATTTTGTATAATAAATACAAGAGTATAGTTGGTAATAAAATGAATATAGATGAAGGTGGTACTCAATGTCCCTAAGCAAGGAAGGTCTTATGCAGGTTTCACAGAATTAAGTTTTTAACACAAATACAGCATTTATACCATAAGTAAAAATAACCATCATTGAATGTAATGAAACTCCTCTTTCTTGTGGTTCCTTGTTGAGTCAACGTTACTAGCTAAACATTACTAGCTACATGGAAAGCTCTACCCAATTCCAGAATCACCATGACCAAAAGAAAAACAAAAACCTGAAAAAGCAAACTCAGACTGAAGGAGCAATAGAAAACCAAGAAGAGGAGAGAAAACCAAAACCTTTGCCAAAAACCAAGAAAGCTCAGGAGGAGCATGCATGCCAGAGACAAAAAACACCCAAGACAACTTGCAAAACACGACCATCTGTACCAAAATGCAAACGACATTGGCACCACCAAAGCCAAACAATACAAGACAATTAGGCACGAGAATCTGGTCAAGAAACAAGCAGAACCTAAAGAACAACACAACCTGAACAAAAACCAAAGACGACAGAGGGACAGAAAAAGGCACAATGGACCAAGCGAGTGGAAGGGAAAGTCTCACCTTCCTCCATCAGGAAAAGCGACTATGTTCTGTTGGATATCAAATATGTCATTCATTACAATCTAGAATAGTAGTAAAATGAAACAGATGAAAAAATTTATTTCAAGAGACATGGGTAAGGGAAACTTAAGAAGTTTTTAAATGAATTTGAATGGAAAGATATATTGTGAGGGAAGCCCTGTTAGGCAAGAAGATAAATGAGATGTATGCCAAATATTGAGAGATATATGATGAAGGCACAACAAAATTTATACCAAAACAAAGGTGGAAAACTAGAAAACCCGACTGGTTCAACAGAAAATGTGAGGGGGGACCAAAAGACAAAATCAGAATTAATATAGGAAAAGGCCTAACCCTGAAACATATCAGCAATACATACGCTTACTGCCCGAAATGCTATGCGTGTTAGTATGTATGTACAGTATGGTGGATATGTATCAACCCAACAATATAAACAATCAAATCTCTCAAAATATTGTAAGCATAGGCTTGTTCACCGCACCCCACCCACTCATTTGTGTATGACTGGGGCTTGTGCTGTCCAGTGGTTAGAGCAATCAGTTCTGGAGCAGCTGCACACACAAAACATTCCCAACCCAGAATCAGGAAGGGAGTGGGGGGGAATCAGGGAGCCATTGGAGCTGATCCACGAAGCATCCACCAAGACTAAATCAGTGGTACGAAGGTAGTGTTAGAGAGCTGTCACCAGGCACAGAACATGATGCTTCCCCGGTCTAACCAACCTTGCAACGATAACCAAACAACCCTTCCAGAAGCCAGATGAGTCAAAGTGCCCACCAGGGCCAATAGGAAAAAAATCCCTGCCTCTGGATGAGACAGCGATATTCTCCAACCCTACAGCTGGAGGCAAGCGCCAACAGAGAGAACTTTAAAAAAAAAAAAATTCGGACTGAAGGAGACACCGGAAACCTAGCAGAGGAAAGAAAATTGAGAGTGGTCCAAGTGGGCTCAAGCAGCACATGAACAGACTGGAAGTGAAACAATTCATGATGTTTTCAAAACAGCATCAAGGACACATCAATGCCTAATGTAAGCAGCAGCGGCTCCGCCAGTGCGGACCAATAAGAGGCGACAATATTCAGCATGAAATACTGTACTGAACAAGAAATAATTGATAGGAATAAAAGAACCACACACACAAACTGAAGAGCAATGACAGAGATGGGAAGTGGTGAAGAGAGCACCAAGAAACCTCATACTGCTGCCAAAAAAAACAAAGGCAGGTGGGACATAATCAAACCAGCCAACTGCTTGCCATAGAGATGGTGGTAATGAAACATCAAAAGAACCAGACACAAAGCGCTGAAGAACTAAAACCAGCAAAGCAAGTTATTTGACCGATCTTCTGAAAGAGGTGGAGGCATGGAGAAATGCCTGTGTTTGGAAACTGAGCAAGCAGCACTTGAAACCTAGTCTGAGTCAGCCACCAAGGAGCCAGGAAAGACCACCTATTCCTGGAAGGACTCCAACCTGGCCAGTATTTGGAGCAACAGCCGGATTGAGTGAAATAGGGATAAGGTCCCCCATCTTGACCAGTCCAGCTGAAAGGTATCCACTGTGAGGGCATTGCAATCAGGGACTGGAGCCACATATAAGGAAGGCACCAATTTGAAGCCCAAGCAGAGAGAGATCTACATCAGGGTGCCTAAACGTCTCTCAAAGCCACAGGAGGGAGGCAGTGTCGACAGCCCACTCAATGGAGATAGAAAGGAACTGGGACACACCAATTGTGAGAGCACTGGACACTCTCTAAACATGAACCATGCAGAGAACCAGACGCCAAGAATCAAGCAGAAGAGCTACTCGCGGTGCCCAGTTCCAAAGGGCAACAGACCAAAGCAAGCCCCACCGGTTCAGACAATGGACCACTGGGGTACAGTTCGAAAGAAGCTGGAGCATGGAGTCCAGAGGTATGCAAATACAGTACTCATGGTATGCCACACAGCCACAAACTCCTGCACCGTACTGTGTCAAACCAAATGGTGAAATAATGATAAACTATAACACAATATGACATTCTCTCAACACCATGATCATCAAATTCAAGAATTTTGTCCTCTCCATCAGCAATAAAACTGTTCTGTAGACAATATACAATACAACATAAATGTGGTTACATAGAACAAACTTATCGTACCTGGGTGCTGGCTAGTGCAGAAGTGACATGGGTTAAACCAGTGACATTGAGATTTGAGGCAGCATTCAAGAGATTTGGAAGGTGATCCTCTTCAACCACCACCTCTCCACAGTACATAAAATGTAGTAATGCCACCACTTCTCTCCAGCCCAATCCATCTAATATAATAATAGGATGGTCACATGGATGGTCCTGCAACAATATAATTAAATGATAACAAAACGAAGAGCTTAAATTATTATTTTACTTTCAACAATCATTTTTATATAAATCACAAGTTATGTAAGAACTACTGAAATCTTAATTTAAGCAATTAATCATTTGCCAATTACAGGAACTGACAATTTTTCCAAATTAATTTCATAATTGATAGACTACATTCTTGGGTATACATATGAATATAAAATAATATAAATACTGTAATGAAGTTTAAACCTATACTGAAAAGAAAAATAAGAGGAAAAATAATAATTCAATGGAAAAAAAGTTAATTCTCACACTTAATTTGTATATTTTAATTTTAACCAATTATATCATATGCTGCATACAGTATTACCATGTAGCACTGTACTGTATATACACAATATTACACGTTCAGTACTTCACAAATGAAAGAGATTCATTGAAGCAATAGCACACAAGACAACTTTGCATTTTGTGCACACTGGAACATCATGATTTTCACTTCTGTCTTCTTTGTGTGTGATGGCAGACAATACACTCACTCACACCATTTATAAGTCTTCCTGTACCTGGTATGTAACCTAGCTTGTGTAGTACAAGGTAGTCTTTGCAACCCAGTCTGTTGGGAGCAGGGGCATTGTTGGCATGAAAACTTTCATCACAACACTTTCTCCCTCGACAGACTTTACAAGCAACTCAACAGAGCCGGACCTAAATTACGGATTGGTGGTTTCCTGCCCGATATCTGCATATATGTGCTAAAACACTTCAGCACGTTATGTCCACAAGGTGAAAAACAGTTTTCTGGTCGACTTAACAGTTTTCCGTACACATTCCAGAGTGCCTGTCATCATGTCACATTTATCCACCAATCTCATTTATACATACTGTAATCCATGATACAATTTGGTTTATATAATTTATTTTATGTTTCATAGTCCTGTTTGCTACTGTCTACAGTTTCACTAGTGGGAATCATTGTCAACACATTCACTTTTCCCCCCATTTCCAATGCACTGGTAAAATTTTGTCACTTTCTCTCAGCTGACATTCACCTAAGTCCATGTATGAACCAAACTTGTGTTTCATTTTCCATTCTAATTTGTGGTCTTGGTATACATCCTTTAAGTTTTGAAGGATAAAGACTTCAGAAATAGAGACGAAATAAAATGTAATTTATTATTACTGTATTATAAAACTATAATTTTCTATTGAGTACACCCAAAATGTATTCTCTTCACAAACTACATATTCTGTTTCACATATGAACAAAATCACAAGAAATCCTTACAAAAAGCATACCTTTAGCACTTTCCGGAAATATGCACTGCAGGCAGACAACACCAATTTATGAGCGCGGATGGTGCGTCCTTCACATGCCACAGTTACATCCAAAAAGTCTTCATCATAACGTAATGATTCAAGCGCTGAAGTCACCGAGTCACTATAGTTATGCCACCGCAGCCAACACCTTCGTGGCTCCCCCATCCTATTAAAAATAAAGAGCAACTTAGTTACCTGATCCACAACATTTTTTTTCAGTTAACATACAAAGGTAAGAGAGAATGAATGCTTGAAATTTTAAGTGACAGCTCATAAGAATCACTGCAGGTCGCTCCAAGCAACAGCCTGTTGGACCAAGTTATCACAAGTCGAACCTGGCCTCAGGCCAGGCTCGGGGGAGTACAAGAATTCCCGAAACCCCTCTCCAGGTATGCTCCAGGGTGCTGCTATGGATGTAGTCTGAGTGTGACAGTGACGGGTCAACGTGATGCTGCAATATGTAAGGAAGTGTGAAGAAATAGAATATGGAAGGGGTATTAAATGATATAGCATCTGTATTCCTTTTACTATTTACACATCTATGACTTCCAGGCTGAAGATGCTTCCTTAGATGACCTTAGATGCTTCCTAGAGGGCTATAACAGAACTCATGAATGCCACAGGAGATATTTGATATTCCAAGAGTCTGCACAATATACGCAGACTTAAAAATTTGTAGTTTGTAACTCAAGAAAGGCAGAAATACCTAATTAGCATCATGTAACAAATTTCTCATTTCTTCACCCTAAATAAACATATTTATCTTTGCTGTTATTGTGAATACTGTACTAAATACTGTATATATCTATGCTGTTACTAAACTGTAGTTATCTTTAAAGATACAGAATTCAAAATACAAGAGTTCTGTTTTTCATCAGTAACTATCATTTTAAACACTGCATCATTTGCAAAAAAAATTTAATAATTTATATATATCGGCTTATGTCTCTGGACACACTATTGCTAGTCTCCAGATATTGAGACTTATCATCCATTTGAAGGGGAATTTCTTGTGTGTAACTGTGTATATTATATCTACTGGGGTATCTTCATTTCCATACTAGGATACAACACTCCTAGAATGACAAATTTTACCAGGATGTTCATCCCTGTGGGTGTCCGGAGACCAGCATTCTTGGGTGCCAGACACACATGGTAATTATCCCAAAGTTCAGTAACTCATTTCTTGGGAACTGCTGAGCATTAAGATCTAATATCATGTACAGTATATGGTTCCAGAATTAGTCAGTACTTTTTGGTGGTGTTTTCATGTTGTTTGGCAACTGGTTTTCTTTCCTCCCATACATTTCATTAGAAACCGTACAACCTTCTTCAACAACTTATTAGTCAGGTACTACTGATCACTAATATCCTATATTATTATGCGAGATAGCAAAGTGTTTGGCAAAGCTCAGTTGTGATTTAACTGATGTGGAGCTACAGTACAGCCTTGGTTTTGTGTCTGGAAACTAAGAAGTGCATTATTAACCATAAAGCAATTTTCAAGCTGTTCATTCTAGAGTTGCACTAAAGTAAGTAAGTAATTATCAAAAGAAGGCAGAGTTGTACTAAAGCCTAATGACTGTACATCCTCCTAAAACAAATGAGCACAAACAAGTTCATAGCAAGAAAAACACGAATTTTTTTTTTAAGATTTACTGTATATACTAACTCGTGGAAAAATTAACAAAATATTATCTTTAGATACCTTTCATATTTCAGCATGTTTTCTGAGCATGTTCAAAGAGTTCCTCTCGCTTTCGGGTTCATTCTATGCACTTGTGCAGGCTACAGGTTTTTGTTGGTGCCACCGTCCAGAGACCAATAACTTTGTACCACTTATAAAGATCCTAAGAACAGTGCCAACATATTTTTGTGTTGGTGAGGCAAATGCAAAATACGGTGCCACAGGAGCTACAGTAATGGTGAGGAAGAAGAGGCAAGTTATGGTGCCACAGTGGTTCAGTGTTGGGGGGGGGGTATGGGCTAGGCAGAGTTATGTAGTCACAGCAGACCAGTGTTGGCGAGGCAGAGGCGAGTTAGGCTACAGTGCCACAGTAATGTAGTGATGAGGAGATGGTTCAGGTCCCCCCTAAGTGTTGTGGGGTCTGGCCCCACCACCACCACTAACCTACACAACACTGCCTCTCTCAACACCACACATTACACCCTCTCTTCTCCACCCTTAACTCTCACATTTCACAGCCTGAATACAGAAAGACGGTCATCCAGCACACATTGTCTGCAGTTACCTGTGGTGCAACACGTCATATGCTTCAATACTGTGACATATTAGAAGAGAAGTTGTTAAACAGATCCTTCCCCCAGACCCCAGCTCCTCGGAGTGTTTACATGGTCGCTGTTTATTTAACCTCAGTTTCCAAGTTTTCCGCCTCTGCCTTATCATTTATACGGATAATACAAGGCCGTAAGGACTAGGAGTTTCCATGTAGAAGTCAAAACAGATACATTAGGGTGCCACAAACCTGCCACAAAAGTGTTTGACCTCGCCTGACCTATCCCCAAGGTAAATAAGCAGGAAAAACACCTCGCGCCACCCTGTGTTCCCCAAAATTTCTTAGGTGAGCAGAGAGTCTGTAAAAAATGTTTGAAGTGATCAAAGTTACCCTTAAAATACATTTTACCAATCTTTGTTATTTTTACCTGTGATTATAAGTGTGTTTTTGCTTTCTTCTTTGTACTATGTTATTCTAAATGATTAAAAATGAAGTAAGTGCCTTAATATTGGATCGCAGCTAGCAGAGAGGAAACAATTTTTCAGGCGGGTGTTGAATGCTACTGTGTACAGCTCTATTATATCATCTAGCCCAATACACTTCTGAAAAAATGTAATAGTTATCAAATGGTTCGACATGAAATATTTTCTCTTAATGGTAAATTCATAATAAACGGATTTTGAAAGATTTCGGATAGGACTATAGCTGTTATGCATAATTACCTATAGTATGTATTCTGTTATTCTTCATAATGCAGTTGTTCTGACAATGGGCAATGGCTTGTACTTTGAGTGGGGGAGTCTGTATAAACAACTGGGCCTCTACCCTTCAGACCGAACTATTTGCCTTGATCCTTGAACTGAAATGTGTACATTGAAATTGAAATTGAAATTGAAATAAGTTTATTGAGGTAAAATACACACAAAGGGATGAGGCAGCGCAAGCTATTCTCACCCCGTTCAAAATGTGTACAAGTCTCCAAACTTGATACATTAATTGTAAGTGACTCCTTATCATCCTTAAATGCTCTCAACTCTTTAAGACATAACTGTAACATGCTCGTGTCCGAAGCTAGACACAAATACAACAAAATTATTAAGGATGGTAACAGAGTCCATTTCATGTGGTCTCCATCTCATGTTTGCCTCCGAATGCATGATAGAGCTGATAAGTTAGCCAAAGAATCTGCCTTTAAAGGAGCCGTTGAATGTAACCTTGGATTGTCAATGAGCAATCTGAGAGCAGCAGTACACCGAGAACTTCAACAGGATCTTGTAGATCTGAGGCAAAGTGAAATTGACACCAGTAATTCCATCTATCATCATACTATCATGCAAGAGGAGCCACACATCTATGGATCATCCAATAAAATCAGCAGACTTCTAGATGTTACTGCTGCTCGGCTTAGACTCGGTTACAAGTATCTCTGGGAATTCCCATTATCTGCTGATGTAGACCTGGCCAAATGTAAACTGTGTCAACAAAATTATTCGCACACCCTCCGTCACTATGTGATGGAGTGCGAAAAGATACGTGAATTTAGAGACAATTCTATAACCAATGTTCCAGCGATGTGTAAATATTTCATTCAAAATGATCTGCTACCAGAAATTTTAGCCAAATATCCCCAGTTTGCTATCTGTAGGTAGTAACTAAGTGTTTGTAACCTATCCACCGCTGCCCACTGGATGGGGGGCGGTGTGCAGGACAAACATATAAATTGTGATACTAGCTCTCCACATATCATAGGATCTGGACACACAACATCTGGTCACCATTTGGTCCGGGAGACATCTCCCGTCACGCAGGGTGCAGTCGCACCTCCACAGATCTCCAGTATCTTCTATTGATACTGGTAATGGCTCAAAAGGGCCACCACTTACAGGCTATTTATGCCCGTGCCACCTTTTGGGTTGCTTCATCTTCATCTTAACACATTCATAAGGGAGACATCTCCCGTCATGCAGGGTGCATTCGCACCTCCACAGATCTCCAGTATCAGCTCTTGATACTGGTAATGGCTTAAAAGGGCCACCACTTTCGGGCTATTTATGCCCGTGCCACCTTTTGGGTTGCTTCATCTTCATCTTAACACATTCATAAGGGAGACATCTCCCGTCATGCAGGGTGCATTCGCACCTCCACAGATCTCCAGTATCAGCTCTTGATACTGGTAATGGCTTAAAAGGGCCACCACTTACGGGCTATTCATGCCCGTGCCACCTTTTGGGTGGCTTAATCTTCATCAATCAATCAATCAATCTCCACATATGTCAGTTGCTTAATTTAGAACCTGTACTTGAGGTCGATCTCGAACCTATTGTTGATGTGACGACTTATATTGAATTTTGTAACTAGCTCATCAAGATTGTAACTTGCTTAGCTAAATGAATTGTGGGGTTCAGTCCCTGAGCCCATTATGTGCCTCTGTAACCCTTTCCACTACCGCCCACAAGATGGGTATGGGGTGTATAATAAATGAACTTTTTTTTTTCTTTTTTTTGAGATATATACAAGAGTTGTTACATTCTTGTACAGCCACTAGTACGCGTAGCGTTTCGGGCAAGTCCTTAATTCTATGGTCCCTCAAATACGATCCCCTTCCGCGAAGAATCGTTTTTTCATCCAAGTACACATTTTACTGTTGCGTTAAACAGAGGCTACAGTTAAGGAATTGCGCCCAGTAAATCCTCCCCGGCCAGGATACGAACCCATGACATAGCGCTCGCGGAACGCCAGGCGAGTGTCTTACCACTACACCACGGAGTAAACTAACTGCATAACTAATGTAGTACCTGAATGCTATAATTATAGAGTACCTACAGTATTAAATCACATTTATTTAGGGAGTACTCAGAGTATTGATTTGAATCCTCTTCATAGTTCCTACTGATTTTCTAAATGATACATTGAGTTCTCAATGTACACTTGTGGTAGTTCACGAATACATTGTTGATATAATACACATTTAAACCGTGTAACTATCTTATCGAGACTTACTTAGCTAAATTAATTTTGGGGTTCAGTTCATGAGCCCATTATGTGCCTCTGTAACCTTTTCCACTACCGCCCACATGATGGGTGTATTGGGAGCATAATAAATTTATTAAACTAACTGATTTGGTAACATATGCATCAATAGTCTGTTCATTATTTTCATAAAATTAACACAACTAGCGAGAGTAGTTAGGCCTTGTACTAACATCTGAAGAGGGCATCTGAATTTATCTGAATGTACGTGATTTACGTGAAGGTCACTAGTTCTCTAGTGATTATCAACCAGGAAGAAATTTGGGTGTAGCAGAAACTTGAAGGAAATCTGGCGAGATGTAAATAAAGTAAGGGGCAAAAAGCATAATTTTGTTGCATATCCTGACCCACAAGGAATTGCGAACTGTCTCGTAGATAAATGGGCGGAAGCTGCCAAACTTAGTTCATTGCCCTCTATAACGAGAGAGTCATTAGATTCTTGGAAAGATCTAAGAAAGGATTTTATACTTACAGCAGGCAACAGTGGAGATGTCACTTGCACAGATATTACCAGAGATGAACTAATAATGGCGATTAAAGTTGGGAAGTCTACCGCCCCTGGGGAGGATGGAGTAACTTATGAAATACCTAATGAACTTGCCATTATGAAGAAAAGCCCACTGTTAGACCTCTTTAATATTAGTTAAAAAGAGGGCAGTATTCCTAGTAAATGGAAAAAAGCTATGATTATCCCTATCCCTAAAGCCAATGGAGAGTACAGACCTATATCCTTAACCTCGTGTTATTGTAAAATGATGGAGAGGATAATTTTAAATAGACTTTTATATATGATAGGTGATCAGCTGTCTAGTAATTTGTTCGGGTTCCTCAGAGGTAAAGGTACCTCTGACTGTATTATTAAATGTCTAGCTAATAATGATTACTATAGAATTTTTATTGATTTACAAGGAGCTTTTGATAAAGCCAACAAAGAGGTTATCTTATATGAACTAGCTGGTCTTGGTGTTAAAGGGAGATTATTGCGCTAGCTAGGGGAAGGAGGAAATGTATATGTTTATCTCTCAGAATGTTTGGTAATATGTTTATTTGTGATGTGTGTTTATGTATGTATTAACACGTTGTACTGATTGGGGTGAGAATAGCTTGAGCTACCTCATCCCTTTGTGTGTATTTTACCTCAATAAACTTATTTCAATTTCAATTTCAATAGGGGATTATCTTCACGAAAGAAAGGCTCAGGTGTGGTATCAAGGTTGTGTGTCAGTTGTGAGATCTTTTGAACTCGGCACACCTCAGGGAGGAGTGTTGAGTCCCACCCTGTTTAATGTACTAATGAATAAGATAGCATCTGAGAGATACTCAAATGGGGTAACTCCTATCATATATGCCGATGATATTGTGTTTCAGTTCAAAGATATTTCAAAGGTTCAAACGGTGTTGGATAATTTCGGAAACCTGTGTCACCATATGGGACTGGTGGTTAATGAAGACAAAACTAAGTTTGAATGTAGAGGTCGGAGGCCCATTATATTGAAAATAAATGGTAAAAATATAGAGAGAGTTAATATATATAAATATTTAGGAATATATATGTTGGATATACCCATGAGAGTTTGGAAGCTGAGATGAACAGACTGTTGGGTCAATGTCGGAAGAGATTACAACCTCTGAAGGCCTTGGCATGCTGTGGAAAGGGAGTGGGAGTCCCTGTGCTACGAATGAAGATTCCTTATTGATTTTGCTGCACCTGTCATTTCTTGTTTTGGTAAAGGTAGGATGGGCAAGTTGGAGAAGGTACAAAATGAAGCCACGAGAATTATCTTAGGATGCCCAAGAAGTGCTATGATTGAGATAATGAGGATGCAGTTGAATCTGAAGAGTACTGAGGATAGAATTTCAGAGATAAATGTCGCCTCTGCCATTAGATTGATGAGCGGTGGGGGAGCTAATGAATTAATCCTCTCGGTGTGAAAGTTTAAATTATGTAGTATGCCGCACGCCCACACCTTAGAACATTATGTATGAGTGTCAACTTATTGATAGCTATA
The DNA here is from genome assembly GCF_040958095.1 of Procambarus clarkii. Taxonomy (NCBI): domain Eukaryota; kingdom Metazoa; phylum Arthropoda; class Malacostraca; order Decapoda; family Cambaridae; genus Procambarus; species Procambarus clarkii. The sequence continues at coordinate 7,034,732 of NC_091231.1, read as the reverse complement.
GAAATAAGGAAATAAGTAGTGTACCACATCAAATTGTTTGGATGTGTGATATAAAAATAATGGTATGATAGACAGTATATTTAGGAGCTACAAGAATTTTGTCCCAAGAGTGTAACAGTTATATGCTGTGCTTACTATATTAACCTGCAATGTTAAATGGGATTCTTGTATTGTAGTTTGTGTATTTGTACTCACTGCATTTGTGCGCCCCTTAAGGGACTTGAAGTAGAGAGGGTAGAAATAGCCTAAGCTACTCTATCCCTTTAGATAGATGTATTTTTTTCTTGTCTCAATAAACATACTTGAACTTGAACTTAGTACTCTTTATTTTCTTCTCCGAGGCTATGGGTCCCGACAATTGCACCTGAGGTGGTACGAACCTGCGTCCGGGATGCTCCCGGACGCAGGTTCGAATCCTCGTCACGGCCCTTGTGGATTTGTTCATTTGATGTATCACGTTATGTGATCTCTGTGTGTAATGAGGTGGTACCCCTTTTAGGTTTAAAAAAAATAAAAAAAATATTTATAACTATTTGTCTTTAATCAAATGTACCAATTATACTAATCTAAATGTAACTCACGAACTATATACTTTGCTATAAATAACTATTAAATTTACAAACTGGGGAAAATAATTCCATTTTAATTTTTCTACACATAGCTTTGAATGGGTGTGACTGTGATAGTTTTTTTTTTAGTTTAGGGGTAATTTATTATGCACCCTCTACCCATCCTGAAGGCAGTGGTGGAAAAGGTTGCACTCACATAATGGAGGTCAGAAACCGAACCCCCAAAATTCATTTAGCTAGGCAATTTTGAGTGGTGATAATGCATAGTGATGGGGTGGTAGGAGGCGCGTGTGTTGGTGGTGGAGGAAGGCGGCCCACAGTGGCTACATGGCTCCTTGTTTTGTTCACACACTGCGCATGCGCCTCGCACCACCGTAGCCACACGCGCAAACTAACCCCATCGTTTATTTGATATATTGTATGTATACAGTATATTATATATATATATAAAAAGGTACAATGTGTTGTATGAAAGTACATATGTTGGTTATTAAGTGGTACATTCGTGCAAAGCCACAGGTTTCACGCAGGTCCTTAAATTAACAAATAAATGTAATGATAGGTAGTACATTGTAATAATTCTAATTCACATAATAAGAACAGAAAAATGCGATTAAAAATATACTAATGAAGTTGAATTTCCACATTGTAATATATTTCTGAGTTAGTAGCACAAGGTGGGATACTAAGAAGATGAGATTATACGTCCTGCTACCCTATTAATAATAATAATAGGCCAACAAACTTTGTAAAATCTCTTTATGTATGTACCTTTGCCTAAATAAAAATTATTATGCATTATTATGCAAATAAAAATTATTATGCATAATAATAATTTTTATTTAGGTAAGGTACATACATAAAGAGATTTTACAAAGTTTGTTGGGTTAATAGATAGAGCTAGTACATACAATGCCTAAAGCCACTATTACGCAAAGCGTTTCGGGCAGGAAAAACATTAATGACTAAAGCTTAAAACTAATGGGTAAAAAGATTATGCCATGTGGAGGATTACAATGTGTATAGATGAAAAATGAACTATAAACTCATCTAATATCCCCATGTAACTGGATGATAGGGATTAAATAGGGAATAGTATAGTGTGAGAAGAGCAGAGTGGGGAATTTGGAGAGAATACCAACAGTTTCAGAGTTTAGTTTAGTTCATTTATTATGCACCCCATACCCATCTTGTGGGCGGTAGTGGAAAGGGTTACAGAGGCACATAATGGGCTCAGGGACTGAACCCCACAATTCATTTAGCTAAGCAAGTTACAATCTTGATGAGCTAGTTACAAAATTCAATTTCGGAGCTGGTTTATTCTGTGCTGTACGTGAACACCGCTGTCCCTAGTCTATGTTCACATATATATGTTCCCTTTATACGTAAACTGACGTTATATTAATTATATTAACATTAAAAGTAAATGAATAGAATTAATGAAGATTAAGCGATGTATATGTATTTTTTTGTAAGGAGGTAGGTGAGGGGAAGGAGGGAGGTGGCAAGACTGGAGGCGGCCGGGCGGCAGCAGCTCCCACTGGACGCCATCACACACTACACAACAAAATGTCGGAAGACGTAGAAGGCCCAGAAAAGATCAATTCAGCTCCAGGAGAGACTGTAAATACAGATGGAGATAACGATGGGGGTTCAGGACCGCCCATGTCTATGCGAGGAGGAAGAGGAGGCTTCAGGTGAGACGTAACTTCGTAATGATTGTTTTAAAGTTACCGGGATCGGGATGTGTGTGTGTGTGTGTGGGGGGGGGGGATGGGATATCTTGTATGTTTTAATTTGTTTGTCTAGTGTTTAGAGCTTGATAGCCGTGCCATGGATGAGTAAAGCTTGCCAGTGGTTGGATTGTGAACGGTGGTATGGAGTAGTGTGATGAGCCCGTAGCCAGCATCCTTGAGCAAGGGGACGCCGCCAGTCCTCATACTCATATATGTCGATTTTAATACTTTATTCTGCTTGATTTTTTTTAATCAAGGAATTCTACGTTGGTGTATTTTCTGCTAGAAGTTTGCCTTTCAGGTGAAATGTGGTTGGTTCAGAAGTTATAGAGAGAATGAAGTCGAATCCTTTAATAGCTCAGTTTACTGTGATAGGTGTTTTAAGAAGGCATGCACGCATCTATATAATGGGTTATTTGGTGTTTGTGAGGCAGGTCCTAGTTAGTAGAACCACGGTTCCACTGTACATGCATATATATTCACATGTACATTGCACATGTGAACATGAATGATTCTTTCCAAGAGATGGGTTATAAACTGAATATTCGTACACCATATCAAATTTTCCCATAAATGTGTATTAATTTAATCTATTCCACACACCCAAAAATATTAACCTAAAATACATTTTATACAGAATACAGTAAATTACTCATTTTGTACTATACCTTACTTTTATTGAGGACTGGCTGGTGTACGGAATACAGTGGGGAGGAGAGGTATTAGTGTTTGGGAGTCCCCTTTTATTATAACATGAGGCAGGGATGACATTTCTGGGGTACACACACACCTAAGTTTTGCAGGCTTACCACTAAGCTGTGGCTTAGTGCTTAGTGTAGTGGCTTGCTGTGCATTTTCCCCTAAGAATCTGTCTATAGACAATTGTTTTTTTTTTTCCTTACGTTTCAACACTTAAGGAACATGCCCTACTGCTAATGAAATTTCCTTGGCTGTCTCTTCTTGCTGGTCCTTGCGAACGGCAAGGAGTTCTTCAGTGGTCAGTTCATTGCTGTGTTCCTCCTCCAACTCCACATCGACACCATCCAATTCCAAGCCTAATCTCAGTCCTAGAGAAACAATTTTCTCGACAAGAGGCACAGCAATTTCAGGTTCAAATTAGAATAACTTCAACATCCTCAAGAGTTTGTGTTCTTTGTTTCCAATTGCAAAGCTCATCTTGAGTTAGTCTTCCCTAACATTGAGTTTTCTGTTGTTGCTTATTTAATTCCAATGTCTCTGTCTTCTAAAAATCACTGACAAGGTACAAGTACCATATATGAGTTAGGCTTGACTTGTTTTATATAGGTGCTGGCATGCCTCGCTATGAGCGAGAGTTGATCTTGTACAGTTTAGTGTGATGCATGGTGCATATTCCATATTATACTTGCAGAGAGTCATTAGTGTAACAGGGTCAGTCCATGTCAGTTCACCCAGGTGGTTTTTGTCACCATTTCCGGTTCGTCAGGCAGGTGACTGGCATGGCTGTAAGGGAGGCAGCAGTCAAAAAAATTAGGTGACTGGCATGGCTGTAAGGGAGGCAGCAGTCAAAAAATTAGGTGACTGACATGGCTGTAAGGGAGGCAGCAGTCAAAAAATTAGGTGACTGGCATGGCTGTAAGGGAGGCAGCAGTCAAAAAATTCATTCCAGTGAAGTGGGGGGTGATTTGCTGATTTGCATGTCAAATAATGTTAAGGTAAAAAATAAGAAATTAATGAGAGAAATAGGTTTGCCTTACTTACTGGTATGTGTTCAGTGATCCAGAGTTATGGCTCTTCAAAGTTTGGATATACCAGCAGTATGCTGTACTTGAGATCAATGGTTTCAGCTAAGGTTAGGTCCATCCAAATGAATGGAGCTCCTAAACGAAGAAAATATCAGATAAATTATTATATACTAATATACATTACTGTACACATTTATACCAATAAATGCTTTGAGTTTGAAAATAATCCAGGTTGGTTTCAAATAACCTTTCCAAATGTTATACAGTATTTAAAGTAAACATTTTTATTTGAACCCTGATTTGAAAATAATCCAGGTTGGTTTCAAATAACCTTTCCAAATGGTATACAGTATTTAAAGTAAACATTTTTATTTGAACCCTGATTTAAAGTATGCATAGGTTTGATAGCTGCTCAATACCTTAAAAATAGCATTTGAATAAACTGTAATTGCCATAGGAGCCAAGATACATTGTCTTGAAATAAGGCATGACCATGAAAAATTGACTGCAAAATTCGAGGTCACATATCTTGGAACCATTTTAACTACAGATGTGAGAGAAAATGTACCCAAAATCTGGGTGAACTGACATGGAATGGCTAACAGGTACTGGTATGCTGTGTGATGTTATGAATATATGGAACATTTTTTGGAAGAGCTTTATTAGGTTTTAGTATTGATGCATGTGCATGATCTATTTGTTTGCACACGTCGTCTGTTTGATTGTCCCCATTTTGAATGCAGGTCAGTGTACTGGTATGTGCTCAGGTCTTCCTATTAAATATCTTTCAACCTTTTATACACTTAATTACTTTGATTGTGACAATGTACAATATTGTTAATAATTAAATGTAAACCTAATGTCTAGGATCCTTACCTAACCTAAGGTTTGTTAATATAGTTGACCATTATTTGTCCAGTATCAAAAACATTAGTCATTAAAATATATAAGTGTTAGATGTTTTGACCGAGGAGTGTCAACTTAAAATCAAATTAATGTTATGTTTTGTAGCATTTTTATGTTAGACAAGTTTGTCATTTATTCACTCATTCATATTGAGTTGGGCATTATCCGTGAGTCTGGCTGGTCCATCTAGCTGCAATGACAATATCGAGTTAATGGAAAAAATCATATTAACCCTAAGCCTGCTGCAGCTACACATTTGACTGCATTGGTTAAAGGCGTGTGGAGTGTTGTGTTGTGCTGTTTGGCTATAGGTCTAGGAAGTGAAAATAAACACTAGTGTGGGTGTCTGAAATGGATAACGTTTACAGAACCTAAAATGTACGAAACTTATCCATGAACCAATCCTACGTTCAGTTAAAAATGCATAGATAAAACTGTACCTCATCTGTCTTTGCTACTCTTTCCTGAACTTAGTCCTTTAGAATAATTTGTTGGTTTAACATTACAGTACTGAAGTTAGAGGCATAAATAATATTTAAATTGGTTATTAACTCTTATGCTGTGCAATACATACTTAGGAGTTAGGAGCAACTGTCCTAGAATGGCACACGTCACAAATAGGCGATTGAGGGTCCTGCGCATGATTTAAATGTCCTGCGGCTACACGAGGTTCCCATCAGCTTCCTCAGGGCTCTAGTAAAGAGGTGCCATTTAAAAAAAAAAATTGTGGGCAACATTCTTAAGTGAGAGCGCCTCAGTACTGAGTGAGCAACTAAGGCTGGCACACTCAGCATGAGAACAGCACTGCTGTTCATCTTGTGACCACAGCATCGCCTAAAAATGTCAAAATATATTTGTGTAACTGCTATTATTTAGCAATGCTAGTATTACAGAAGACCCCCTGACTGTGATAAAAATGACCAGGATTCTGATAATAGCAGGATTGTGGTGATAATTAGTGCTGTGCACTAATTGGTGGGAGGAATAATGCTGAGGGAGGGAGGTAGCATCGTCTGCTGACTTTGTGTGGCCACCTGTTATTGTCTGGACATATCATACCAGCTTAGTGGTTTGCTATGGCGAACACGAATGTAGATACTTATGTACAACGTGTGTAATAACAGCAAAAGGAGTATGTTGGGAGGAGCCATTTTGGTGAGGGTGGTGGTACCATCTGGTAGCTGCTGTCACTTGTAACGTGTGTAATAACAGCAAAAGGAGTATGTTGGGAGGAGCCATTTTGGCGAGGGTGGTGGTGCCATCTGGTAGCTGCTATCACTTGTCATGCATTTTTTTGTGGCCTCTATGTTGTTTGAACACCATACCAGCTTAGTTATAAAATTATGGTGAATAAAACATGTAGATACTTGTATATAATGTGTGTATATAGTGTAAACACAGCACAAACAGTATAGTGGGAGATGGAATGTTGGTGAGTGAGGGTGGGAGCGTCAGCTGACCGTGTGGCAACATAAGTTACTGTCTTGACTCACCATACCAACTTAGTTGTACAGTTGGTTCACACATTTTATTATATAAATATAGCACACTGCACACCATTGAATATTATTACTGCAAAAAAAAAGAGAGAAAAAATCGGAGATATTGAAATAATTAGGTAATAATATCTTTACAAAATATCTTTACAGTATTTATAGACAAAATTTTGGAGTCCTTGCCTCTGATTAGTTTGTGCTCCTAAGCACATGTGTCGGTAACAGAATGGTTCAATTGGAATTGCTGCTCATTTTCTCAACACCTCTTTTATATACTGTTAGATTACACGGGATAGCTACCATTAATACCAGTTTAAACAATGTTTTCCAGTTTCCTTTGTTCAATTGCCCAATTGCCATGATTCAAGCTTTAAGAATAATGATTATAATTTGCAATTGTTAATAGTTCCTGACTCGGATTCTGCAAGAAAAGCACCTAAATTTAGTAAAAGTTCTTGTTGCTGTTGGTATAAATCTTAAGTAGGATACCTAAAATTTTAAAATTCCTGAAGTTAGAATCTTAGGTACTGGTATTTAATACATTGATAAAAAGGACTACTATAGTGTAAAAAAAAAACCTAATTAAACTTTCTGTATATTGTGTGAAGCATAACACATCTGATATCGGTGTGTAATGTGATGTACTAAGGTCTACTCAAAATCTTCATTCCAAAAACTGTTGGACATAAAATTGGCCTCTAAATGTGAGGATTGACTCTGGCCTCAAGTTGACTACTCGTGTGGATGTAGCTCCCAAAATGATACATATAGCCTTGTTTTGTAGGGATTCACAAGTTGTCTTTGTACAATGAGATGTAATGCATTGTAGTCAGTTACTGAGCATTATAAAGGCTTATGTAAAACATTATAGCGAGTGTCTCATTAATCTCGCCAACAAGGACTCGCAGGGACTTGGATCTCTCCCAGAATCTCTTCCTGAGAGAAGAGAGGTATCCTGGGTCATTTATGGGAACTGCAAGGTATAGGTAAGTATAACAGTTGTCAATTGCACATCCACCGATATTTTAGATAGGTGGCAGTTCATCCCATCACATGGAATGCGAACTTGTCTTCTTCAGAGATAAGAAGTCCACATTCCACAGCCCTTGCAGCGGAGTATCAAAATGCATCAAGGGTTTAGTGGCTGCATATGGACAATCATTTGTAGCCAGAGAAACATGTGACTTATTATTGGTCGGAAGAGTTTTAATAAGCTTGTATGCGTTTATTAACAGGGAGGCGAGCCACTGAAATCTTCTCATTATAGGCCTATTCAACAACCATGCATTCTAGCACATAATAGATATACTCTATGATGTTAATGATGCTGGTTTATATTTGTTTACAAAGTTAAGGTATAGGAATGGTAATGCTCTGCAAGCATAATTATAAATTTGTCTCATCCTATATAAAATGAATAGGGTGTCACCTGGTACAGCATTTGTGAATTTGCTAGCTATTCAGTAAAGTACTATTGATAATGCCATCTGGAGCATCATCAATATCAGTGCAGACAGTAAGTCACAATAATGTGGCTGAAAATTAAGACACCCAACCTACGAATCTGAAAACAAAAGTGACGACATTTTGGTTTGTCCTGGACCATTATCATGATTTGGTAGTGGTCCAGGGACAGACCGAAACAGTCAGTTCTTTTTTTTTTTTCAGATTTATTGGTTGGGTGTCAACATTAGTTTTCAAAACATGATTTAGAAAACATGGTTTAGATCTCAATAATATCATAATCTGGCAAGTCAGTAGCTGAGTATGGCAGGGTTAATGGTAATTTGTCCTGATAAGAGGTTTGGACCCATAGGCATTGTTTGGAAGTGGATTGAAGGAGAGGAAGTTACTGTTAAGGATAGTGTCTGTACCACCACCCGTGGTACTGACACTAGTGGTGGCACTGGTTGTGCCACCACCAGTTTTTTTGCAGAATGTAGCTAGAAACATTTGTTTCATATAATAAATATGTTGCTGTATTAATAAATATATAAACATAGTTACAGTTCACAACTTGCCATTATTACAGGTACTTTAGTTTATTTTTTAGGCAGTACTGTAACATCAACTTTACCCATTTTCAGTCTTGAAATTTATCCCATTTATTTTCAAAACATTTTGTAGGGTTAAATAATAATAATTAAATGCCATTTTATAGTAATGAACAGTCAACATAGCATTTATGTTCTTAGTAATGTAGGGAATGTGTGTTTGCCAGGTCTGCACAATTTCTCTCAAGTCACACTTCATTGTTGAGTTGTGATCAATGATGACACATTCCTGAGTGGGATGAGTCTGAAGTCATGTTCAGTACCGGTACGGTACAGTATGACGCATGGATGGTGTACAAAGATGGCTGATGAGTACTATAGATTTTCTGTGAGGCATACTTTTAAGTACATGTACTGTAGAAAAGTTACATGTGCTCATTAGCTTTGATTTGGCTACACCTGGTATAGAGCCTGATTCTGAGTAGGGAGGTTCATATATGGATTGTTTATACATATTTTTTAAGAGTTCTATTAATTTGATAGTTTATTAAAGTTTATTCATATACCGGTAGTGGTAGGTAGAGATGAGCACTTTTCCATGACTTGTTTTGGATTAACACTTTCGTTACCCCGGCGGGCTACTCGCTGCGCACCTTAAGGTAGGCCGAGCAGTGTGCACTACCTACAACCTACAAATGTTCATACTCTCTTCAGCTTTCTGACCTCAATTTTTGTGCTATTCTATACAATAGAATACTGTAAAGGGATATTTGCATATAAGCACATACAAGCCTCTCTTTCCAATACTTTAGCACGCTGCAAGGTAGCCGTAGCATTGCCCGAGAGCTCACCACTCTGTTTATTCTCTTTTCAGCTTTCTGATCTCAATTTTCTTGCTACATCATTCAATTTGGTATCAAATTGTTCACAATAGAATGCTGTAAAGGGAAATTTGCATATAAGAATACTGTATGTGTCACTTTTCTATACTTTCGACGAAAACTCGCTAACTTTTCCCTCATACGTGTTTTTCAATGCTTTCGTCGTGGATTGGCTCTGTTCTTGATCAGTATCCATTTGGAAGTCATTTTGTAGTGATTATAAAGCCGATAACAACAAATACTTGAGATAAAATAACCAGAATGGGAGAAACTTTTTAGACTCGAGGGGAGGCAGCAGCTGTCACGAGCGAGGTCACGAGAACAGTGAGCCTCCAGCGTGGGTGGGTGCCCACACGGAGGGGTCAGGATGCCATGTGGGGGTATACAGAGAATGGGCAGAAGTTGGAGCGCATTTTAAAACAAGTCCCATAGTATTCAGACAATAAATGAAATTTCTAAATTTTTTTAAATTAATAATGCCTATTTGCATCATCGGGCATACTCCATATTTTGGTTCCATGACGGAATATGCGGCATCGGGCAGCGAAAGTGTTAAATTAAGAAATCTTGTTTGCAGGTTGTCGAATGAATTACTGTGGTCTGTAATGTGAGAGCAGAATTTGCCTGCTGGCCACTGTTAGGTATCACATAAGTGAACTACTCCTACCTGACTGGTATGTGTACTCCAAAGAAGTACTGTACTGGGTATTGTTTTAGTGTGGAATGCAAATTTCTAGCATTTTTCTAAAGTGTACCCTGGAATTAACTTGGAAATTTATAAACATTGTGCTGTCACCATTCAGAAATTGGTATAATTTATGTACAATACATTTTCCCCCCCAGATTGGCAAATTATAATCCTCAACGACATTCAGTTGCACAGAAAATTGACAATTGTATGTCAGTGGCATCCATTGCATAGTTCTGCTATTTGATCATATTTTTTGTACAGTATTCTGTATCACACGAATGGTAAAGATGGTATACTCTAAATATGCTTGTGATTACTATATTATTTATATTATATTATTTTTTAGGCAGTAACATCAACTTTAACCATTTTCTGTCTTGAAATTTGGTACTTGTATGCCACCACAGTGAGAAAGGTGGTGGCATACAAGTACCAGTGATTGGTGGGTGTCACCAGCAGATGACAGCATGTATCAGGATGTTTATTTCCAATTTCAAAGGTCTTGAGATGAACATCTGCCCTCACTGTACAGAGGGAAGTTTTTATGATTGGATAAGTTATATATAGCATCTAAAGGGTTGAATTTCTAAAGCAAATATTTTTTTTTTTACAATAAAAGAATAGTTTTTTTTTACATAATCAACATTATTTTAGTACACGATGTACACATTTTTATATTAACCCCATATTTTCAGTGTTCTTCAAACTATTCCACCATCCCCTTTATTTTCCCATGAGCATCCAGTAAAATACAGAGATGGCTTGGGATTACACCTGATGGCCCTCTACTGAGGGTGCTAAACATTTAAAAACTTACGTGTGCATGTGACCATCAAAACACATGGTTTGAATAGTTTTTTCATCGGACCATGTTGAATGTTTTGCTTTTCATAAACATATTTAAAAAGTAAGGAAAATTGATAATAGGTTTGCAAGGAAAATATTTTGTCAGTAAAATTTTATGTTTGTAATTTCTCTTTTCAGAGGGAGAGGAAGAGGCTTCGGACCAATGGGGCCTATGGGACCAATGGGGCCAATGGGACCGATGGGGCCAAGAGGACCAGGTGGACCTGGCCCTGGTGGCCCTCGCTTTAGGGGTAGGGGAGGGCCAGGGTTTAGACCACCACCACCAGGATTTAGGGGGCCTCCACCATTTGGACCACGTGGACCAAGGTTTGGCCCACGCGGTCCACCACCACCATTTGATCCTAACTGGGGACCAATGCCTCCACCACCACCAGGCATGGGTGGCCCCATGGGCCCTCCAGGCATGGTAAATTACTTTTTATTGTGCAATTACTGTAATTATTAATATTTTTATTTTATTAGAATACAGAAATATGGTAGTATTGTACATTGAATTATGAACTGTACACATGATTCAAGTCTGATTAAGAAAATCAACAATATTGTATGTCTCACGTGTGTGTGTGAAGACTTCTGAAATGAACGTAAAAATAGTATTGACTGTGTGTTTATAAAGAAACATCAAGATTAGTATAGTCTTTAATAGATGATTTAATAGGTGCTCTTCTAACAATGGTGTAGAAAGAAAGATACTGTTTGAAATTAGGATAAATAGAAAAGTTCAAACTGTTGATTAATTTAAATACATTGTATGTAACAGGGTGCTTGTTGAAGCAAATTTGATTGATTGAAGGGAGTGGGCTAGTATAGAAAAATTATTAGGAAGAATAAGAAGAGGAAGAGGCAGGTTTAAGGCTGAATCAAGTTATAATGCTGTATTAATGTAGAACTATGAATCACTAGTATAGCAAGAAAGTGAAAAAATCATGAATTAACAACTAATAAGTGGACAATCTAGGTTGCAATCTCAGTGTTTGAGAACAGATGGAGTAAGGAAAAATTAAAAAAAAATCACATGACATGATTATTTACATAAGCTGTCAACCACAATACCATGGATAATAACATTTCAACTGAGCCATGAGTCAGTTGGTAGAACTTCTCACGTGCTGGAGGTCAGGTGTTCGAGGCTCCTAGTGCCCAGGTGAATGAAATGTAATCACACATGATTAAGATGGTTTATGTTGAATGATGACAATTAACTGATATAGCAAGTGCTTTGAAGTAATATTCAAATTGATGGTAGAGGGAGGGAGGGAGTCTTGAGCATTTACAATACACATAATGTAGCAGGGAACTAAACACAGTGGCAGCAGTTTAATACTGGGAATGTGTGTTTTGTCTGCAGATGACTACTCTGGAGTGGAATGACTGTGTGTGTGTGTGTGTGTGTTGGGGGGGGTATAGTTTCAGATGCTATGTAGTTTGTAATAGATAAGGGAATGGATTTATATAATTGTTAGTTTTAATATCTAATTTTTTTTTTTTTTTTTTTGCTATACTGCACCTGTTGTTGCTCTAGGTTGGTACCTTTCCATCCAGTAAAAGTTAGGACTGGTAATTATGTTCATGCAGCATACAATACCAGAAAATGACCCGAGATATGCTTCTCAATGCATATGATGGAGAATACGTTTAGGTAGAATCAGCTTAGGAAGTGACTAAAATTTTTTAAATTATAAATAATGGAAAGTGTTGAAAATCTATTCATACAAGGCAGTGGAGCACAGCGGGTGTTGTTCTGTGAAAGTGTGCAGGAGTCAATTCAATACAGTGTGTTTTGAAAAATTCAAAACACATACCAATGTGACGTGTAGCATCATTGGAAAGCAAGCGTTAGTATTTTGATTTATGCATGTTTCATCACCACAATGCATGTTAATTATATACAGTATTTATAGATATTGTAATTATTTTGTGTACTTTAAAAGCTAAATACTTTTTCTTTTTGTTGTAGCCTCCAATGGGCCCTATGGGTCCAATGGGGCCCATGGGACCACCAGGTCCATGGGGGCCAATGGGACCACCAGGGCCAGGTGGACCACCAAACCAACAGCCTAACCAAAATGTGAGTTTAGTTCCTCAATTTATGACAAGTTAAGTTTTTTTTTTTGTTTCAACGTTATCTTTCATTAAACAATTCTGCGGTTATCAATACTGTTATCTGCTATAATCAATGCTTTTGTTTTTACTCGTACTGTATCAGCAACAAAACTCGCTAGGGGGCATGGACCTAAGCGGTGAGATTTGGGTGGAAACCAAAACCGGTGAGGGAAAATCGTATTACTACAATGCACGCACCAGAGAAACTACGTGGACCAAGCCAGAGGGCGACGGTGTAAAAATACTAACACAGCAAGAGGTATGCTATATGTATTATATTATTATGCTCTCTCCTTGGTATTTTATATATGTGGTTTTGTGTAATGAATAAAATCATTTTCTGTTATATTGTTAGTATTCTTTGTTATGTACAGTAAAATATTTTTTATTAACTGGCAATAATTTGATTACTATTTTTATCTTCAGATAATTTTTCAGATTGTCTTAATATTCCTACTCGTGTATTTCAGTCCATAAGCTGAATATGGTACATTTCAAAATAAAATTTATTTAAATGTTTATACAGCACTGTAAAAGTTTTGTGATATGCACCTACTAATTAAGATAAATTAAACATTTTTAACCAGCAAATAATTATTTGCTGGTTAAAAATGTTTAATTTATCTTAATTTTTCTTAAATTCAAAATACAGTGTAAACTAGCCACATAACAATCTTTATAATATGCCCAGTGGCTTTATTGCACCCAGAAAATTTTTGTTAAATTAGTAAAAATAGCTGAAAGTACAAGCTAATGTACTGTTTTTCATGAGATTTATTAATGCCTTTGTTTATTGTAACTATTGTTGTTGATTTAGTATATTTATTTTTGGTGGTTATGTATAGTATACTGTATTTAATTTTCATAATTTTTAGGGCTTATATTTTAACCCTTGAAAGTTGGGTCATACAGTATGTTGATTCCTGGGTCAGTGTGGCTATCATCACTTGCCAATTTTAGTTACTACCAGCTTTTATGCAAATGATTTGTGTTTCCAAACACAAATTTAACTTTCTAGTGATTTATATTTTTTGTCTGCTTTGATTTACTTGAACAGGTGGAAGCTATGGCTCAGGCAGCAGGTGTGACGCCTCCTAGTCAGGGTGGTAACAGTGGCCCTCCACATGGTGGCGGTGGCGGAGGTAACAACAGTAACAACAATAGCGGCGGCAACCAGGGCCCAGGTGGTGGTGGTAGTAACGGGCCACCAAACCAGGAAAATGGTGAAAAAGACGATGACGATGAGGGACCTGGCGGTGGGTGGCAGGGACCACAGGGCCAGTGGGGGCCTCCAGGTGTTGGCATGGGTCCACCTCCAGGAGGGCCTCCATTTGGTATGCCTCCTGGAGGGCCATTTCCTGGGGGACCAGGGGGACCACCTCCGTACGGTGTACCTCCAGGACCACCAGGTGTGTAATTGAACTGTCGTTTATGGTTATATTTAATCCTTACAACTAGTATTTAAGAAAGTTACCAGGTACATTTAAATATTGGAAACCAATATACCAGAGAAATTTAGAAAATACTTTTGTTTTGAGTGGTAAATGAGTGAATAAGTTTGAACCAGAGGCCTTGGAAGCAACACCCATTCATAGCTTCAAGGGGGTAGTACTGTATATCATAGTACAGTAGATTGAGGAGGTATGAATGTATATCGAGTACAATAACTGTGAGGCAGGCCTATAGAGCTGGATCTCGCTTACCATAGCCACAGTTATGGTAACACAGTTGCACTAATTGTCGCTATATACAACTTACATAAGATCAACTATTAGAGTATGTAGGCAGCACTGGCATGGAGTCCACACCTTAAAACTGCCAGTTTTCTCGCACTCCAATTTAATTTTGTTACTTTTTAGCTTCTTATGTAATACTATCACCCATTCTCCGCTTAATCGTATCTCACATAGCACCAACACGAGATAACATAGTTTTCAGATATTCCTCTTGCTGCTCTTATATTACATATGTAAGCATATTTTTCTCACCAAGCACAAAGTTAATTCAATTTGTATACAATTTCAGCACCTAGCTTGTTTCATGTTTATGTATGTATATCCTTATTTAAAGTGATTAAGTGTGATAAGTGATTAGTGATTTTTATTAATAAGTCTTTCAAATTTTAGCTACAATCACTGTCATTTATTGTTGGATAAAATTACAGCTTCATGCAATTCTTGGGGTCTATTTCTACTTTATCATGCATATCAGCCCATTATATATATTCTGTAATAAGATATCATACCAATCTCAGTTTCTAGGTAACGGCAGAAGAACCTCTTTTTCGCTTTCTCTCATCATTACATTGTACTTGGTTAAGAAGAATCGCTCATTGCCTTCATTCTTTCAAACTTCTAGTTTCACAAACAAAAACCTTGGCTATCTTAAAAGAAGTTATTAATCTCTGCTTAACACTAGGACATTTTTGAAGGAATTTCACCTACTTTAACAAGCATATTATAGCCTATACAGTATTACATTTACCTATGCTATTTTTTTGTTTAAATTAATTTGAAAATATTTGATAATGTTTGCTGATATGTTCTAGTGGTTCAGGTTAGGTTACCTGAAGGTTTACCAGCCATGGGTGTTTTTTTTTTTATACTATAGTGCATTTTATTTTTGGTGATTACTGTAGTACCATCATTCTATAGCCTAAAGATGTTCCTGAGAGCCAAAAAGAAAACAGGCTCAATTGAACACCTTTTATATGAAGATCAAATTTTTCTTGTAATTTTGGTAGAGAGCATAACCTGGGTGTTTAATTTTACATTTCTATTCAAATGTTTCTCTCTAAACATCAATATTTTAACATGTCACTATGTTTGAAGAGGTGTTGGCATTATTGGGGTTCCTTTTTGTTTAGTAATGTCAGTGGTAGAGGGTTCTTTGCTGCAGGTGGACAAGGACTGGTCACCTTATCCTAACTAATTTGTATTAAATTGCATTGTCCCTCTTTGTTATAACTTGATTCATTATTCATGTGACCTCACTTCAGTCTGGTATGTGAAGTGGGAAAATGTGGTCACTGTTCAGTACCATACCTTGTTGCTTTGTATCTCTTCAGTTTGGTGAAGCAGACACTCTTGTTATTGTTTTTAACGGTTGGGAAACAAGTTTGAGTGTTGACTTGTCAGATAAATATTCGGTGTATTCAGTATGCGCTTGGTTCATTAGAATTGCTAATTTACTAAAGGGTGTACACAATGTAGGAATTTAATTGATTTGATGTAAAATTAATATTGTTGCTTTAGGAATATTCATAAATTGACTTGTAAAGGGATATTTGTTTTTACATGAAAGTATTTATTTATTTTCATGCCTTTTTAAGAAGCACTATATTTATTTTAGCAATATTATGGATTTATAGAAAGCTGTCATAATTTGTTAGCATTGTTAAATATTGTTTATTGAATGCTAAGGATAATAAGTTGATTAGAAAAAATTACTAAAAGATTTAGGGTAAAGAGAAAACATGAAGATAGATTATCTTCCTTAACCATGTCAGTTTGCAGTACAATATATCTAATATAGACTAATAATATCATGGCTAAAACATTTAACCCAACCCACATAAAATGAAATAGGTAACATTTCAGTTTGTCCTGGAAGTTGTGGCCCCCTTGATGACCAAACCAAACTCGGAAGATCAAGAAGCGATGATGTTTTGGTCCATCCTGAACCATCATCAAGTTGTCTTTTCACTCGACTTGATAATAATCCAGGACAGACCGAAATGTCGTCGCTGCTTCATCTTCTGAGTTGTAGTTTGGTCATCATTTGGTCAGCCACGTTATTGTGACTCCGTCTGCTTGTGGCTACTTAATAACACTAGGATGAACTGAAATGGTGTTACTTTCATTTTGTGTGTAGATTGGGGGAGTATTTCCAATATTATGATAACCTCCCTCTATTTTGGTAAAATTCTGGGTTGTAATATTTATAATGCAATAATGAGAATTTGGTTTATTATCACAAAATTCTTAACGTGTTTAGCTGCACTCTGTAAGTCTGATGTTTTTTGTTTCTCTCTCATTTAGGATTTGGCCCAGGGTTTGGCTCGGGTGAGATAATGATTATAGTTTTATGGGTGTAGCATTGTAAGGGTGTGTTTGCAAGCAGAAGTCTTTTCAAGGTTGCATGCCACGCAGGGGATTATGGTCATTGCTTATTAATTAACGTGTGCCATAATATCTTAATTTGTCCGAAGGTCAGTGATAAATATGGCGATAGTGTTGGGCCCTTGATTAGGATTTCTGTTTGCAAAGCGTCATAATTTTTGGTGGTTGGAAAGTTAACCTATTGGCGACTTAAATTTAACAGTTCAGCATTTTTGAGAAGTATGAGAAATATCTGCTTAAATGAGAAATATTTATATTGAGGCTCCATAATTTGACCAACATATATACCATAAACCAAAAGGTTATCTAGTAACTTAGAGATTACTGCACTTTCTGTATGCTGGGGTGGTTAGTAGAGAAGGGCGTTTGTATTAACTTTGTTAAAACTGTGTAGCATTTTGGCTGGCTTTTTAGTTGTAGCTTGGATTTAGAGTAATTATTGAATTAACAGTTTACTTGTTATACTAAATGGGGCAATGAGATCAAAATCTGAAATTATAGTTGTTGGTCTTTTATTGAAAGTTCGTCTTCACATTTCTGTTTCTAGAGTCATTACTGGTACCACTGGTATTAACCACTTAGTGGTGGTTAGTGGTGGCAAGGGGACATGAAAATAGTTAACAAATCAAATGGGAAATATTGCATTTAAAGTGTTGAGCAGCCTAAGGGTTCTCATTTGTCAGGGATCTCGTTGCCCCAGGATTGTCATTTCAAACTGATAATAATTCAAATATAATTAAAATCTGTGCTGATAACCTCTTTGCCTCTATAATAACACTTGGGAACTTAACTAGTGTTGTTTCCCGTTGTTGGGAAGAGAAGGTAGTTAAGCTTACAGAGATCCCTCTAGACCCAACTACAGACCTTCCCCAGGATGCACCCCACAATAGTTGCCTGACTCCCGGGTACCTATTTATTGCTAGGTGAATAGTGGCATCAGGTGAATGGAAATGTGCCAAGTCTTGATGTATTTAGTTATTTATTATGTAAGTACCAGTAGTTTACTAGTAGTTGCTGTAGAGTTTTTCTACTCCACAAGCCAAGTTTTATTAGTAATAACTTGATCGGTCAGGCTGTTACTCTCAGTGGTAAAGGCTCATCTGGCTTCATACAGGAATTTGTCATATTGCTTCTTGAAAACATCATCTTTTATTTGGCCATATCTACTTGGTGGGTTGTGAAGAGATTGATTGGAGAGGTGTGTGGGCCTCTGATGTTCAGTGTTATCTGAGGGTGCCTGTGGTGCACCTATTCTTCACTGGGTTTATTCTGCATTTCCTACCATAATTATATGGGGCGAGTGGTGGTGATATACATGCATGAATGTGCTGATGCATGCCAATGGTTTTAATTTTTGTCTAGCATGCTTGCTCTTACAATAGGCTTTTATGATTCACTGCTTATTTTTGTATAGTTTAACGTAACTTTTTGTATTTTAATGCTATGCTAATAATGAAACAGGAAAGTTGATATCATATGTTAAAATCCATTATTTGCTTCATTAAGAATATACTGTTTTAAAATAGTTTATTGTATGTTAATTGTATTAAGTATTGTTTATGATTTATTTTATGAAATTAATTATGCATTTCATATTAAAGTACAATAGTTTTGATTCTTCATGAGCAAAAGTTTAGTAATCACTGAATTTCCTGGCTAGCTTTTAGGTATTTTGAAATCACTTCATCGTATAAACTCACTTGGTGTGTGCTGTTATATTATTATTATTTTTAAATTATCAGGTTTTGGCCCTGGTCCAGGCCCTGGGTGGAATGGCTACCCTGGTCATGGGATGCCCCCTGGGCCCCCAATGGGTCCTCCAGGGTGGGGAATGCCACCACCTGGTATGGGGAATATGCCACAAGGTGGCATGCCAGGCCCTATGGGCGATCAGCAACAGCCTCAACAGCAAAGGCAACAGCAACAGCAGCAGCAACAGCAGCAGCAGCAACAACAGCAACAGCAGCAGCAGCCACCAACACAGCAGCAGCAGCAACAGCCACAGCAGCAGCAGCATGAGCCAGAGCCATTATCAGGTCCAGAGGTTAGTTTTTTTTTTTTAAGTCTGGTGTAATTGTTCATCATATTAAGTTTAGAATATTAATACTCTTATACATTTGTACCTTCAATGGTAATGAAAGTTATTACTCATAGCTGTAATAGTTTCTTTACACACTAATTCCAAGAATGGAAATGAGTAGAAAGTTTTGCACTAGTGCCAATTATGCAAAGTTTTGTCATTGTAAATTTATTAGTTTCAAAGATGTAATTTTCTAATTTATTTATATTTGTAATAAATATTTGTCAGCAATATCCCAGAATTGAATTTACTGACAGGCTAAAAGTGGTTTTGCTTACTGTTGCACGTGTAACAAACTGTTTACATCCTTCTGGCCAGTGTGATGTGGTGTTAGATTGCATGTATTTACATAGAAAAGGGAAGTTAGGCACGTCACGGAAGACCTATCTGTCCCCACCACCAGTAGGCTATTCTTCTGTAAACTCATCTCCCCCACTCCCTCAATAAATTCTCTTTCCGTAATCCCCATCCTTTTTATCTCCATCCTACCTCCCTCCTTTTTCCACTCCCACCGCCTCCCACCTTCGCCTCCCTTTCCATACATATTTTTCCACCCCAACTACCACTTAATTCTCTCTTCTCCAGCCTGCACTTAGTATGCTATAGTCCTGAATGCATTATAAATATGTTAGCATTAGATGCTTTTTACCCATTATAATCCCTGTTTTACGTTATCTTGCAATTACAACACCCTGAAATCATTGCACCCCTTTAGTGAATTATGTCAGTCTTTTTCATAGATATATTCTGATCTTGGGAACACTCTTGATTGGGTACAATCAAGCACATTTTTATTTTTATTTATTTGTTTTCTAAATTATATATCTGGGAAATGTTTTAAAGATTCATGTACAGTATATTAGTGTAAGGAAAGTCTCGTGGTTGCAATACACTGGAGTGCAACCAACAGCTGCAAAGAATATTGAAGTATAGTTTGTAAATATTTGCATTAAAACTGTGAATTCAAAGGATATACACTTGCCATTATATTCTTGCTAAAGCTCTTCAGAGGAGAAAATAAATTAGAGCACTCATGTATTGGTTTTGTTTTGGTTCGTGAGCAGAGCAGCAATGTTGTTCCTGGCGTTACCAGCAGCGGTGGCCAGAGTAGTGACAGCATGGTGAACACAACAAACAGTGGTGTTGTTGTTGCCAGCAGTACAACAGTGGTGACTCAAGGAGCTCCTTCTTCTACGGTAGACGATTCCAATTTAGATCCGGAAATGGTTGCGCTTGCCGCTCACTGGACAGAGCACAAAGCTCCTGACGGTAGAAATTATTATTATAATTCTAAAACACAAGAATCTGTGTGGGAAAAGCCTCAAGCCATGAAAGATTTAGAAGGTAACTTAAAATGTGTTGAGTTGTTTATGCAGTAGGTCATACATTGATGTTAGATTTTGATCGAAATGCAAAGTAATTGTTCATATGCAAGACACTTTGAGCAGATATTTTTCTATACTGGTCTATTATGAATACTATGTACTAGTGTAAATATATACTTGTAGTGGAATTGAGTAATTGAAAAATACTTAATTTTTTGTAATATCTTTCAGCTGCAAGATTAGCACTTGCTCAGGGTATTACATTATCTGTTAGCTCTGGACCGGGAGCACCTGGCACAGAGACTGAATCTCAACAAGAAAGTAATTCTACAAAAGTGAATGGAGAAGGTTCAGCTTCTCCAGATGACAAAAATACATCAATGGAAGTCGATAATGATGACTCCAAAGTAAGTTGAATATCTTGTATTGTTGCTTGTTTTGGTTGCTTGTTACGCTATTTGTTTTTCTCTTTCCAAGTAATAATTACGTGGATTTATTATTGCCTTCGGGATTCTTGTGTGCTTTTAAGAAAACCTTAGTCTGTCTGCCCTATCAATTATTATTCAGTTTCTCAATGTTGTGTTCAATGACAGTTTTAATTATATTTTTGAGGCAATTATATTATGTACATATAAGAACCCTTAGTAAATTAGATGATTTTGTCCCATTAAATGTATCTGTTTCAAAGACTGTTAATGTTGTACAGGATGGTGAAACAGATGAACAAAAAAATCAACAAGACCTCAGTCGGCCAGTATCATCTCAACCGGTGTCGGGCACCCCTTGGTGTGTGGTGTGGACTGGTGATGGCAGAGTCTTCTTCTATAATCCTACAACGAAGTGAGTCTTTCTATCTTGGTTTCAATGAATTTAAGAACTTTGTGTCATTGGTTTGATGAATTAATCAATCAGAATAACGTTCAGGCATACAAATTGTGTAATGTGTAACTAGTTCATATTAAATAAGTTAAGTTAGAGTAGAGAATGTTAGTAACGTAGCTGAAACAAATAACCCAACCCACACTTTTAATTTCATGTGTGGGAATTTTAATTTGGTTAAATGGTTAATATTTATCACCTATTTCTTTGTTCTCTTACAAAAAGCAATATGTTTCTTAAGACATGCTTAATATATATAAACAAAGATTTTGTGAACATATTAATACTTCCTTTTCTCTAAAAATGTAAAATATGATATTTTTTTGGTGGTACTGGCTTGGTCTTGGTAACTCAATGGTGGTAGAATATGGTTAAATGCATTTTATGCAAAAGAAATTTTAATCTAGTATTTTAACTGTTGTTACTTAATGTTTATTTTCCCAGAACATCTGTTTGGGAGAAACCACCCGATTTGCTAGATAGAGCCGATGTTGACAAAATGGTCAATAATCCACCTGCAGAAGTTGTTGGACTGAAGAACAAAGCTGAAGAACCTTCTAAGGACGAACCTCTGTCCAAAAAACCGCGCACAGATCCACCTTTGACAACTACGACGACGACAGTTCCTACTACTGCTACGCCACACCCAACAATTATTAGTGTAAAATATTTATGTATATTTGTTAATTTGTTTAAATGTCATTCTAGGACTCTGCTGTTTTTATTGATTCTGGTCAATAATTGCTTGAAAGTGATGTCAAGAGGTTAGGTCCTCTCGTCCTGTGGTTGGTTGGTTTAGTATTCTTATTCTAAGCAATTTATTTTTGGTTTAGTTGGATGTACTTACCATTTGATCTGAGAACATTGCAAAATGTTATTTTTTAATTCCATTTTGGTTTCTGCATCTCCCAAACTTATTATATGCATAATGCAGGTATTTTTTTTCTTTATTAATTCTTCTGTCAATATTTTTTTCATTATTCATTCTGTTTACTTGAAATTCTTGAAGTTTTTTTTTTTTACATTTTATTGGTTTTGTCTTGCTAGTCATGGTAATTAAAGGTTTATTAATATGAGGCCAGACTCATTGACACTCTAGAAGGTTGTGGTTTACAGGCATATCAACTACTTAGTTATTTTCTGCTGCTGTTATAAACTTTTGAGTTATTGCCTAGGTAGTTTTCCATATAATTGTTGAGCAGAGTCAGCAACTTACTGCCTCTCAATATTCCTCACAGTATCCAAGGTTTTATTCGACCGCTAATACCTGCTACTGTGATTCGGAGGGCAGTTGAATGTGACTTGTGAAGCTCCTCCTCTGGCTAAAGGATATGAGACAGACTAAGTGAGCTTCTTTTCCTAGGGGCATGTTAGGCCACAAGGCTCTGATTCTACCAGTTTATTTACTGTCCACTGCCATTCTAATATACCCTTAATACGGATACCTTATAGTTTTGACGTGATTTTTCACCATTTTGCAGTGTGCAATATCTAGAGAACACCGCATGTGTTGGTACAGTACTAGAGGTATCCCTATTATTTAGCTATGTATCCCCTTGGAGGCAGTCTTGAAACAGTTTAAAGCAATTGTCGGAGAAAATGACCTTTGGTAATACTGTACCAGAGACTGTACTAGCCAGTATAAATGTATCAGTAAAGATGGTGGTATGATAAAATGTGTAAAAATGACAATTCTGTGTTGCCAAATTCAAGGCATGGAAATGCACAAATACAGTACTGTAGATAGGAACTTTGCTGTAAGCTGTATATGTAAAATGTGTGCATTGTTTATATCTTGGCTATTGGTATTTATAGAACCTATATTTTAATTATTGTTTTTACTTTGACAGCAGCATGTGAAGGAAGAGGTTAAACGGATAGATATTGGGAAGGAGGCTGCAATTGAAGCCGAAGTTAAAGCTGCACGGGAACGAGCAATTGTTCCTCTGGAAATTCGTATGAAACAGTTTCGAGATCTATTGGCAGAGAAGGGGGTGAGTGAGAGTAGCTTGTATTAATATTAAACTTTGTAGAGTGTGTTTTCATTATGAACAGGAGTACAGTGCTCTTAAGGGGCCAATGGTTTGCATTAGTTTTTTGAAAGTTGTTCAATGTCAACAGTTGTATATGAAAAGGATTTCATCTGGTCAAGTCTCAGCATCATAGCATAAATATTAAGGGAGAAGAAAAATATTGAATTAGGTGTCAACAATTTTCCAAAATGGTCAAAAACGATTATAAAACACAAGTGTCAACTGAAATCATGTCTACGACTCGGTTATCACAATAGCATATATTAAAAAAAAATTATAATTAGTCTTATTACAAAAAAATAGTTAAAAAATTTTTTTTTTTCAATTTTATTTTTATTTGTTTATCGGACGATTTGCATGAAATTTATACACCTGACAGCACGTAAGCCTATCTGTAACGGTGCCAAGGGGGTCAGGAAATTGGTTGATGTCAACCTCGGCCACAGATGGCAGCCCCTTAGACTTTATTTTTTACTTATTTCAAGTAACATAAACATTCATATAACTCTTAAATTTTTTATCCAATTTACATGAAACTTACACCTAATATGTAGAGTGTATGTCTCTAAAATCTGTAGTCAGCATTTTTTCCTAATTTCATTTATTGATTTTATAATAGCAATAAACATGTTACATTTGCATTTTTTGGGGGGGGGGGGGGCTTTGGCTATTTGTATTAGGAAAACTAAATATGTTTTGGAAAATCCCAAACTTCAGATCCTTTATTATATGCTAATGTGTCAAAAAAGTGTCATAGAATGATTATATCTGAAACATATGGTTGTATATACACACTTGAAAATGTGTAATATTTGTTGAAAAAAAAAAAAGGTTAATCTTCCCCTCTTTTTAGGCTGCATTACTGAAACTTGGAAGAATTGCAGCCCTTTTCATATACAACTAGTCCAAAAATATTGGTTGACATTGAACAACTTTTAATGAACTAATCTAATGCCTCAGGCTTAAAGAATGTTTTCTTCGGCTTTGTCAATTTGATTTAAGAAATATCATTCCATCATTCTGTATGTTGTGTAATGATCTGCAAATTCAAAGCACCAGTGCCACTGTGCATTCTAGGTACTCATTATAATAATTATTTTTATACGATAGACAATACATTGGACAAATTAGTAGTTACATAAAGGGTAAAGTAATTGGGTATTATATAAAGCTACTGGTAATGCACAGGGTTTTGATCAATGAGAAACAGCAAGGGGGAACTTTGTTAATAGGGTAGCTCTTACACGGCACACATGTAGCACAAATTGAAGTCTGTAGAAGCAAGGTGGTTGCTTATAAACAGTGTTGCCTACATCAGAGTACATCTTCAGATGATGGAAAATGTTGTCCAGTAATCGGGATTCTTTTGAATATTTTGATAATTTAGATCTTTGAATTGCAGGTAGTGTTCTCACTGTAATGTCGGTGGGTGCCTTACTATGTAATGTGATGTATATTATGTTTATAGTAATGAAATTATGAGCATTTAATGTATCAGTAAATTTGTAGTGATTTTCATTAATTTGCATTAACAGGTTTCTGCGTTTAGCTCATGGGAGAAGGAGCTGTCCAAAATTGTTTTTGATTCCCGTTACCTTCTACTAACATCGCGAGAGAGGAAACAGGTGTTCGAGAAGTAAGTTGTCATCTATGTTGTTGTATTAAAGTAGATATATATAGAAATAGGTATAAGTACATTACATATTCTTTTATCACACAAACAAAAAAGAGCAAAATATTTCATTATCTTTCACCATTTCTTGTCAATATTCAGTCCTGTAAATCACCCACTCCAGGGATGTTGGCTTTTCCTAGCAACATTCTTGGTTGACATTGCCTCGTGCTATCCTGGGAACCCTGGGTCTGCTTTACCTGCCTCACTTAGTCTGGGGCATCCTGTGACTGACTCTAGTCATCCTCACACTAGTTAGTATATAATGATGGGAAATTAACTATAACCAGTACTGGTATGCTGCAGACTGAGTCCAGGAGACAAGGCAGCAGGAATTCCATGTTTCATGAAGGCAGGAAATGGTATCAACTTTGAAAGCTGCTACAGAAAATATACATTTCCAGAGTTTAGATGGAGGCCGTGCAAGTGTTAGTTGTGCTGAGATTTTATAAACAAAAATTACGTTGTGAAATAAAAGGTGTTATTCCTTTTAGCACATTTGTATATCATGAGCGGAGAAAGAAAGCATTCCATTGCAATGTTAATTTTATGGCATTAGTCTTTTGCACCATGCGATCTCTCTCACTCGGTAGCAGAAATACTGGCTTAATTTTGCATACAGGGAGTAAGATCTAGCTCTTGGGCTAGATAAATTGTATCAAGTGAATTTATTCATCTTGGTGTTATGCAGGTAGTACTATCTAAGCTCACTTGTCCGGACTATATGGGAAGGATCCCCCTCATCGGATAAGCAGAATTCTTTCAGGGGAAGTCCAAAACTTACCAAATTTGCAATTTTTTGTACCACATCCAATATAATTTGAATTTCCACATACATTATATATAAAAAATATAATTTAGAAGAGAAACTTCAGCATACCTTGTAGTAGTTTGCCTTTTTGTGTGATACTGTAGATCTTGGAATGCGTAATTCTTAAAATTTACATAACCTAATCTCTGGTTGTCTGGATTTCTGTCGTGATATGTCCAAGTTTTGCTAGAAAATTATCCAGACTTGGCTTAGACTGTGTGCCAGTCTGTGTTATCCTGCCAAATTGCCAGTTACCCAGATTTCTGTCCGGATGTGGCGAAGTGTTGCGGAAAATTAACTAGATGCGATTTTTAATTTATCTTGGCTATGAAAAGATTACACCAGCATTGATATTTTCTCCCATGCTTCAGTCTCTGAATATACAGAATTTTGTTGGCATTTTTCCTTGCTTATAATTGATTATCTCTAGCTTAGTTTTTAGCATAATGAATTGCCTCTTCCTGGGCACTGGTGTATCACTCTTCTTTATCGGTCATTATTAATAGTAGTTTTCTTGATAAACTTCTGAAATAATCCACAGTTTATCCACTTTTTTCATGAATTCCTGCTTAGTTACGCACCTTCTCGTGGAATGTCCTGGTTTTCAAATTTATTACAAGTCTTGCTTTCCAATATTTCACCTGGGTTACTTGATGAATCCTTGGTGAATCCCAGTGCCTTTGATGTACTTGTCTTTTTGCTTTCATCCTTGCATCCCGAGTGATATTTAGGGCCCATTGAATGTGCCGCGCCACAGACCTTGCTAAATAGTCATGGCTTGGTGTTCTTCTTTTGATACTTATTTACTGAAGCTCAAGAATACTACTGACAGGGACAGTGAGAATCAGCCACATTGAAATCTCAGTTGTGCACAAATATTTTGTAACACCACATATATATGAAAGTAGCAGTCTTTGTAATAGTGGGTAAGTACAGGTTTCGTATAGTATATCCAGATACAAAAAAATGAGAACTTTGGAGACCCCATTATATGTGAATCTGTTAATTGCCCTCTTGGAGGCTAAGGCATTATGTTGCTATTAATACTGCTATATAGTTTAAAAACGAAAAGCTGTAATGATCGTGTTTTTTATATTTTGAATTCAAAATGTCCCGTTATTTATTATCACATTTAAATCAAAAGGAGTGATCAATTTGATCAAAAATCACCAATTTGTGGATTTTCCAAAGCAGGCAACTGCCCCTCCTCCCCACTCCTGCTGTGCAAATGATGACTGTTGAATCATTAGAAAACCCTAAACACAAAATTGTTCAAATAAATAATTGCAATCTTGGTAAGAGAATGAGCCAGAGGACAAGTGAAACACTTTGGAACTGGGTTTAGTGTGATTATGTGTGAAGATGTTACAAGTGACATAAGCCATTATCTGACTCAATAATCACAGGCAGGTTTTGAAGTGGCTGGTAACAACAATATGTAATATCTGTTACAGTCGGTAAGTAACGTGAGAGATGCAGCCGCAACAAGGTATAAGACACTGCAGGCTGAGCAAGTATGTGACATGATGACACTACTCAAATGATTTTGGAGTCGTACCAAGTTTTGCTAAGCCCAAGGTAGAAACAAATTGGGTATATCAGATGGGGCAGTTCCTAGGTATATCAGTATACCTAGGATGTTTCCTGACATACCTAGGATGATTAAACACCCTGTGCTACTTATGATTATGAACTGATGATTTAGACATCATGCTTTTATTGGATGCTTCAAGATGATAGCTTTTTCACTGTAAGATATTAGTTTCTTTTCGTCCTCCATCACTGTTATCGAGGAATGCACCAAGAGTCTTCAACCAGATTTTGAGTTCCCAATTGAGGGAGCGTTGAACCTGGAGGCTGTGACTCGGCATGGGTACGATTTTATGGACAAGTGACAAAGAAAGTTCAGAGGTCTTCTTACAGCATGATAGCAGGAAATGTTCCAGGGCAATTCGTAATCCAGATTGTTTCACGAGATATAACATGACCACACTTATCAAGTAGGAGATAGACAAAAAAAAACCCTCTGGGTTAATAATAGCCAAGTGAGGTCACCAAATACTGCCAGATTACTGGAACTGACTAAGCTAGCTTACTTATCTTTGACAAATGCTGACTACATACTGGATGAGACCTTCAATTTTAACATGGTGTAATAATAACAGTTGCTATGCCAAGCAAGGGGAGAGCTCTCGTTGACATGCGAAAGTAAGCAAGACTCCAAGACCAAATCGATCTAAATATAAATATTAATTGGAAACCGGTGTTTTTACATCGTCTGCAAAATACTGAAATAATTATTAGTCATTGTGGCATATCTGGAGAAAACAAATTATAACTGATAGCAGCATTGGTTTAGAAGGGACAAGTCAAGCATAAGGAACCTGTTAAGTTAAACAAGTTGCCAAAATATGGCAGAATATAGGGAAGGCCTGGATGGATTGCATCGTCTTATGCTGCTTAAAATCTTTGGTCTCAATTAAAAGATCAATATGCAAAATTAAGAAATGGGTGGGAAGGTATGATACTAAACTGGCCACCAGTATTAGTGTGGAGATAATTGGAAAGTGGGGATGCATAAGGCTTAGGGTCTGGTCAGGGTTGCTTCTAGTAGATTGCTCAATGGTGGAGGACCTAAACAAGAAGTTAGTGTCTGATAAGTTTTTCCTAGAATTCAGTCCCAGCAATTGTGAGCTAATTAAGTTTTGGAAGTGGAGTTAAGATGTCTGAAGGATGGTGCATAATAGTAAGAATACTGGAAAAGTAAACAAAATAAAAATAATGGAGGACCTGCAGGTGGATGTAGTTAAAACTGACTACAGGGAAATATACGTCATGAAAGTCCTTATATTTGCAACGCCACTGTGGAGACCCCCACCTTGTGAAGCTTTTATTAGAAAATAATGAAAATCCAGATTTGCTTTGAGATGAGTAACAAAGAAAAGACAGATTTAAGAGAACTCAGTCTGCTTGTAATGCAGGTACTATGTACAGTGGTGGGCTACTCATTTTCTAATTTAATTGATGTGAAAGGGAAGCCCAAAAAGTGCCTCATTGGTATGTTGTAGTAGTACCAGAAGCCTCTTATGTTCAATGTGTTTACCAGCTTTTGTGACAATCATCCACCCCTTATCTCCATGGAAGAGAAGGTACCTACTGATTCCCCCTTAGTTGGTCAAGCGGGTCTCAAGGGCAACCATCCTTTTGACACAAGGGTGACACCACACATCTCCCAGGTGATCCTGGTAGGGCAAAGCCTGTCCTAATGCAGCAATAATTGAAGCAAAGGACTAAAAAAAATATGACTTCGTTTTGAATGTGATAGCGATTCACAGTGTGAGAAATCTTGACTACTTTGGTTTGAAGTATGCCAGTCGTATTTTTATATGCAATCTAGCCGTATAGAGAGAATTGGCATAGTTATTGAGTGCCTGTAGTTGAATGATGAGCGATATCATATGTGATGGGGGTATCACTTAATGGTGTAGAAATGTGTGTAATTTCTTTTGCTGCACTAATGTCCCCTTAAGGAAAGAAGTAGAAGCACTACAACCACACACTATTGCAATGTCCAGAAAGGCTTTGATTAAGAAAAGTCATCCGTGATCTTGTGGTGATGATATTCATGCCGCAGGGACTAGACACAAGGGGAGACCTACATCATCCTGGTGTACTCTTAATTGGATCTTGCATGTCTGAAGCAAGGTAGGGTGTTATAATGCCAAAAGCTGATTTTTCTAAGAACTGTACTGTCTTCCAGAGGATATGGCTGTGATGCTTGAGGTCTGAGCTCACAGCTTGTACTCCTTTGTTCCTCACTCTCTCAAGCCTGAATTTAAGTGTGGAAGAGGGAGCATTGCTTCTATGGATTATGCAAGTATGTCCTCTCCACATAACCACAGTGGGCTGGTGAGATAACTTCTGATGCTTCCATCCTGCATGCCAAGTTGATCAGGTGGATGTTAGTCTTCTCATCCTCCCATTATTGAATGTACAGTTACAAGCTACTATGGTTAGTACACTCTCATTCCATCTTCACAATCGTTATTAAGTGTAAAAAAAAGAAAAAAAGAAAAAAGAAAAAAATCAGAAAATTTATTTCATATATATATTTGGTATGTGCTCAATGCATTCATTGAACTTGGCGAGTGATCATTTCAGACTTTTCTGAAGATTGGTGTATATGTTGAAACGGTAATAATTCAGATTGCACTAGAGATAATAGGTGCAAAGAGGGCATAAAGGAA
Source organism: Procambarus clarkii (assembly GCF_040958095.1). Lineage (NCBI taxonomy): Eukaryota > Metazoa > Arthropoda > Malacostraca > Decapoda > Cambaridae > Procambarus > Procambarus clarkii. The sequence continues at coordinate 7,004,597 of NC_091231.1, read as the reverse complement.
TACATAACCACTTCTCTATCCCATGATCAGCCACAGTGGTGTGTGGTGGATGAGGAAATGATACAGGCATGGTTTGTATATGCATTTGTGCATGTGTGAGCGATCACGGCACCAGTGCTTTGATACACATGTTCATTCTGTTAAAGAATCTATCAGCATTGGTATTATATATAAAGCCCTGTAAAGCCCTTTGGACGAGTGCATATGTGTAAGCACAAGAGGAGTGCTAAGTGATAATCGTATGTGAATACAATACTAGTAAATGTTTCATCGTCTCTCTCTAATAACGTAGCTTGAAAAGTTAATTTGTGTCTGTATTAAAATGTAAGAAATAAATAGTTTAATGACTTAAATATTTTCCATTGATCACCCTTGCAATTTATTTGTTAATGTACTATCATCGTGAGGGTCTCTAAGTAGGTATCCCACAATGGGATCCAGTTTAGAGAAAAATAATAGGTCTTAAATTTCTGGTGACTGTGATAACGCCTTTGGATATTCACTTGAAACGGATGATTTATGTGCAGTATTGTAATGTAAGGAATATTGATATTAGACCATGCAACCTTTTCGTGACAGTTGTAGAACAGTTCTAAAATTCATGTGTGGGTGGGGGAGTGAAATAAAAACTAATAAGTGTAGTTGTTCCCAAATTTTCAAATGTATATCTTGATGCCAGGAGATAATCACAGTTGTCTTAGTTGCAAATAATACCCTTGGAGTATACCCCAGTGTATACTACAAGTTCTCTGCAACAGAGTGGTTGATGGTTGGAGCAAGTTAATTAAGCGTGAGCGCCATGGAGGCCAAAACTGTCAGTACGGTAGTTTCAAAGCGTCATATGACAGAATATTGGGAGTGGGACACCCCAAGTGTAGCTTTCATCCTGTAACTACACTACGGTAATAACATATATTTTTCCTTAAAAAAATCTATATGAAGATATTAGATACTGTAGAAACTCAAAATATTTCTTAGAATTGAACCTCATAATAGGTAAATTTTAACACAATGACCCAACTTCCTCTTACATCTCAGTCAGAAAATTTCTTTTGTGCAACTATATCATTTTATAAGAAGTCTTTTTGCAGATTTTTCTTGTCGTAGATGTGGCCAGTTTTTATAATAGCCACTTGTTGGTTAAAGTATTGATAATGGCATATTGTGCTGTGCGCGCTTCATTTCTGTGATAGTATACAAAATATAAATTCTTTACTGTAGTTTCTACCATCATTCATATTATATTTAGAGATTTTATTGGGGAGATGTTTTCCTGTTACAAATCTCATTAGTTCTATGAGTCACCAAAATATTGTGGATGGATTTCTGCTTTCTAGATTTCCAAAAAGCCCTTGACAATACCCAACAATAATGTCCAAATGTATTAGTTTGAAAAGCAGGCTGGGGAATAACTGGGAACATATTAGATTGGAATAGTGCATGTATAGTTTTTTGTCAAACTCCTAGAAGTATTTTGGTGATGCAGTACAAAGCTGATGAGAAGGGTAATGATTAAAGAGGGCTATACATTGCTAGAGGAGGACCTAGACAAGCTGCAGGTATGGGTGGACAAATCCTTAAAAATATAAAATAAAGAGGTTCAAGTGAGAAGACCAGAAAGGCAGTACAGTACAGTATAATTTAATACTTTGAGAAGGGCAGCTACAGAAATCAAGAAGGGAAATTAAGGAATGGAAGATGTAAAACCAAATGCATTTATCAGAAAATCTGTAGCATATACATTACATACTAGCAAACATAAGCAAGGAATCCTTCAAAATACAGTGGTACCTCCTTTTACGAATTTAATCTATTCCCAGAGACGGGTCGTAACTCCAAAATTCATAACTTGAAACAAATTTTCCCATGAGAAATATTGTAAATTGAATTAATCCGTTCCACACTCCTAAAAAAATATTAACTTCAAAATACATTTCGTATATAATACACACATTTTGTACTATAGTATGTACAAGTTATAGCTTACCTTTATTGACGACTCTTGTTGGCGTATGGAAGATGGGGGGAGGGGAGAGGTGTTACTGTTTGGAGGGGGAGTCCCTTTCCATTGTATCATCAGGCAGTGATGACTTCTCTGGGATACATTCTTTCCCACGTTTTGCCTGCATACCACTAGGACTTGGTTGTGACTGCTCGTTTTTATCACAAAGAACCTTTCCATAGACCTGTTTTTCCTATGTTATTTGGGAAAAACTCGTTTTCCTACATTTTCCCTATAAAAGGTGTATTGATTTGCCTTTTGCCACTTTGCAATGTCCGTTTTCTTAGCAAGTACAGTGGATATCGTCGACAGATTTGTTGTACCGTTTAGCTAGATCAACAACCCGCACACCATCTTCATATTTATGAATGATCTCTTGTTTTTCCTCTATGGTCATCCTCACATGTGTTTTCTTAGGTTGAACCTTGCCACTGACTTTCTTGGGACCCATGGCGTGATATATAATAATTACTTTTATGTTCAAAAAGCAAAAAAGCACAAAAACAATGAAATTCTTTACGAAGACTTCAAGTGCATTATCACAAAGCGGGCGGTCTGGTAAACTAAAGCAAAAGGGGTTGCCTGTACCACCAGGAACCACGAGCTCCGTCGACCTATACATGCATCAACAAAGTCGCAAGTCGAGGCGTAGGTTGTAAGTCTAAGTGAAATTTTCCAGTGAAATTGGGGTTGTAACTCAAAAAATTTGTAAGTATGGGCATTTGTAAATTGATGTCCCACTGTACTGTACATATGGAAAGTTATTGCAGTCATACAAAATGCAGCTCTAGCAAGGATAAGTCCAATGGTTTGCCCTGAGGCAAGTACCAGTAGAAAGGGGTGGGGGGTGAACTTGACCTATAGTTAACAGAAGTATAGATAGGTAATTACACTAAATTGGAAGTTTCATTTTATCTCATGATCAAATCATAAAGGAGATCTGGTACTTGTGACTTGATTGGCAGAAGTATTCCTGTAATATGTGTTTCAGTAGTAACTGAAATAAAGAAACTATGAATTTTACATAAGCAAGGCAGTAGGATCACACCAGATATTGTCAGGGCAACTGAAAGACACAGATCTTGTTACCCATTAACTTGAGGCTATACTGCTACTCAGAAAATGGGTGTGCTATCTGAAATGATACATTGTGTGATGCCAATATTCCTGAAAAAGGTCCTATACTACAGATCAGTATCACTTATGTGTATGCCCTGTAAAGTACTGGACAAAATTTGAAATATGATTGTGTTCTGGATAGGAGACAAACTTGGTAACCGAAGAACACAAGCATGAAGAAGGTAAGTTATGCTCAGTGAGGCTTGTCCCCCCAAAGCAAGCTGTCCCCAAATTTCTTTAGGCAGAATAGAGAATGCTACTCATTCTCACACACGAGGTAATTATGAATAGAGTAACACCCATAACATGAGCAAATTGACAATGGAAAATATTCATAAACCTAAGAAAGAAATCCAGATGCATCAGTAGCACAAAAACTATTTTGAGATATATTACAAGAATTGATACCAGAGCTTGGAGACTTGAACAAAAGGGTAGGCTAGAAATGAGGATGACTAGGGGCGAGGTTATCACAACTTAAAAATATACAGAGGAGAAATGATGCAGTGGATAGAGGGAATGATTCCAATTCAGGAAAATCAGATTGGAGAAGAAATTGGTAACAAGCCAAATTTTCAGTGCAGAGTACAGTATAACTGTACCAGGCTCAAAAACTTGAGCTAGATGTAAATACGAAAGATAAGTTCATGCACCTACACCCCAGCTACCCGCACTCATAAGCTCTCTGTTCCCTCATGCAACACTAACCCGAACACCTGTTTATACACCCTCCAACTTAAGGTCCTGGCTTAGGCATTTTTTTTATATATTACGAAAGTTTGTATTTTTTGGAAATTGTAGTATTTTCCAATGATTTGTTTACCCGAATGATTTGGTTCTGGTCCCTAGCTTTCCAGCAGGACATTTGTTTTCATTGGTTTTGAGCCACAGTTGGTGGTATGTTGCTCCTATGCACTTGTGTGATGAGTCAGCGGCAAAGAATTTGTCTGAATATGCAACAGTCGGGAAAAGTTGAATTTGCAATATTTGCAAAAATCAATATATCAATATTGATATATTGATTTTAAATTCCATATATTTATTTTTTTGTCAAATATACACAAATTTAAGGGGAGGGGGGATGAGTAAATGATTGCACCGTGAGGGTTTGTAACCAGTTAGTTCATTTGAAGAATGAGAAAATCTTCAAAGAAGGGCTGTGGAATTGAAAGTTACCAAGTCACCCAAGATGCACACATTTCCCCATAGATATATTGTGTTGATTTCATTGCAAATATCATTACTGTATATGGGACACGAAGTTGGTTAATAACTGACTAATAATCCTAGTTAAACAATTATAAAGGAAATAAGAAACGGCAATATAATGTGGTCTCGATACGAAGCCCCCGTAATTGCTTCTCCTTTTAACAGCTAACTGGAGATTTCTTTTGGTGTTCCGTGAATCCCTTTATTGCACATTTGTTTCATGTGATGCAGTTATTGAATTATTGGCATTAACTGAGATTTTTAATGAAAAAAATTTCAAAATTTCCAAACTCAACAAGTGTCATTTCTAATCAGTGAAAAAATAAACATTTAAAAAAACATTTAAATATTGCAAAATTACAAAAATCACACCACTTGTCATGAGCAGAGTGCAGTGGTTATAAGGGGTTTTAAATATTTGGAAGCTGTTGGGCCCAGTGCTCCTGAGTCATTCCCTCAAGGATGGGTTGTTCCTTGCATGTCCTTTAAATGTGTTTGTATTCAAGTGTGTGATTATTCAAATTGTAATGTATTGAATTTTTGTTATTGACAGGTATGTAAAAGAGCGTGCAGAGGAGGAACGTCGAGAGAAGCGAAACAAGCTGAAGGAGCGAAAGGATGAGTTTCGTAAACTACTGGAGGAGGCTGGACTCAATGGGAAGTCATCATTTAGCGATTTTGCAGCCAAATACAGCAAGGACGATCGTTTCCGTAACATAGAGAAGATGCGAGAGAGGGAGAGTTTATTTGATGAGTTTCTTCTGGAGGTTCGCCGTCGGGAGAAGGAGGAAAAGGCTGCTAAACGTGAACAGGTAAGCTGTGATGTGTTTAAACTCGGGGAGGGGGGGGGTGAGGTTATGGTGGGTGGGGTGCACACACACAATAGTTTGCTCTTCTCTCTCACTTTGGATGAAAATATGCCTCCAAGGTCAGCCACCATTACTGGTAATAAAAAAAATCTGAAATCCTTGATGACAGAATTTGAAAGTTATCGGTTACTGTTCAGTTATCAGTGGATGGTGGTTTTCATATGTAAAATATTTTGTGCAGTCAGAAGTACTGTCATGGTAGATACCACTTTCCCCATCACTAGTTTTGAATTATCACAAATAAATAAATATACGCATACACACCTCTGAGCTGGAAGGTTATCTGCAGAGCTCTCCAGAGTGACATCTAAATATCTTGCTTAATGACATGGGCAGGTATTTTGGAGCATGTTTGTTAATGGTCTCCCATTAACAGGAGAATTACTTGATAGATGAGTGATAAAAAACAAAAATACTTGTTTAATTAAGCCCCGCCTGGGTGATGCCTATTTTCGTTCACATTGGAGCAGCCAGTCCTTCGTTGAGTAATTGCCTTGGCAGTTTTTGCCTGATAAAGAAGTGTTATCAGTTGGAAGAAAATGCACTGTTCAAGAAGCGCAGAATAGATTCAGAGTGAAGGGTTTTGCAGTGCTATGAGTGTAGGTAAAAATTTAAACTTGAAGCATAATTTGGAAGCATCAAGCAAACAGTAAGCAGGTGAGTCTGAAGTGCTGGCTATCAAATCTGCTGAGCTATGGCAGAGTAATTGAAATAATGCAGGAATGAGCTGGATGAGTGGTTGGAATATTCCTCGACTTGACAAATACTGTCAACAAGTCTTGTTTGGAAGCTGGAACACCTGGGAGACATGCAAGGAAAACCACTTAAATGAATGAAAGATTTTTTTAACAGAAAAATTAGGGTACTTGAGGAAAGTGATAACAGTGGAGGGAGGTATCTAGTGGGGTGCCATAGGGATTTGTGCTAGCTGCAGTGTTTATAGTCTTTGTCAGGTGATCTGTCTAAAAGAATAGTTACATCAACATGTTTGTAGATAATACAAAAGATCTCAAATAAATTATGGATATTGGACATTGTAGTTTCCTTCAGTATGATCTGAATTGGTGGAGCAACTGAAGTGAACAATTGATAATGGAATTTAATGTGGAAAATTTTTTGTTCAGAGTGAAAATGGAAGGAATGACAGCTGTTATTTAGTCTGCAACAGCAATATAATGAACTAGACTTTAGAATAACTGTAAGCATTGAAGTACTGTTCATAGATATTGCAATAAAGGCTTATTGCATTTGTGTAGCAGAAATTTTATATTGTGCAGCAGTGATATGGGTCACTCGGTTCAAAAAAAGTAGCTGTAGGTCTTGGAACTGAGGCAGTTGACACGTAGAGAGATTCTTGAAGTTTCTTAAGATTGAAGATAGAAGAAAGTGTGGGTTGGAGAAAGTTGCAAAAGAACATTTTTTTTTCTGTATTCCCCAAACAAAATGGAAGGACACTAGATACAATATTAAGAAACATTGATGTGTACAGAATTTTGGAAGAATTAAGATAAAATTATGTTAGCTGAAAGTAGTTGCTATGTTGTTGGCTCCATCCCTAATTTGAAGAGCAGATATGATAATTCAATCATCAGTAAAGTTTAAAAAAAAAATAAAATAGTAGATTCAGCAAGGTTAGTAGGTAGGGTATAGGACCACACGTACACAATAAAATCATCATAATGGGATATTTGAGAAAATCTTTCGAGTGGGACAGGGAACCATCGAGAACAAATCCACATTATTGAGATTTCGTTGTGTATTTAAAGTGTGTGTCTGGTGGAGAACTCAATTACCTACACCGGTGTGGAGGTAGTGTTTAGAACTTTGTATTGCCTATCAACTCTGTGCTTCCGGACTCCTAGTGGGTTCTGGCAGATCCCAGGTTATATAACTTAGTATATCGTGATCCACTGGTTAAGGCACATGTCTGAGATTACCCAGGATGCTGATTTAATCCCCATCCTGCTGCAAAGATTTTTATCTTAGACCTTGTGTCATCGGTCATTGTTGGATAAGCAGACTCTAGAAATAATTTTGTCAAAAAATTTAACAAATGGAAGGTTCTTAGTGAAATAGTTGAAGAAATTTCCATGTTAGCCTGGTTTGATGTACTTTGGCCATATTTTTTCTTAAAATCACACTAAAAATTTTCTTGGCACAACTGGGAAAAAATATTTTCACGCCAAAAGTGTATTTAATTAGTTAATATTTTGGCTGTGTTTCAACTAGGTGTGGGACAGTGCTGATAAAATGGTTCTGCAATAAATGGGTTAAGAATCACTGGTACTTACTACCTTATGGTGTACCCTCCCCGTACTTTTCCCCGCATTACATTCACAACATCCTCTACATTCGCTTGTTCTGATGCGTTACAGTATCATTTGATCCAAAATTTAAAATACCAGTTTCTTTAAACATTATTTGTTGTGGTGACTCGTATCACAAATGAAATGGGTTATAAATTTTAATTTTCTATGCTTGATACTAATAATTTCCACACAGTTGGATACCAAATCAATGTTTACAAATCTTTGTTGTAAAATCAGCGATGCCTCGCACCCAGTTATGTTTATCCAATATTATTTGTCTATATTGTACTGAAGAACATTAATTTCTAAATTTTTTATGAAAGTCTAACCCTTTTTTTTGCAAATAGATAAAACATTTATACTAATTTTCTATCTTTAAGATGGTCATTCATTTGGATAACAATATGGGTAAAACCCATGATATAACAATATGGGGCGCAAGTGTTAAAAACCTTAAAATTTGGCTTATGTTTTATGTTGCTGCACCATATAGGCTAGTCAAACTTGCTACACCCAGATGCATGCAAAAATATTGATCAGATGGTTATCAATATATGCACTGCCTTTTGTTTAATATTTTTGTAAACGCGTTCACTAGGTATTTGGTTGCATTGTTGTTTTGTAAGCCCAGTGTCATTCTTGGTGGCTGTTTTGTCTTGAATTAGAATTTATTTCCTTTCATTTTTATCTACTTGTTTTTGTTTCCAAATACAAGGCTATACAGCTTTATTAAATATTAATCACATTATTAGTTTAGGTAAATTAATCATTTATGGTACAAAAAGGCACTGTTCTACGAGATAATTAGGTGCCGAAGTGTATTATAGCAGCCACAATTATCGGCACTTTTATCTCTCTCAGTAGATAGTACCGTCTTTTGTTCTTAATTCTAATCAAAGCACTTGCTAAATATTTGTTCCTCATAGAGGTACTCTGGAAATGTTTTGTTTTCACTGTTTAAAAACAGTGGGATTGGAGAGGGCATGTATTCATGCTGAGGGCAATTTGAAATAACACTACCTTCACACATCCTCGAGGTGGAAGACAGACTAAACAATATGCCTTGCTTGTGAACCTAACCCTAGTCAGCCCGATCTGTACTTTCGTGTTTGTGCACTAGTTCAGGCACAAATAGATTTGTTTGCTCATTCTATGAATCTTGGTATATATAATGAAAGTGGCAGCTTTCATTATATATACAGTACAATATAACAAATAAAATTTTAGGCACCTATAATATGGCTATTAATATTAGATTACAGTAGGCAGTATCTATTGATAATGATATGCTTCAATTTTTTTCCCCATCTTATTCATGGAATTGCAAGTACCATCAAATTCACTTGAAATGCACACTACTTACCTCTTTTAGTGATTATACATAGTTTTAATGACCAACATACATTGTCTTATTATATTACTATAAGTTTTTGACTGCATATTATTTTTGCCAGTCATTAAAAGGACTTTAATCAAAATACAGTGGTACCTTGGTGTACGACTAGAGTATGAATTTTTTGGTACACAATGTCAAATTCATTGTAAAATTTGAATTGGTGTACAACGGTTTCCTTTGAATACGCCGTCTGTTGATACATGTTTGGGTCGAACGAGCACGGGTTGCTGGGATGTGATGCGATTGTTTACTAGTATATCCTGCCTACCCACCCAGTGACGGTCACGCTTGAATTATTTGTAAAGAATTTCATTGCTTTTGTACTGTTTTGGTTTCTGAATATAAAAGTTTTTATATATCACGCTATGGGTCCCAAGAAAGTCAGTGGTAAAGTTCAATCTAAGAAAATTGTTGTGACGATGACAATAGAGGAAAAACGAGATCATTTGTAAACATGAAAATGATATGCGGGTTGTTGATGTCCCTTCCACATTATGAAAATGTGTGCAGTATGGGAAGAACTGCAAAGTTTTGCTGAAAAGTGTCACCCAAATAAAGCTGTAACAGGCCATTGCATTAACCTTTTAAAGACAATGTGATGTCTCGCTACAGCCGAGTGTTAAAATGTAGGAAAAAACCAAGTGTCAGTAGACAAGTTTTTAGCTAAACAAACCAAGCAGTGAGCCACAACCAGGTCCTAGTGGTATGCTTGCAAAATGTAGGAGAGAGTGTGTACCCCAGAAAAATCCTCAGTGCCTGATGTTATAATGGAAGGAGACTTCCCTTCCAGACACTAACACCTCTCCTTCCCCCGCCCTCCTCACCATCTTCCATAGACCAACAAGAGTCTTCAGTAACGAATTAGAATCATAAACGAAGGTACTACTGTATGCTGCACGTTGATAGGCAGTGTTATATGTTATTAATAGACCATAAATTAAGAGAAGTGAACGAATATTTATTTAATAATAGTGTTTGTATCGTGAGATATGCAGGGACGGGAGAATGTGGGAGAATTCCTTGCACTGCTCACCTATTTTCGGCAAAAACGTCTTGGTGCAATTGTCAAGGACATATTTTTGTTATTTTTACAAATGTTCAGGTAAATTTAATGTTAAAATGTTTCCAAAGTCAACTATTTCCATTTCAAAACACAAATAGTAATGAAAACATTAAAAAACATTAAAATATAGCCAAATTAAAAAACAAAAAGCACAACTCTCTGAGCGCCTAAAGGCGCTTTGCGCAGTGCAGTGGTTAATATATGTAGTGTAGTTGACTGCATTGAGAAGTTTTATTATAAATATTTAATGACCCAGAAAAAACAATATATTTGCTTTGGATAATGGCATTACCCAATTATGTATTTTGGGAGTTAATTTCTGCTCTGTTTGCTGGCTTAGGGTTTGTATCAGATAAACAAATACCCACTTGTCTTCATGGCCCTACAGCACATTATGCAAACTGAAACACTTTGTCTGAGAACAATTCTCGTCCCAAGTTATTTGTCACTGGGTAAGAGAAGTTAAATTGATGTAACATGCAAATCATTTAGTTTATAATAAAGCCCATTTTCATTTAATATTTTTCAATTGCAAGTTTTCTATAAACAGATTTAAGTGGTACTGCATAAATGTTTAAAATTACAGTACTCTTACTTTCTGGGATGATTTAATGCTTAATGTTTATTGTGTTTCAATTGAGATACGGTATTCAAAACAACAGCTGGAGATATGTGAGAGCCCTTAAACAATCGTAAATATTGTTGTATCGGTAATAAATATTAAATTTCCAAACTAGTCTTTAAAACATTTGTTAGTTCCATCGTGTGTGTGCACTTTTTTTTTTACTGGGGTCTTTGGGTCATAATTTTTGTGCTAAACATTCCTTGTTTGATAACATAATAGTTTAATCATAAAAAGTGCTTGACAACCTTAATATAAATATCACAGTATTCCTCTCTTGATTGGTAGTTGCTATGAATGATTTAATCCTAAATAAAGCCAATATTACAAATAATAAAATTGTATATAGAATATGCAAGAGTATATAGTCAAAGATATAGATGCTAAATAGTATGTCATTATATTTTTGTGATAATAATTATTAACACCAAAATAATTTTTTTTTGCACCAAACAAGGGATTGTAGACCATCTCGCACTAAAGATATGACTTGTCTTTGTTAGACCAAAAAATTATTTTTGAAGTATGAGAAGTAGTGAAATAGAAATACCACATGGCAGTCTCAAATATTTTCATCATTAGGCACACAAAATTGTTCCTTTGGACACTATTTATTGGGGTCGTGTGCTGAATTTGCTGAGTTTTGAGAGAGAAAATGAGAACAGGTGAGTGGTGCTTGCCATATGTAATAAATGCCAACATGTGAGTATTATATATATTTTTTTTGAATTAGGAATGTATGACTTCCTAAAGAGCTGCAGTAGCATTTTCTGCATTTTTATGTTTCCTATGTAGAAATAAGTGAATACTATACCTCTGCTGGAGACTAAACCATTATTTTTGCAGCAAGGTACTGGGTATGTTGTTAAAAAATATTATCTTAACTATAAAATTTTCAGTATATTTTTTTGGTAAAAGGCATATAGGTTAATGAATCATTATTGTTAATTTCTTTTCTTCCCAAGCTATATAGTTAAAATGAAGTTAATTAAGATTTTTATTATTTTTGTATTGTATTTAAATGCTGTAGCTTTGAATTTGAGACAGGGGATGTAGAATCTTTTAATAAACATTTTGATATTTATACATGCTACCTTATCAAGTTTGGAAGACTAACTCCATGCTTGAAACAAAGATTATATGGAAAGAAAAAGGCTCACCTCTTAAGAACAATTGGAGTACATCTGTTCATGCTAGAAGAATAAATAGATTTAATTATCAAATGAAAGTAATAATTTGGTTCAAAGTTTGATGAGAAAATGGTTGAAGTGGAAATGTAGTAAATACCAGAAAGTTCAATATACGAGTATATTGAGTAAATTTCAGTTACTTGCATAAATATGCACTTCTTTGTGCATGGAAATGTGATAAAGGTAGATACCTCTTCTTTCATGTTTGTGGGGAATAAGCTTGAACTCTTTGGCTCCACTTGTTAGGAGTTTTGTTGTCTGGTGGTAGAAATGCCCAACACTATTTGCCTGTGGTGGTCAAGAGTACATATGCTTTCACTGTCAGGTTCTTCTGGTGATAGCAATGAATATGTTGCTGCTGGCAGTAAACCACAGGTCCACATAGCCATCACAACTCGGTTAATCTGGCACTTCCTGCAGGAACCTATGTAATTCCATCTTGAAAAGTTGTACCTTTGTTTTGGCAATATTTCTTGCATTGGTTGGAAGAAGGTTGAAAATTAGTGGGGCTTCTGATAGCTATTGAGTATTCTCTTTGTGCTTATGGCAGAACATCTACTCTAAACTGGGGCCATTCAACACTTCCTTCCTTCCATATTGCAGATAACTTCAATTATCTCCTCCTTGATCATTCCTTCAGTTCATTGCACAAGTGGAAGGAATGCTTTCGTATGTCACTATTTCTGCTTCCTCTTTACCACATGTGCTCTCTCGTTCTGTTGTAATCAGGTGTTCTTTAGTACTTCCCCTTTGTAGAAATATATGGCTTCATTCCTGGTAGGGGTTCATAGCCCCTTCCCCTCTAAATACTGGTACTGATGTGGCAGCATTCCATTTTAATTTTTGCACTTTTTACAGCATGTTCCTTACTAGTGCAATATAGGCATTGGTGTCATTGCAGGCCTCACATAGATGGTGAATAATGTCCTTTTTATATGATTAATAAAGGCTATGCCTTGTACTAGTCTTAGTGAGTGATGTGTATTTGCCTGCATTGGTGGTTCCATATCTTTGAGTTCATTACTCGGTAATTGAAATCTCCTAATATTAAGAATTTTGCTTCTGATGCATTTCATGTACAAGTTTTTGTGATGGTGGGTTTCAAAATTGCTACCACAGCCCAGTCTTTCAGCTGAGTGGGGATAAGTATGCACATATTCATAGGGGGGTGTGCACAGTTTAATTTATATATATGCCTACATTTGTTTCTAGGTGTGTGTTCGTGCTCATGTGTGTGCATGACATTTATTTCTATATGTATGCACATACACTTGAAAAATTTTAATTACTAAAGAAATCATTTTAAGAGGTCTTCTAATTGATACATTTAATTCTTTATTATTGAGATTATATGATGACAAGAAGCATTGATAATTTTCAAATCTCCTTAAAAAGAAAGAGAAAGCGAATATCATTTAATTAAGTTTTGATTTGTATTTATAATGAAGTGATTACAGTAATATAATATCAGCTTTGCCTCGTTCTATATTTATTGTACAGCATTCCATTCAGAATCGTATCATATATCATTTTTTGGTACCGTCTGTCTTTAATTTAATATTTGGCCACTTTCTGTATGATACAATTCCAATTGTTTCAAGTTTATGAAATTTGATATTTATACAAATTAAGAAATATCGTATAAATTACATTTGGCTCCTGGTATGCCCTGAAGTAATAAATTACTGTACTGTTGGAAGTATGCGTTTGACTTCCTTGAATCGTGTTAATCATTTTGGTTATTACAGCGTAAGAGCTTTTCAGCGCATGTTGTTGGATTCTGAATCGGAGAGACTGCTTTAAATCTGGGAAGTGGCATACACTAGTAGGCTATAGATTCCGTATTACCTAAGCACAAGCATACTGGGGTAATTTTTGTTCTGGATTAGGCACTTAAGTCTTAAAATGTGAATTATATACTTGAATCAATTCTTTTTTTCTTTATTGATTTCAATTAATTTTTCTCAAAATTATTGTTGCATTAAGAACACATTAATGAGTGTCGTTATAATCTGCAGAATGTCATGACCTATTTTGGATTTTTGTTTAACCAGTGTCTTAACAGCAGAGTAAGGCATGCAGTTTAAGGAATTCTGATGCAAGAGTGCTTCCCAGCAAGAATTTGTTTGCATTAAATCATCCAGAATGTGGGATTTATCCCAACTCCGATGATCAACTGGCACTAGCCCAAAATTCAGTAAGCAGTAGCTCCACCCTCTCCACTTCTCTAGTGCAGCATTTTGATATCAGAAGTATTTGCTCCGTTTTTATGCCATTGTCATTAACTGGTTCAATCAAGAGAGGAATTTGTAGTTTCAAGTATTTCTTATTTTAGTTAAACTTTTTCTTCTTCCTTTATGACAAGTTCATATTTTCAGGCTTTTAACCCAATTTACAATAGTGGTAAATATTTTTTTGTATTTGAAGTATATATTCTTAAATTTGAAGTAATGAACAATGAAAATTTATTCAATTTGTATAATAGTAAATTGGGCTTCTCAGAGCTCATTTCAAATGCAAATGAGATAATTTAAATGTTTAAATTCTACCAAAATACACCCTAATTTTGATATTCCAGTAATAATGATAATATTGATAATATCAGTGGAAAGTATTCTATGCTGTATGTTCTCAAGTGCCTTTGATGAAATATTTAGCTTTGTTTACAAGTGATCCTTTCAGTGAAATCTAAGCTTGTTAGGAGGGTGATTAAGCTGAGACTCCATATAAATAGGGCTTGATTGTTCATTTCTCTTTTTTTTTTCTATTTTTTTGCTTTCAGGAAAATAAACCATTTCTTTTCAGGAAGTCTAAAATAAATAAGGTGTCTTTCCAGGTGATATTACTCGTATATACATATATATTTGTGAATGTTTAGGTTGTAGGTTTTGGTGTTTGTCAGGCTAGTTATTTTTCTACTACACCCTCTTGTTTAGTACAGATGAATGAAACATAGAGATAAATTAGCCTGATGTGTATTTATTTCTACATATGATATAAAATGATTTATGAATGATTCTCATAATTGGGAAATACAGTACTTGAAAGTCATTTCATTCAAGTTGCATGTGTAATGTTAACAAATAATGAGATGATTTAAATCAAATAAATAAGAGAAAAGTGAAGGTGTTTTTAGGCTTAAACCGTATTTAGCACAACGCACCAGCCATATGAACCATGGAAGCAGTCTCGTGTGGAGCTGAACTGACGTAGACCCCAGGTGCAGCTTGTATGAAGGCAGTGCGAGCGAGCCCACATGATGTACAGCAGTGTGGGCTTGCTCGCATCTCTGCTGATGACACATTGTTGATGTTGGGTCGCGCATTGCAGCCTCTTGCCGCTGCCGGTGCTGGCTGGAAGGTCCGGGTGGCCCCCTTGGTCGAGAGTCGCCCTCCACCTCCACTCCTACCATCACCACCACCCTCTCTATTTATTCTCTGCCCCAGAGCGGGATAAAGCCAAGCGCATGTAATATTTGGTACTGAGCCATCTCTTGCTACGTTTTTACTCAGTCAGTTGTCAATACTACCAGTTAACTTTGCACTCATGATCATTTATTTATCGTCAATACTACCAATTCAGTTTGCACTCAAGATCAATTACTCATAAAAAACCTAGTTACTGAGTTGTTAATAGAAATGATATCATGTAACATGTTTTATGGAGTTTTCTTTTTCTGGAGGAATGTACTCAATCACTGATTTGTGGAATAAGATACCTTAGTCTTAAGTTGATGAAGAGAATCAGAATTGTTGCTGATAGGCTGTGATGGAAAAATAATAATCAGCAGTCATTTGTTTCTTCACCCGTACACAGATGTTTCTTTTTCTCTTACTACCTTGTAGTCGATTTATTAGTCTTTCAAACAAAAAAAAGCAAACTTTCAGTGCTATTTGGCTTTGTTTGCCTATAGTGATGTATGCATTTTGTTTTAGCCATGAATAACCTTCCTGAAAGTGTTTAAATTAAAAAAAGCATTGAAAGTTTGTCATGTTTGATTTGTTTGTAATCCTGACCTACCGAGCCTTAGAATGTCATCTCAGAGCTCCTTTATTGTAATGATTTTATGCATGGTTGAATCAGAAAAGCTAACTTGTAAATATATCATTATTGCCAATGTACAACTCAAAAAAGCTAGAAAATATTAATTTTTCATGGAAAAAGTGAATTATACTTATAAAGAGAGCACAAAGTACCAACAAATATTATGAATAACTTTGTATCATAACTCAATAGTTAGGGAAGGATGATGGTTCAAATCCCCATATTATCTTGACTTATACCCTTTCTTTTTCAGATATTCACATTTCCACAAGCTCAGACATTTCCCTCCCTACAGGATGTAGGTTATTTAGCAGTAGTATGGAGACCTGGCAAAGTTAATGTGTTTCCCTTTCAGATGGCAGTTGATTGTTAAGTAGTTAAATTTAAATACTTGTGAAGACAATTAATGTGTCAATAACATAGTGCCTTGTTTCTCCCCAATTTAGATCAAGAAGGACTTCTTTGCAATGTTGAAAGAGGCAGATATCGATCGCCATAGTCGGTGGTCCGATGTTAAACGTAAAGTTGACAATGATCCCAGATATAAAATTGTGGAATCTGGGGTTCAGCGGGAAGACTGGTTCCGTGATTACATGATCAAGGTAAGACTCTTTATTTACCTAACCCAGAATAGACCAACATGTCGCCACATTTCTTTACATGTGGATAGCCTGGATTATAAATTTTTAGCCACATTGTGATATTCTCTGTATTGAAACACTTTGTTCTAGATATAAAGGCATTCACATTTCTGTTAATATTTGCAAATCATTTTATATAAACTATTGAGAATTTGTACTTAGGTTATTTGTGCCTTTAGTTTATATATAAATTCTTGAATTATTTCCATTTCTTGTTGGCTAGCAAGGAAATTTGACATAATTTCTCTGAAGTTTATTTTTATTGGGATTAGGCTCCTACTCCAATTCTTCATAGCACTTGCAAGCAGATCTCAACCTGAGGAAAATTTTACTGTCAATAAGTTGGTCCAGTATCTATACCAATATGGAATGGGTAAATAAAAATTGTATAGTTTTTATTGGTAAATCTTTGTCATTTTATTCAGACAAAAATAGTCACTTAGTGGTTTCATTCTTGTCGAACTCTGCAGTGTTCTTATGATTTGACCATTATAGTAATTTACCTTACAATTGACTATTTTAACATACTTACATTTTCCTAGTTAGCACATGCTAGTGCAAACCATCGTTACTGTTTTCAACAATTACTTCTTGGTGCAAAAAATATTGCTTTCTTCACTTACAGAATAGCCAACCAAGGCACAGCATTCCACAGCAAATGCTTCAGGTATTGTTAATTTGTTTTTAGACCCTTTAAAGCTTTTTAGAGATTTAAAGCAAAAACACCATATAATGACAGACAAATTTCACAATTTTGCTCTGGGTAAGCTTTTTATTCTCGTGAGAATTATTCCAAACGTGCATGTATGTATTTTGTTGTTGCAGCAGGTGGAGGGGTTAAGGACGAGCTTAGTAAAATGTCAATTGCATGGATGGCTGTGTTGATCTGTATCTTGACTCCACGTACATGAGTGTGTGGTTGAGGTAATCACACATTAGAACAAATAAAGAAATAGAAACTCAGTGACTCGTAGGGAATGTAGATTTTCCAATGGGCTTCAAAATTATCAGAGAAGTAAATCTTATTCTTATGAGTAATTACTCGCTTGTTCATTGATATACAAGTGTGACTGGTAACAATCAGACAATGGGTAGGTTTGTGCGTGTTGTTCCGAGCAGTTGCGGGAGACTTGACAGGTGCTGCAATGGCAGTGGTCTGATAAAACAGTACTAGGACAAAAACAAGCAGACATGTCTTCATCAGTGTTGGGGAAACAGATTGCTATGATAACACCTTTCGATTTTTCATGTACAGCTGCTTTTCCAAATTTCATGTACAGTAGAAGTAAGTTTTTAATATTTGGGAAAACGTACAACAAATTCTTTTAGTGTGAAACCACCAAAGCTAATAATGTTGTGGGTAACTATGGTCAGAATTATAGGTGATCAGCTTGTCTGCCATGACAAATTATGCCAGAGAGACCTATATGATGCATTATATTTTTCTATATTTTCAGCTATTTTGCAATACTTAATTGTTGATCTTGAGATATTTTTGCAAATAGTAGATGCAAAAAATTGATGCATAAATGGGGAGCATGATTTAATTTTAGGATAGCAACTCGGTTATTGCCCTTGATATCTCTCTCTTTTGATATCTCTCCCAAAGTTCTAATACACTTTTTGTACAGGTAGCACTCAACTTGTATTATGGTTACTTTTCTGTAAAAACCATGCAGTGCAAGAATTGCATGCACACAAATTAAGTGAATAACTAGTTAGATTCCAGATAACACTAAACGTCTACTTTTTTCTACTTGTCTGTTTTAACATTGATTTAATGTTTCCTCCACTTTCTTGCATTAAATTCAGCTTCTAATGAAGTTCAGGATGATGGGATGTGCAATAATGCATTGATATAATTCAAAAGTTCATAGAAGACAATGAAGAATTGTTGGAAACCCGGAATTTATTCCCAGTAATTTGGTAGATCCGAGGAATAACATTTGAGTGTTTGTACTAATGTGGTAATACATTTTCAACCTGCATAACTTAAATTTACTGATGAATTTTGGAACCTGGTAAAAAAGTAATCAATTATCACACAATTGCAGGCTACCTGTACTGTTTTTATTCTTTTGCTGTTAACAATGAATGAGGTCACCCAATAGGTTTTGGGTCCACGAGTGTCAAAAATTTAGATGTTCCCAGGGGCCTAGAAATTGGTTTCACATACTTTTTCTCACAAATTTCATTACTTTACACTTGTTTGAAATTGATCACTAGGAACCATCTTTCTGACCAAGTTTGTAGCCGGTCTAGGTGCTTCTGTAGTGTTGTGCAATTGTCTTTGTTGTTACCCAGTTTGTTTTAATGAGCAGCATGTCATGGCTAATCATGGTAACTGGAAGAAAAAAGTATTTACCTATTGTAGGAGTTGTCTGAGCTTGGTGGAGTATACTGGTGTATACTCCACCAACTCTGAATTTATTTAGGTGATAAGTCATCATTGCAGGAGAACATTTTGGACGGGATGTTGAGTAGAGGAATTGGGTGGAACCAGACCCGGTAAAAAGTGTTGACATGGTTAAAGAAATGGATATGAGGGATAATATTTCTCGACACTGAGGATGATAGCAAGTGTTCACTAGGCAGTGCAAGATACTGTATGTGTTTTTTTTTTTAAATGGTGTCTTTAGAAATGACACTATTAAGGTACTGTAGCAGTTGGTAGGACATGCACACACTGTGGGGAAATAAGAACCTGTGACAAAGTGAGGCAGCAGGGACAAATCTCGTTGTGATGTGTATTCCCATCTTGGATGTTGGGGTCGGGAGAAAAGTGGGGACTAGATCGCAGATGTGTAAAAGATGTGCCTCGTCAAGAGATTGAAAGAGCCTAGAACACAGATGTGCATGCTGGTGTGTGCCTGGCTGCTAAGTTTATCATGTTTTTATCAGCTTACATAGTATGATGTCTTGTTTTACCTTTTTATATGCATGTGTAGTCTATGGTCCAGCTCTTGGGCTATGCCTCTTAGATTTCTGGTGCATCTTTTAATCCCAATCGTATTGTGCTTTCTTGTATAAGTTCTTAACCATTTGTTTGCTGAGTTATCAAAAATAAAGGTGACGTGAAATATGTTTTACTTGAGTGTTTTAATAAACAACATGAATTCATTGTGTTCTTAGGAGTCGATTGCATGGTAAATTAGTTGTTTTTTATATCAGTTAGACTCAAATGTTAAAAATTTCAGTATTATATTAGGTTTACTATTTGATAACATCAGTAGTTATAGCTTATGGTTTGGTCATGCTTCATTTTCTCTCGTTCATTAGTTAAGGTCCAAAATCTCGTACATGTCATTATATTGCTTTGAAGCTTGATTAACATAAGTTAAATAATTTAAGCAAAAAAAAGTATGGCATGTATTTTAATTTAGTAATGTAGACACGTTAAGTTTTTTCTCCCAATTTCCATGTGATGGCTTCAGCAGGCCTAGTATATAATTTTAAACTGACAAAACTTGGTTCATTCCATTTGAAGTTGTCTAATTTTGAGAATGGACTTGCCTCATCTATAGTCAATCTTGCTGTAATGTGGTGTGGGCATTCATACAGGTTTCTTATGGACTTTACACAATTTTAAAAGGGGGCCAAAGGCCATTTAGGTTAAGTGGAATAAATATCAATCTCACCTGCCCGCCCCATCTACACTCATTATCATATGTAAATTGGATGTATTATTACTTCAAGACTATTTGTGTATTAAGCATTGTGCCTGGGTGCAATTGGAACATATCTGATTGTAATGCTTAAGTGTAATTTTATAAAAAATGTGGTACACAGATTTTAACCATTGCACTGCGCATAGCACCTTCAGACACTTGACCAGTGCTGTGTATTTAGGTATAGGCAACGATTCAAAAAAGGGTACACAAGGCTCACATTCTGTGCCTCATGACTCCAGTAAGCAGACTATATCTTGAAAACAAAGAAATTAATTTGCATCTCTCCTGGCTAAGAGCCTCAGTACTGTGTGTCGCCATACTGGTGCATGCAGCAGGAGCTCACAGCACCCCTTTGCAGCTATGAGCCACAGTATCCATTAATAATATAAAGTGTAAAAAGGATCATGATTGTGATCAAGGACTATATAAAATGTTCAGATATCAGTGAACACAGTGTTAGTTGGGTGTTTACAATGTGAGATGATCAGTCTCAGTACTCAGCCATTGTTTTGTGCATCTTCACTTTGTCAAAATGACCTCTTGCTCCTTTAAGTGGTCATTTGCTCTTTTAAGCCTTATAGAAATGGATTCATATTCATTCGGGATTTAGTGAGAGGAATGTGGTGTGACATTAATGTCGTGTCTGTGAGAACCACTATTCTTCACGTTCTGTGATACAAATAATAATATTGACAGCCCAGTGCATCATTACACTTTAAAAAACCATTGTAAAAATCTTTGCAATCCAAAGAAAATGTGATATATTCAATGTGTGCTCTTAAAACTTTATGTAAACAATGCAAGACTAGGCTGAACTTTGGTAACTGGTTATAAGGTTATTTCATTCACCAGAAATGCTTAGGGCTTTGTAATTGTGCACAAAAATGTAGATAGGTATATACGTGTGTAAAGTGAAATAACAGTAAAACAGTTTTATTGTTCTAAACTTAATAAGGTGCATATCTTATTCACACACATTTTTCAGCATAGTGATGTTCTAGACATTTGATTATATAAATCTCTCAAATTACACATTGTTGAATGGTTACAGCAAAAAAAAAAAAAATGGAAAATCCATTCAGACATATTTAAATAATTATTTAATATTTTGAGACAGCTCATGCCCCTGGGGATGCTAAGGCAAGCGTTACCAAGCGTTGCCAAGCGTCTACTCACTCAGAAGCCATAAATTGCTCCATAATGACCAAAGTACATCGCATACAATTTTTTTCTTCCTCTCATCCACCTGTGATCAGGAAATGCATTTTAAGACAAATTTAAAGATTTTTTTTTAATGCACACAGAATTGTCAAATTAAGCTAAGGAGCAGTTCAAGGGGTTACGAAATATGCATTTTTTTTTAGAGCTTTTGTAGCTTAGGAATAAAATTCCTAAGCTACAAGTTCCTAATTCCTGTCTTTCGATTAAATGTGAATGGATTATAAAATGTTAAACTGCATACAGGCGAGCTGTAGGCTGAGTACAGTAGTTGGATGGTTGATGCATTATGTATTAGCATGCATTACAGCTTCACACTGGTGGGATGGGGTAGTGTGTGTTTGCATGCATATACATGTCTCAATGTATATGACATTAAGACTGCAGCTTTTGCAGATTCCTATAGAGGGGTATATATGTTCATTTGCAATTCCTCCTTAATCAATTTTGTAGTTTGTTCTTCAAATTCTTTTTATAATACTGTATTTGCTGCTTTAATACTTTAAAATAATTTCAAACTGGATTTTTCAGATCAAAGAAGAACGGAGACATTCTCGGGATAGATCAAGAACCCGTGACAGAGATAGGGAAAGGGAGCGTGACAGAGATCGTGAGCGAGAGAGGGATCGCTCCGAACGTGATCGGGAGCGCGGTGAAAGAGAACGTGATAGAGATCGAGGGGAAAAGGAAAGGGAAAGAAGAAGCAGAGATTCTCGTGACCGTAGTAAGGAGAAGGATAGGTCTGACCGTAAAGAGAAGAAGAAGGAAAAGAAAGACAAAGAGAGAGAGAAAGAAAAGGACAAAGAGAGGGACCGAGAAGAAAAGAAAGAAAAGGATAAAGAAAAGGAGAAAGAAAGGGAGAAAGATGATGTAGAAACTACTCAAGAGGAAGGCGAGGATGTGGAGGACAATCATAAGAGCGAGGTTAGGAGAACCAAGTTGTCTAGCATGGTACGACTTTTGATTAGTGTCCATAGAATATGCATGACTATATTGTGTAGTTAGTATAGATTAGTAGCAATTTGCTAGTTATTTATTTTTAGTATCTTGCTCATTTCTAATATTTAAATCTTCATAAAGTATTTACAAAATACTACATCAGGTAGAATGCTTAAGCTTAAAAATTACCAGTGCTCATTTATTCTGAAGGGTGAAGACACAGGCAGTGACGGACCTGATGAGGAACGTGAAGATGGGGAAGCGAACGAAGCTGCCGAGGAAGAGGAGCGTGAACGACAAAGAAGAATTGAAGAATCCCTGCGAAAGAGGGAGGAGGAGGTCCAGAGAGCTCTTGCAGGCCATCTCCGAGACCGTGATAAGGAGCGTATGCAGCACAAGCACGATGAAGCTGTTCATAACTTCAATGCATTACTAGCAGACTTGGTAAGTTTGTCACCTATGTATACTGTACTGTACTATATTTGTGTTGAGTACCTTGCTAAATTGTATTTGTCACTAATAGTAATTAAACCAATAATGTCCTTAACATAATTATATTTTTAATGGCAAAAATATAATAATCATTAATGAAAGGTATATAACAAGACTTAAGTAGAATAAAAGTGAACAAAGTATTGAAGAAATACTTTCCAAAATAGAAAACTTTCTTTTTAAAAGTAATTAGAAGGAGGGGAACAGCTGTATGGTGGTGGTCTACTTGTTGAAAGAGAAGCATGGAAGAATATTACCAAACTGGGAATGGAGAAATAATAGATGTAGAGAATGAATTTAGTACAAGTGAGTTTAATTGGGGTTGCTGGTGAGAATAATTTAACATTAAATACCAGCATATATATTTAATTAAGAGATAAATGGCATCAGAACATAAGTTGAAACTGGTGAAATTTGCTGATGTTAATGAGGTGCTGTTGTGTTATGTAGTGTGTGTGATAATCTAGTTGTTTTCTTTAATTGCTTTCCATGGTACCTCTCCACTCTGAAAGTAGGAAACCTGAATATTGATGTAATTAATGCTATATCTTGAATAAACATTACTGCTTTGCTATGCCCTTCAAGGTACGAAGTACTGATTACACTTGGAAAGAAGCCAAGAAGTCTTTAAAGAAAGACTCGCGTTGGGAATCTGCTGGAGCCTTAGAGCGTGAGGAGAAAGAGAAGTTATTTAATAATCACGTAGAAAACCTGACTAAACGGAAACGAGAAAAGTTCAGGTAAGTTGGACCTTTGTAATTTCCTCATATAATGAATTTGTTTTTGGTTACCTTTAAAGTAAAGGGAAGTTCATAGAAGGTTGGTTGGAATCTATTTTGAACAATGTTATTTATGCTTTTTGTTATGTTGCTGACAATTCTAATTCCATTCATGTTAATTTTTGTTCATGGGATATCTGCTTGCTCACTGATTTTCTATAAATACTTTAAAAGTGTTCCTAAATACATGATACATGAATGTATTTTATATCATTACAGTACTTTGAGCTTCTTTCAATTAAATTTTTCACCTTCAATATTTTATAAATATTTTTCATAACCTGCCCCTAGATTATCATAAATATCCTTGAAAATGACTGGGCTTTTCAGTACTAAATTTCTTATCCTCCTAGTATGTAGGAAAGTTTGTCGAAGTTCTACATTGTCTTGAGTGTCATGGTGCAGGGAAGTGACGAGCAGTGTCCTGTAGAGTTTGTTGCTTTGGCCACAACTGTTCCTAATCTATGCAAACAATTTCTTGAATTGGGTAGTATCATTCTTGACAATATTTACAGACTATAAGTACCTGCTAAGTTACGGATTGAAGAGAATAACAGAACAGGTGAAAATTGGAAACACAGATGAAGCAGAGAAATATAAGGAATTACTCATATGCAGTGTGTAATAATCAATTTTACAATCTTGAGCCTCAGGTGGTGAAAGGATCCACCATTTACAGCTTCAAGATCAAGTAGAACAATACAGTATTAGAATGTTGGGAGTTGAAAGTGCATTCAGTACAGTAGCTGCAAGGGAGTGTTAGAGCTAGCTACTGCTGCTCCACAACTTCACCACCTCCATCTCCACTCTCTCTTTTCCAGTTGCCAGTGTGTGTGTGTGTATTACTCATAATCGAATAATTTTTCCATTAATAAATGTCGTTTATATATGTTTGTTTATTTGGATGATATAATTGGAGGTTTCTGATTAAGTATGGCTTTTAATTGTAATATTTTATGCATTTTACATGTTTTTAAATATACTAAGCATTTATCAAGGCATTTATTGTCTAAAGGTAAGAAGATAATTCATCTGCCAAAATTATTCTGCCATAGATGATCATGGAATGGCTACTTTATTCAGTTATTTACACAATGTATTGTATTAACCAGTTTGCCATTTTTTATCATTAGAGAACTGTTGGAAGAGTTGCCAGAAGTGAATCTGGACTCCAACTGGAAAGATCTGAAAAAAGAACTTAAGGATGATCCACGATATACAAAGTTTTCGTCGTCGGACAAGAAGTGTGAGCGAGAGTTTCGTGAATACCTGAAAGATAAATTGGTGGCTGCCAAAGCTGACTTTAGAGAGCTACTCAAGGTGTGTTTGGCATAAATGATTAGAAATAATGCATGCTAATTGGTACCATCACCCATCGTTATTTTATAGTAAAGCTGTGTTTATGAGAGATTGTGATTAGCGTAATTGACTCGATTCAGGTTGCAGGTTAAGGGACTTCAGGGTTAGAAATGTGATCCCAGCTGTCTCAGCTTACACTCATTGGCATTTTATTTATTAAAATTTGTTTGGTTATGGTATATTTAATGGATTTGCTAGTAATACAAAATAATGCATAGTTATCTGAATATGGATACACAGGATTTGTAGGGGTTTGTTAATGAATTTAATTATCCTATAGTGGCAAAATCATACTGACAAATTTCCACAATTTTGTTCTTGGATGTTTGTGCCTTAAATGAATCATTGATGTAAGCACAGTGTAATAAATGTGCCTTGTGGCATTAAACTTTTTCTGATGGCTAACAGGTTTATCCTGATAGCTGACGGGTATTGGGCACTGGCTCATGCTATTCATCGGTACCAAGATTAATATTGATGTAGATTTTCTAATAAAACTAAATTTCCAAAATGTCATTTGGTAAACTTGTAAACCTGTTGATCGGTGTATTTGAAATTTTCAAATTTCAATTTGAATTGAATTTTGATAGGTGTATTTGAAATTTTCATCTAAATTTAATAAAATTTAAAAAAGCAAGTAATTAAAAAATTTTAGAAAGTGGAATTTTCTCGCCAAAAATGCACGAGCATAAAACTTCAATATCCTTTTTAATTATATAAATTTGTATATACTTTCCAGTGACTTGTATTTAATTTGTCTTAATATATTGATAAGAGTCTATATCATTTAAAATAATCAAAAGTAACCTGTACTGTATTTGCCTTTCTGTGTCTAATACATAAAAGCATGCATTAAAAGATATATAGTTATATCTATATATGTTTATATAATTGTTTACATAAGATACTTTTTTCAGATCCATTTTATATAGTTGTATGAATTTATAGTTCTGTACGTAATTAAGGGATTTCTGTTGTAATGGAACCTGTTTTATTTTAACAGGAGACAAAGAGCATTACCCATCGATCCTTAAAGCTGTGTAGCGAAGGGGATCAACACATGCGTGACGTAGTTGAAGTGTTACGCAAGGACCGCCGCTACCTCGTGCTAGACTGCCAACCTGAGGAGAGGTCAAAGATTTTAATGGCCTATATGGAAGAGCTAGAAAAGCGGGGACCCCCTCCTCCGCCCACTGCATCAGAACCCACCAGACGTAAATAAATATTATTTTTGCAAAGTACTGTAAGTGATGTTGAATGTGACTTGTAACTTCTATATACCATGTCAAGTTAATGCAGTTTTTTTATTATTATTATTCATGTGATATATATATTGTTTGATTTCTCATCAGGAAGAATTTAGATATCTCCTCCACATTTCAGAAAAATTAGGAAGATAGTCTCTGAAGGGGAATATTGTAGTGTAGAATTTTATTTAAAGGGCTTTTGTATATAATTGTTCACAATGCCAGCTATATTTCAAAATTATTATTGATTTTTAAAGTTAGTATATTGGGAATATTTCATGTTACATGTTTCTGGTGCACTAATCTTTGTAATGTTTTATCATTAAATATTAAACAAAGGCCATGTAAAATAAATTAATGGAAGGAACATGTATAGAGTATATGCATATAATTAAATTTAGATTTATATAACACAACATATATAAATGTTACTTTTAAATAGCGTGCTTGGTGCTTAATAAATGATAAAAAATAAATGTTCAGAGCAAAGTTTGAAATTTTAGACTTGGTTCTAGTGGTTAGCGCATATAGCTTGAAAAGGGAACAAGATGATATGGGCTCACTTGTGGTGTAACTTCTTTCCAGGGCATGGAGAGGAGGGGTCTGTGCACCAGAGGTAATATTGCTGTCTAATTTACGGGCTTCAAAAGAATTGACACTAGCTTCGTTGATTTTTTTTTTTATTTTATTTATCACAAATTATTTTTAATAGAGCTTTAGAAATTGATGAGTAATTGAAAGTTATTGATAGGGGTTTTTGGAATAAATTCTTTTGTTACTTTTTAAAGATTTGCATAAATAGAATGTATACTATAGTGTAGGTGTGAATAAATTGCAGCAAATGTAGTTCACTACTGTTGTTAATATGAATAAATGTATCATTCAGTTGCATATTTGTTATTGAAATATTTTGATAACTAATAAGTAATGCTTTATTTTATTTTCTTGTGGATTGAGTGGTTGTAGATGTCTGCAAATGCATTTTATAATTTAGTCAGTATCACATGTTTTATTCTTACATCCAGCCTGTATGTGTGGAGGATTTACCTGTTGTATGGTAAATAAATAAAAATGTGATAGACATTGATTTTCTCTCTTAATCCACACATTGTTTTAATCAAGGTATGTTTTTATGCACGATTCAGTTGATGCATGCTTTGTGTCGGGCACTTGGAATCGCATCGTACTGTAGTGGATTTTTCTCATGTATAGAAAATTAACATTAACAGAAAATTAAAATCATCTTTGATATAATAGTTTGGTACCAAGTATTTTCCTCAATAACAGGCAAAGCAGTTAGTTCTTTTAATCCTGTATCTTTTGGGCTTTCAGGTGACTCTTACATGAGACAGAAGTTAGTCCTGGAAATGGCATGTTATCTAAAAGCATATAAACTGATTCACATGTGGGGAAAAAAGGGTTACATTCTCAATCATATACTTGGATTTTATACCCTGATGGAAATTGTGAAAAGGTGTGTATGAGGTACGTGGATTGTAATAAATTTAATATTGGATTGGTAGCAAAGGCAGTTCACTTGATGCCAATGGGTTTTATGGTTTGCATTCACATTCAAACGATCAAAATCATAGATGCCTCTCGCTCTTCTCCCTGAAACTGACCCTCATCTTCACCAAATGTTAGTTAATCCAGCTGTATATGAAAATTTTACTGTAAATTCTTCACTCATGTATTGAAATGCAAATAGTTGCCAACAAAACCTAAACATGTTGCCAACTATGCCTAACTATACATAAATTAATATATTAATATTAATTTATATTTGAGAAAAAAATTGGAATACAATTAAAATTGATGGATTTTGGGGTTAGCCACAGCTTTAATGTGACTAGCCTAAGGAGAGGTTGCGACCCAGAAGTGTCTCAGCAGTCCGTCCTGATAAACATTTACTAACTGCTCGTTAATTCAACCTCTGCTCACGTTGCATACGAGTGCAAAATTGAGAACACCTTTGGAGTAATGCGGGGATTTGAGCCAGTGTTCTAGAGATTACAAGATGCTTTCCTTAACCCACTTGGCCGTGAGCGAGTTAGTCACTAGAACTCAAATTCCTGCATTGCTCCAAATGATTTCCTCGGTGATATATCGTGCCAATGTGATTTGTGTGTTGAGTGCAAATGGTTTTGCCAACCTATTGTGTAATTCAGTAATTATCAAAAGAAAGCACCATGCCAGAAGACTATGTAACATCAAACCCATTGGTTACATTAAGGTTGGTTTAAATTCCTTAGGGGTAGGTTTTTGTCAATTTCTAATTTTATGGTTAATGTTTCTAAATAGTTTGGAAGTACCACCTCTTTGTTGGATGTAGATAAGGGATGACAATGACGACATAATGACTTGGTTTGGCTGCTGTGGAAGAGTGCATTCCTCAATTATGAAGTAGTGCTTCAGAGGTGTTTTTGGGAGGTGCAGACCGTAGGCAAAAATGAACCAAATTGGTGGTGTTAGTTTGTTGGTAACAGCAAAACATGTTGAGCTAATGGGATATTTATGAAAACCTCAATGGGAGAGCTTTTATTACTGTTGAGACTAAAACAGAATTGTGTTTTGGAGTGCATTCTCTAGGGCAGTCGACTCTTAACTGATTGAGCCAAAGTTAGATTCCCATGCAGTAAATATGTATCTGAGAGGCAACTGTGCTGGTTGTATCATCGGTCGGTCACTGACCTAGGAGAGCCTCAATAACCTGAGCAGGTTTCCTGTCTCCGACAGTGGATGGCAGTTTAGGGGGGAAAAGTTGAAGATGAAAATAGTTGTGTAAATTACAGGAGTTGGACAAATTTATAGTTTTTGTTCAATAAAATGCTCACATGCACTTGTAAAAATGTGGTATTAAGCATTACGAGTTTATAAAGTTTATGTGAAATTTATGGTTCTCTTGAAAAGGCTAATATTACCAGGCTACAATTGAAAAGATTCCATCTGGAGTATTCTTCAATTGTAATTTAATTGGACCAGTGATCAGTAGTAGTTTTTAAAGATTATGATGATTTTGTGCTTTTGCATCCTCATTGTGATAAGATTTAATGGTGAATGCAGATTAGTATTTTAATTTGGGAAAACATCGTTAATGTAACATTAGATCAACACTGATAACATTGGTCCTATGTTTATTTAATGTTACTTTTATGGAGTTGGGAGTTTATGCCAAGTGGGTTTGTTGCAGGTGAAGGACTGATTGACTTTTGGTGTTCTGGTTTTTGATAGAAAATAGTTGATATTACTTCCAATGAATATACATACTAATTCATTACTCTCATTTTTTCACGCTATTCCATGGGAGAAATTGACAGTTGCATTATGGGATGAAAGTTCAGTGAATTATTATTATGTTCTATATTTTGAAACATTAGGGGTTGCTACTATAGTTTTTCATCGAGAACTTCTGCAATGGTGTACCCACACAGCACATCTGAGCCATAGTGTGCGCACCAACAACCCACTTTTTGCTTCAAACCAATTTGGGATATGCGTAAGTGACTATATTTAACACAGCTGGAAAATATTTACCCTAGTATCCTGTCAGCTGTACCACATTCATACATTTATTGTCTGAATAGTGTTGGTACGGATTTGGCCCTGGGCCAGGCTTGGGGAATAGAACTCTCAGTACCCCATCAAGGTATAATCTCAAATCTTCCCAGTATGATGAAATGCTAGACTATCTCCCACCTTCAGCTCAGTTAATTGGGATGCTGGTATATATATCTCCTCCAACCCAGTAGATCGTGATGCTGGGAAATCTCCCACTTCCAGCCCAATAGGACTAGATATTGGTGCTTTCTGCAGTCTTACATTAGTTCATTATGAGTAGACAAAGGCCAATATCGCTTTTGGCACTAATTTTCAAGGAAATAATTTGAAATTTGTTGAGATTTGAAAAGATTCAACAAAAATCTTTCGATTTGTTTGCATTCACTTATACTGTATAATGGAGGGTGGACAAACTGTTATCTGAAAGTCTACATTTGGATCCAGAGTACTGCAAGTAGCAGGTTCGATCCCACCGCCCTGCTCCAAAGATCATCTCGGATATATCAGAATTTTATAATTTCAATGTTAAGATCAGGAAAGATTTATATAAATATCGGTTTGGAAATAGGGTGGGCTGATCTTTGGAGCAAATTACCAGGTATATGACATAAGTGGGATCACTTGATTATTTCAAGCATAGGTTAGATATAAATATATAAATGACTTGTGTGGATACAAATAGAAGCAGATTCATATGGGGGCCATTAAGCCTTCTGCAGTTTATATAATTCGTAATTATACAGGAACTTTTGTTCAGAAGCCGCAAGTAGCACCACGCATAGCGATGCTCATCCTCCTCTCACGTAGATTAGTGGCACACAGGTTGAGGCTCATCCGGAGCTTGTAGAGACGACGCTGGTGGAGGTGGCCGTCGGTGGAGGCGCGGCTCCGGAAGGGGTGGTCTGGAGGACCAGCCTCGGTCTCGGGGCTCTCCTCCTCTGAGGCCTTCCTCCCACGGATGCTAAGCACCAGTGACATCCATCGCGACTCCAGCGGGGAATCTGTGGGATATGAGGCAGGGGGGAAGGGTGACTTAGTGGGATTAATGTATGTTGGCAGGTGTTAGGTGGCTAATAGATGACTGGTGGGGGAGTTTGGTGGTTAATAGATGACTGGTGGGGGAGTTTGGTGGCTAATAGATGACTGGTGGGGGAGTTTGGTGGCTTATAGATGACTGGTGGGGGTGTTTGGGGGCTAATAGATGACTGGTAGGGGTGTTTGGTGGCTAATAGATGACTGGTGGGGATGTTTGGTGGCTAATAGATGACTGGTGGGGGAATTTGGGGGCTAATAGATGACTGGTAGGGGTGTTTGGTGGCTAATAGATGACTGGTGGGGGAGTTTGGGGGCTAATAGATGACTAGTGGGGATGTTTGGTGGCTAATAAATGACGGATGTTTGGTAGCTGATAGATAGTGGTTGGGGTGTTTGGTGATTTTATATTAAGTTTTGTTGGTTTTAGATAACTAGTAACTTTTATCTATATGTTGTGTTAATATACTGTCAGCTGTGTTAGTTTGACTTGAATTTTAACAAATAACAGGCTGCTTGCAGTGTTAACTATTAGCAACGTATCAGGTGACTGGTAGCTCTGTTAGCTGGTGCTTATTTTTGTTAGCTAGACTGTTAACTTTGTTAGCGATCTCTTACCTCTGTTAGCTGTGATAATAGTTTTTTTTAGCTTATATTAGTGTGTGGGGGGTCAGTGACTTTGCACAGACCCACACACTAGATGAGAGAGAGATACTTATAGCCGTATCATAGTCTGGATAGATAATTACTATGATAAGTCTAAAGATCATTTCCAAGCAGTGTTAAAATAAGAAACGTGTAGACCTTGAGAGAGAGAGAGAGAGAGAGAGAGAGAGAGAGAGAGAGAGGTTGACAGCTGTCAGTGCAGAGTGGGTGTGGAGCAGCGGCACTCGTCTGGTTTCCGGTGACAATAACAAGCAGCTGCATGGCTTGAGAGAAGGAGCAGCAGCAGCTTTGCTCATCAACACAATCAGTGGACAAATAATTTATTTTCCTAAGTAGTATATTAATTTACGCTTCCCTTTCGCTGCAAGTTCCTGTCACCTACAGTTGATACTCCAGGTTTTCCTTTACGTATACTTCAGCACCTTCACAGTGCACAACGAACTGATGCCTCCTGAAGATGTAAATATCCGTTTGGGAGTGGGAAAAGCCAGTCAGTCCTCCCAACGTTCCTGATTATTATAATAAACTTCTCTAGCTTCCATCCTGATCTTTTCTCAGCTCCTCATTCTAACCCTTCCAATCTTTTCCCAACTTCATGCCAACTCATCTCACACACGCTTGTTGAATGACGGGGAACATATTGCAGCATTTACGGGTTTCAGTCTCCTCTGAAGGTGTGCTGGCGTCTTTGGTGCGGTGGGTCTTTTGTGCTCTTGCAGAGTTGTGCATTAGCACAACCTTACCAATGTCTGATCTGTTTGTGCAATGAATTGTATTCCCAATGTGCTTGTTCACGTTGCATTCTCATCAAATGGGCGGGTGCATGGAATCACTTTTGGGTCTTTGTTTGGAGGACGTTCATCTCATCTATTCACGTTCATTCATCTATTTTAACATGCTGTTCATTCAAAACAGAACTTTTCTCAATATAAATTAATATTATTATATTAGCATATTGTGCCTATTTAGGCACTGGTTAGGTTAGGTTAGGCGTTTAGTTTCTTTTGGTGATTATTTGTATTTGTGTTACATGGGTGAAGCATTTACAGTGTTGTGGTTCGAACAAACGTCGTCAGCGAAGCACTTGTTTAGGAAGTGTTTGGACGTCATCCAACCCATCCTCGACTCCAGCCCGTCCTCCAAACAAAGATCCAAAAGTGATTCCATGCACCCGCCAAACCCCCTGTTTATGAATGAAAAGCGGTTTACACACGACTCACAACTGCTGACGTTCGAACATATCCGGAACAAGTGCTTCACTGACGAATTTTGTTCGAATCACAACGCTATAAATGCTTCACCCACGTACTACAAATACAAATAATTGCCAACAGAACCTAAACACCTATCCTATGCCTATATATACACAATATGCCAATATTTTATAATATTAATTTATACTTGAGAAAATTCCCGTTTTGAATGAACAGCATGTTAAAATTTATGAATGCGTCTGTGGGGTCGACCGCTGAATGTAATGGACTTGAGTCGAGGACGGGTTGTCGACTCAAGTCCATTACATTCAGCGGTCAACCCCATAGACGCATTCATAAATTTTAACATGCTGTTCATTCGAAACGGGAATTTTCGCAAGTATAAATTAATATTATAATATATTAGCATATTGTGTATATATCAGCATAGGATAGGTTAGGTTAGGTGTTTAGGTTCTGTTGGCGATTATTTGTATTTGTAGTACGTGGGTGAAGCATTTATAGCGTTGTGATTCGAACAAAATTCGTCAGTGAAGCACTTGTTCCGGATATGTTCGAACGTCAGCAGTTGTGAGTCGTGTGTAAGCCGCTTTTCATTCTTAAACAGGGGGTTTGGCGGGTGCATGGAATCACTTTTGGATCTTTGTTTGGAGGACGGGCTGTGCATGTAATGGACTTTGGGTCTTTGTTTTGAGGAGGGGCTGTTACACGCGACTCACAACTGATGAGTACACTTCTCGAGCAAGTGCTTCGCTAACGACTTTTGTTCGAACCACAACGCTGTAAACGCTTCACCCCAGCCCGTCCTCCAAACAAAGACCCAAAAGTGATTCCATGCACCCGCCAAACCCCCTGTTTATGAATGAAAAACGGTTTGTACACGACTCACAATTGATTTCATTCGACCACTTCCGGAACAAGTGCTTCACTGACAAATTTTGTTCGAACCCCAACGCTATAAATGCTTCACCCACGTACTACCAATACAAATAATCGCCAACAGAACCTAAACACCCAACCTAACCTAACCTATATATATATGCACAATATGCTAATATATTATAATAATAATTTGTATTTGAGAAAATTACTATTTTGAATGAACAGCATGTAAAAAAAAATTGAATGCGTTTGTGGGGTCAACCGTTGGATGTAATGGAGTCGAGTTGAAGACGGGTTGTTCACCCACGTACTTTAAATACAAATATAATCGCCAGCAGACCCTAAACACCTAACCTAACTTTATATGGAAATTTAATATATAATAATACTAATTTACATACGAGAACAAATCTATTTTTAAAACACAATATGATAAAATTATGAATGCGTCCTTTTGTAAGGCCGCTGCTTAACTGGTCTAGGCCAAGGTTGCGTGAACAGGAGGGTGGGCGGGCGCAGCGCTTATTTCATGTCTGCTAATACCCGGGACCGTTCTCTAGAGCGTGAGAGTGAACACTTGTGAACGTTCTTTACCGTTTGTGAATGAACGCTTGTGATTATACTACCTTTCGTGATCTGCCTTTCGTGATCTGTGTTTACCCGACGAGAAATGCCTGGCAACATTTCTACAAAGGATGGCGGGCCGCCAACATCACATTTCAGACAAGGTAAGATAAAATAATTCCAGGTTTCCATATACATGGTAATGAGATGTAACAAAATACGTATTACTTTGCAAGATAACACCCTATTTTCAGACTTATTTACTGAAAAAAACACGTTTGATAACGCTGAGGAAGCCAACTATCATTGGCCAAAGAATAAATTGTCCAGTTTATTGATATTGGCATCAATTAGGGTACTCTGTATGCACATAGAATCGAGACAAATATTTTTATATTAATAGTATGAAAAGTGATATGTGTACTAGTTGCAAAATTTTATTTATTATGTAACAAGCATGGACTGAGATCGTGGTCCACTCTGGACTAACCAACCCGTCGTGTAAACATGTTGAAACCAACCTAACCTGGATTGGATTTTGTAAGCAACATGTGTACAAAAGCTACCCCAAGCTTGCACATTCTTATCTTCGTTTCGTCGGAGGGATAGGGAGCCTGTGTATGTATATACTTTATGCTTATATCGAGGTCCCCTATGGTTGAATTACTGACCCTCCCCAGGATGCAATCCCCCACAACAATTGACTCAGGCCTACAATTGACCTACAATCTATATATATATATGTATGTATATATATATATAATATACATATATACATACATACTCTTCGACCATATGAATTATTCAGTGCATTTTAGTCAAATTAGAGCCTACAGCACAATTTCACATTTGATGCACCTCACTTTGTACGCTATAGACCACGGCGTCAGAATTCCGGTGCTTTAGTGTTTTAATCACCGACAAATTCCACACACTTGGTCCGGGAGACATCTCCCGTCACGCAGGGTGCAGTTGCACCTCCACAGATCTCCAGTATCATCTATTGATACTGGAAATGGCTCAAAAGGGCCACCACTTATCGGCTATTCATGCCCAAGCCACCTTTTCGATGGTTTAATCGTCATCTTGGACACATTCATGGGAGACA
Organism: Procambarus clarkii; assembly: GCF_040958095.1. Taxonomy (NCBI): domain Eukaryota; kingdom Metazoa; phylum Arthropoda; class Malacostraca; order Decapoda; family Cambaridae; genus Procambarus; species Procambarus clarkii. The sequence goes on along the minus strand of NC_091231.1, from coordinate 6,969,404 downwards.
TCTCCCGTCACGCAGAGTGCACTTGCACCTCCACAGAACTCCAGTATCAGCATTTGATACTGGTGATGGCTCGAAAGGGCCACCACTTACGAGCTATTCATGCCCGTGCCATCTTTTGGGTGGCTTCATCTTCATCTTCTTCATCTGTTTAAAACACGGGAGACATCTCCCGTCACGCTGGGTGCAGTCGCACCTCCACAGATCTCCAGTATCATCAATTGATACTGGTGATGGCTCAAAAGGGCCACCACTTACCAATTCATGCCCGTGCCACCTATTGGGTGGCTTCATCTTCATCTTAACACATTCACAAGGGAGACATCTCCCATCATGCAGGGTGCATTCGCACCTCCACAGATCTCCAGTATCAGGTCTTGATACTGGTAATGGCTTAAAATGGCCACCACTTACGGGCTATTCATGCCTGTGCCACCTTTTGGGTGGCTTAATCTTCATCATCATCATCATCTTGATCAGTCACGGGAGACATGTCCCGTCACGCAGGGTGCAGTCGCGCCTCCACAGATCTCCAGTATCTTCTATTGATACTGGTAATGGCTCAAAAGGGCCACCACTTACGAGCTATTCATGCCCGTGCTACCTTTTGGGTGGCTTCATCTTCATCTTAACACATTCACAAAGGAGACATCTCCCGTCATGCAGGGTGCATTCGCACCTCCACAGATCTCCAGTATCAGCTTTTAATACTGGTAATGGCTCAAAAGGGCCACCACTTACGGGCTATTCATGCCCGTGCCACCTTTTGGGTGGCTTAATCTTCATCAATCAATCAACCGACAAATTCACGTTACCTCCTACTAATTAGTACCGTATCAGCTACGATAGGTTAGCTAGTTTGTTGTGCAGATTAGGTTAGTTTAGGATAAGTCAGGTTAACATTCTGTATGCTAGGTTAGTTGGAACATTGTCACTACAGCGTGCTGGTTAGAGGAACACTGAGACATGCTGAGTAGCGGTATAACATGCAGGAACACTGAGAGATAATTATACAGGAATATGCTTGACTTAATACTACGCCGGTCCATACTTGAGCTTACTGAATATTAGTGATGCACGCTGCGTCATGCTGCGTCTTGATGGGACGATACTGGTTTACACTAGCACCTACCAGGTCACACTAGCACCTACCAGGTCACACTGAGACGAGGAAGGCTACACCGGAACGTGCTGGGCCTTACAGGATCACACTGGCCAATGTCCTGGGGTCACATTGATGAGTACTGGGGTCACACTGATGGGTATTGGGGTCACACATACCCTAGTGCTGAGGACAACTAACGCCAGTCACAGGTATAACGGTTCAAGAGGCTGCAAAGTATTTTTAAACGTCAAAAAAGTCGCTCAAAAGTGAAGGAGTCACATGGCGTAAGTCAAGGCTTCTTCTTGTCCCTTCCACCTGGCCTCTTGTTGAGTCCTACCCCCCCCCCCCCTTGTCCTGTTGTTGAGAGCCCCACCTTCCTTCCCTGGCCTGTTGTAGAGAGCACTCCCTCTGACCTGTTGCCGAGAGTTCTCCCCCTGACCTGTTGTTGAGAGAGAGCCTGTTATTGAGAGACCCTCCCTCCCTCCCCTGGCCTGTTGTTGAAAAACACATCCCCCCTCCCCAACTGGGAGGTAAGTCTCCTAATTAAAGGTTTTCTGGGCATGAAAGCTATATCAATAGTTGCTGGATTTCGAGTGAGGTCAGGTGAGGACACTGAATACTGATGGAGGTCAGCCGAGGTAACCATGAGCACTGAATGTCAAGTGAAGCATCACAGGACTTTCTTTTTTTTTAACTGAGGTCACATTATTCAATAGGAATAAGGTCATTAAGGCTTCAGGTAATTACTTAGGATTGGGGGTCAAACGAAGGCACAAAAACGTATAGGATTACTGTAAGAATAGTAAGTGGACTGAGGTCAAGTGAACTAAGAATAAGTAATAATTCACTGGGTCGGGGGACAGGAAGCCAGAGTGTATTCTTACACGTTAGGCTTTTATCGAAGGTCCCTCCGCCCTCCCCTTTTAGGGTCGAATTACTGACCCCGTCCACGGTGCAACCCCACAATACGCTGACTAACTCCTGGGTACCTACTTGCTGCTAAGTAAACAGGGCGCATTAGGTGACAGGAAATGTGCCCAACTATTTCTGTCCCGCCCGGGATTCGAACCCGAAATTCTCGATTGTGCGTCGAGAACGAACCCGACTGTACTACCGGGACCCTTATATAATTATACTACGAGTTTCCTGAGGTTAAAAGATTACACTAGGGTGGTGGGGGAGTTACTGAGGTCAGTTGTTTTAACGGTTACTTAAAATTACATATTATACATTAATAAAAGCACGAATGAGCAATGATATCTAAAAATTCGCATATACTTAGGTTTCTGAAGAACATATGAAAGTTATCCCTAGTAACATTTGGTTTTCTTTCAATGATAATAGTGATATTACTGCAACATTTGGGAAAGTCGTTCAATAATTTACAAAAAAAAGGTCACCTATAGCCTTTTTTGTCGAATGTGAATATTAAGGTCAGCTTTAGTGGCAACTCAACATGTGGGGAATGGAAAAAATTTTGGCGGGTGACAGGAATGAACTATTGAGCGCTATTTCAAGCCGCAGTAGCAAGGTGGATTATTATTATGTTGTCACAGACGGTCAGGTCATGTTGCAATGGTCAGCTGAAGTGACGGCAGGTGTAGGGAAGTTGACGGTAGTAAGGGGGCGCTACAGGAAGGTTGACGGGGGCGAGGCTGGGGGAGACAGGGTGGGTGTGGGAGCGTATTGCTAGTCTGTGGCTGGTGCGGGTGGCGTAGGAGCGGGAGAACACTGGGGAACCTGCTAAAGATCACAGAGACATGTCACACACACAGGTTTATTGCAGCCTGTTCTCCAAGAACAACCTGTTCTCAGAGAAAGATAATACCAAATAGCAATTATGGACTGGTCAAAATATGAATGGTTACACCCAAAAAAATATACAAGTTTTCTGCTAGTGATTTTGTAAGGGGTCTCGAGAAAGTAGGCCACAACCAAACCTAACCTTTCCTAGGCCTAGTAAGCATATGAACTAATTTTACTAACCTTAATAGTGCATATACAAGGCCTAGGTTCATGGTTAGGCTATTATTATTGCAAATGGTACAAACAAGTGAAATTTCTTTGCTTGAAGGCTCATATTTTGTATAGTCCCTCCATAGTGGCTATAAGAACTTATCATTTTTGGAAGCTGGGGTTTGGTTACTGCATGAGGCCTCACTGCCTCTTGGACACGTGACACTGGCAAGTGACATGCATCATAGATGTTCATTACAGATGGCAGGTAGCCTAGCCACCTTAAAGACGACAATGATCACACACACATGCACTAACAGTGGCTATAATGTTTAGGATTTTAGAGAATGTGAACGAGTCATTAAACAAGGTCAAGTTTCACATCACCACAAATATAATGCACAATAGTTTACAGACTACAAGTAGGTTTAACATATACTGGATCATTATTGAAAGTTCTATCTTACAATACAGTTGAGAGTGATATAGGTTCAGGTACATATTATGAATGGCATGCAACACTTCCCTATCCGTAAAAGCATAACATTATGTAAATAAACCCTTCATACAAATACAGTATTAGTGTATATTTAGCGCAGAATCCTAAAAATTTAAGCGCAAGTTTGCTTGCACAAGAACATGGACACTGCATCCAATGGCTTATATGATGAAGCGAGGCTATGCAAACACTGTTGCCAAGGTGAAAGCGGGCAAATTTATCCTTGGTAAACTGAAATTTCTTGTAAATAGAGACCTGGTATAAAGACGGAACACTGCCTCACCGGGAACACTGACTCACCTGGCTCACCAGGGACACTGACTCACCTGGGACACTGACGGGTGGGTGGAGAGCCTTGTGGGGGTCGCCAGGAAGGTCATGCAGGTCAGATGAGGCACGACGAAGCTTGGGCGTTTTGACAACCTCCCGCCAGTACCGAACTGCGTCCTCGAATACCAGAGACACCTGCGTGGGAGCCAGTAGGAGTACGTGAGAGAACGTGGGGGCGAGTATGAGGGCATGAGAGTGTGAGAGCGAGTCTGAGTACATGAGAGAGCGTGAGAGCGAGTGTGAGTGCATGAGAGAGTGGGAGCGAGTAGGAGGGCAGGAGAGAGCGTGAGCATTTAAGATAAAGCGTGAGTATTTGCAATTCCTTTCACCTGATGCTTCGGTTAACTTAGCATTAAATAGATACCTGGGAGTTAGGTAACCTGTTGGCTGCATCCTGGGAAAGGTTAGCAGTTGGTCCTAGCGGGGATTTCATTATAGCGGGGATCTCATTAAACCTAACATAAATGGGAGCATATATGGTAATTAAATATTAGCGAAGGCGTTTGAAAACACATAAAATGTCTCTAGGCCTCGGAGAGTTTAATCAACGCTTGTCCAGAATATTTAAGAACTCGTTAGAATTGACATCTGTTCCTGTTGCGGATGGTTGCAAATGGTCTAAAAAGCAGAAATATCACTGGAACATACATGTAAATTGTTTAAAGCGATAATCGCAAATTCCATTTGTAATCACGAGAAATATAAGACGCACTTTGATCGTGTTTCGCAAATTTGCACTCATCTCATTCTTTTCCAGCGTATTTGAAGATTACGATATTATGTATCCGGATTTGAGTAAGGGTTTTGCTGCTGTTCCAACGAGGGACTGAAGAGGGCGGTAGAGGCGCAGAGTATTAAAAGGGACTTCTTAAACTGGATCAGTTCGTGGGGGCACTGGAGTGGGTGGAGAGCCCAGTGCACTGCTCGCCTGCTGGTGCATAGTAGTCACCATCTCTCTTTAACTCAGGAAGTACAGGTGACATTACACACCTTCGGGTAGGGATCAGTGACTCGTTCACTCACCATTACTCACCTCTTCAATGCTCTCCCTGACGGAGATCTCGTGGAAAGCGTGGCAGCCGATGTCTCTGGTGCGCTTGAAGCCCTCCTCTGTGGCCACCATCCTGTCGCCTCCCTGGTCCTTCTTATTCCCCACCAGGACCACCGGCACTTCCCACGATCCGTCCTAGGGACCCAAAGACCAAGGTGAGAGGGAGAAGGATGGCGAGAGAGAATATAAAAAATGGCTAGAGATATGCGGCGAAGTCCCGGTAGATGTCTCTGTACATCCACTAACTCCTAAAGACTCGACAAGCGACTAAAAAGAAATATCTATACATAAACCTTCACCTTATTGGTCAGGAGCCAGCCGTATCCTACAACTTTTGTGTCACGTCTGGTACTGACCTCAACTCTGGCGTGATCAAACTGTACTTACACAGTGAGTGTAAAAAAAAGTAAAGAGAAACACCCAATAAAACATTCAATAGAGCGACGGTCTCGCTTCATGCAGGTCGGCGTTCAATCCCCGACCGTCCAAATGGTTGGGCATCATTCCTTTCCTCCCATCCTATCCCAAATCCTTATCCTGAACCCTTCCAAGTGCTATATAGTCTAATGGCTTGGTGCTTTCTCCTGATAATTCCATCCTACACTCCCACTTGTCGAAATTCCCCTTCCCGCCCTCGCCCCCTCTTCTACCCACACCAATCTACCTCTACTGTCTACTTTGGTAAGTAGACAGTAGAGGTAGATTGGTGTGGGTACAAGTAGTAGTGTGGATTGATCCGTCACAAACCAGTCCATTCTTAAAGACCTCAATCCTCAACCCGTAAACACCCGTACCCATCCACACTCCCCACACCCTTACCACCCACCTTAGAGGTCGGGCTGGGAATGCGCCTCTTCCGCTTGTTATAGTTGATGAGGAACTTGAGTCTATTGCAGTCGTCGAAGCTGCACTTGTCTGTCACGGAGTACATGAGGATGAACACGTCGGCCCAGCGTATATTGGCCTCCAACCTCACGCTGTCCGTCTCCTGGGGGTAGGGACGAGAAGGGTGAGTGATGTACAGGGATAGGAGGGGATGTATGAAGGTTGGGTGAAGGAGACTGGGAGGGTGGATGTAGGAGGCGACACAGGAGCCCAGCGGTCGTAGCCTTGGACCACCGCCGTTAGACTCCTGTTAGCAGGCTGAGAGCTTTCCCTTCCCATAGCTCATGGTAAGCCTTACACATTCATTTTTCCTGGAACACGACCCGCCAATTGGTTAACAACCAGGTACCCAATTACTGCTGGGTGAACAGAGGCGAATAGTTAAGGATCGGTGCCTAGTCAATCCTCCCTGGCCAGGACTATAACCCAGACCAAGTCGTTCCAGAAGAGCTAGGCGAGGGTGTTTCCTATTGAACCATCAAGGACAAGGACCAAAATTTCGTATTTCTCTAATACTTTTCCTCGGCCTCTACAAGCCATTCACATCTTAAGGAGCAGCTTGATGAAAAGTTCTAAACTACCGCAGCTTTTCAGACAATACAGTCAGCTGAAATACTTCACACTGTATATTTGTTATCTTCTCTCAGAATATTTAATATACTTAACACTACACTACACATTTGTTCATTTAATATACCTCTTTCAGAGTGGTCGCTCCTAAATCGCCTCAATAACCTAATCTAACTTTAATCTCTCCTGACTCCGTCACGCGTGTCCGTAACCACATGGGCTCCCTCCCGCGCTAACACAAAATTACGCAACACTATTACTCTCCAAGTGAAAGCTTGTAGAGTCGAGTCAAGAGATTTTCGTAACCTTTTATATACAGAAGTTCAAAACATTTTCCTTGCGAGACTTTACGAATTTTGTAATTTTTTTCTTTCAAAAGATTTGACCCGTTAAGACTGCGTCAACTTTAAGGTGATAATTATTTTAAGGTCAATAATCTTAACGACGGAAGGCTCAAGGCCTGGTGCAGTCCTTGAGATCGCACGCATGGTGATCCTAAATTGTTTGTGGGTTCTTGTCACTGTCCTCCGGAGGCGGCGGCATGCAACTTTCAAGTATCCAAGCCTCCGGATACCTGTTTACTTCTTCATGAACACATGCATCAGCGGTATGGAAACGTGTCCAAAAGAACGCTCGCCCTGTCTGGAAATCGAACTCGGGTTGAGGGGATGACTATAGCTGTGGGGGGTGGAGATGTCCGGAAGAGAGGAGCGAGGTGTGTGTTGGGGAAGGTTGAGGATAGGACAAGCTGACATGGAGAAGTGGGGGGGGGGGCACTGAGGGGGAACTGAGGTAGGGGAGCGCTGAAGGAGAGGGGAGGAAGGGGGAAGCCAATTAGTTCCAAAGATGGCGTCTTGCAGCTTAAGTGCTGGATCCTAGATGTGGGTCAAGCCCCGGACCCACAAGACGGAAGCATAGGAGATATAGAGAATGGGGGAATACGATGATAATGGTTAATAAGATGCTGGTGATAATGACGGAGGTGAGGACATGACCGCTAGCCCGACATCGGAGGCACACAGTAGACAACTTTTACAACACATTAAAAACTGGCAAATGTCCGGGTGGCCTTAGGAAACCTAAATTAGGAATTCTTCGGAATACCAAATACAACGTATGTGAGACTCGCTTCTGAGTATGCATCTCTGTCATGGAATCTCCACAGAAAATCAAACTAAGGGAAAGTGAAGAGATACGCATTATGACTCGGGTGGTAGAACTGGATCCCCCAACAGTAGAGGACACGAGGAATAGACGAAACATAATAGCAAATTACAATATTCTGAGGGAAATAAAAGATGAATAAAAAGCAACCCAACACAGCAAATACTGAAGCGATGAGACATCGACGATGACTGGAAAGGTCCGAACAAATCATTGACGTCAGGAATATTTTGTTATGCGTAAGAATTTAAAGTTATAGAACGGATAAAACGGATGTTGAAGCAGCTTCTGTAAAGAACTTCAAAGGCAAAAATGATGTTACATTCAGGAAGAGAATAATGACATTCACCAGTGAACACACACACACACACACACACACACACACACACACACACACACACACACACACACACACACACACACACATACACACACACACACACACACACATACACACACACACACACACACACAGGAAGCAAACAGGATGGGGGCCTGACAGCTGAGTGGACAGCGCTTTGGATTCGTAGTCCTAAGGTTCCGGATTCGGTCCACGGTGGAGGCGGAAACAAATAGGCAGAGTTTCTTTCACCCTGATGCGTCTGTTCACGCTAGCAGTAAATAGGTACCTGTGAGTTACAGCTGCTACGATCTATTTCCTGTGTGTGTGTGTGTGTAGAAAAAATAATTAGTAGTTAGTAACTGTTGATTGATTGACAGTTGAGAGGCGGGTCGAAAGAGCAGAGCTCAACCCACGCAAGCACAACTAGGTGAATACACATACACACAGACTCGTATAGAGGGAATAGACTCGTCCCTTTAAATGTTTGCTGATGATGCAAAAATTATGAGGAGGATTAAGGCAGAAGAAGATGGTATAATGCTTCATGATGACCTAGACAAACTGAAGGAATCTTGTTGTCGTTGTTTTAGATTCAGCTACTCAGAACAAAAAGTTCATGTAGCACGGGCTATAGCGAACCCGTAATTGAATTCCGTTACTCACGATAACCTTGTTACTGTGCTACTTGGGTCAGGGATTTAATTGGAGGTGGGCGGTTTTCCTCCTTTTATCCCGTTTCTTTGCCACCTCTGTTTTAGCGCACTGGTTTTAGTCTTTTGTTTTAATAACATTATCTTGGTGGTAGATGGACAACGTTCACTAGTGTATCACATTCTTGTACAGCTTTTCTAACCATTATAATCGCTGTGGATTTTGCATTTAATGCAGGTGGACACGAGTCAAATATGACGTGGTGTAATCTCTCCAGGTGCATACGCCTAACCTACCTAACACTTTAGCGCGCCTAACCTACCCAGGCCCACGCCCTTAGTCAGGAGATGTGTCGTTATCGAGGGGCATTATGCGAGAGAACAGGTTCAGCAATTAGGGAATGGCGACGTGGCGTTGTTCTTGCTGACGTAGTGTTGCTCCTGGCGACGCACTGTTGCTCCTGGCGACGAAGTGTTGCTCCTGGCGACGCACTGTTGCTCCTGGCGACGAAGTGTTGCGCCTGGCGACGCACTGTTGTTCCAGACGACGCACTGTTGTTTCAGGCGACGAAGTGTTGTTCCTGGCGACGAAGTGTTGTTCCTGGCGACGAAGTGTTGTTCCTGGCGACGGTTACTCCTAGCGACGCACTGTTGTTACTGGCAACGCAGTGAAGCGCCTGGCGACGCACTGTTGTTCCTGGCGACGCACTGTTGTTCCTGGCAGCGCAGTGAAGCGCCTGGCGACGCACTGTTGTTCCTGGCGACGCACTGTTGTTCCTGGCGACGCACTGTTGTTCCTGGCAGCGCAGTGAAGCGCCTGGCGACGCACTGTTGTTCTTGGCGACGCACTGTTGTTCCTGGCGACGCACTGTTGTTCCTGGCAACGCAGTGAAGCGCCTGGCGACGCACTGTTGTTCTTGGCGACGCACTGTTGTTCCTGGCGACGCACTGTTGTTCCTGGCAACGCAGTGAAGCGCCTGGCGACGCACTGTTGTTCCTGGCGACGCAGTGTTGCTTCCTGGTGACGCAGTATTCCCGATGACGTTGCCGCTTGTGACGTTGCAGCCGCTGAATCAACACGTCTAGTGTGGACAAACACTTCAAGACCACAACACTCGCTCCCTCCACAACACACCGTCCTCAGCGTCGCCGAAGCCACAAAACTTCAATTAATTACGCAATCTACGCTTCAAGGATGACGTAACTCTCCGCCCCGGATGTTTACACAGGTAGACCACACTTAACCAGGTGTCTAATTAGCTTGCCCTTGTTATTACGACCAAAACACAGTTCTATAAATCAATGACACTGTTCAAAAGATGGTGGTGGGGGCCCAGGAGCCGAGACCCGACCATACATGAAGTACGTATAGCAGAGTATAGAATGTGTCAACAGTGGACCCAAACTGAGAACATAAGAACATAAGAACATAAGAACAAAGGTAACTGCAGAAGGCCTATTGGCCCATACGAGGCAGCTCCTATTCTATAACCACCCAATCCCACTCATATACTTGTCCAACCCGTGCTTGAAACAATCGAGGGACCCCACCTCCACAATGTTACGCGGCAATTGGTTCCACAAATCAACAACCCTGTTACTGAACCAGTATTTACCCAAGTCTTTCCTAAATCTAAACTTATCCAATTTATATCCATTGTTTCGTGTTCTGTCCTGTGTTGATACTTTTAATACCCTATTAATATCCCCCCGGTTATGTCCATTCATCCACTTGTAAACCTCTATCATGTCACCCCTAACTCTTCGCCTTTCCAGTGAATGCAACTTAAGCTTTGTTAATCTTTCTTCATATGAAAGATTTCTAATTTGGGGAATTAACTTAGTCATCCTACGCTGGACACGTTCAAGTGAATTTATATCCATTCTATAATATGGCGACCAAAACTGAACTGCATAATCTAAATGGGGCCTAACTAGAGCAAGATATAGCTTGAGAACCACACCAGGTGTCTTGTTACTAACGCTGCGATTAATAAATCCAAGTGTCCGATTTGCCTTATTACGAACATTTATGCATTGATCCTTTTGTTTTAAATTCTTACTAATCATAACTCCCAGATCCCTTTCGCAATCCGACTTCGCAATCACAACACCATCTAGCTCGTATCTTGTAACTCTATCATCATTACCTAACCTCAGAACTTTACATTTATCAGCATTAAACTGCATCTGCCAATCCTTTGACCATTTCAAAACCCTATCTAGATCAACTTGAAGTGATAGTGAGTCCTCCTCCGAATTAATTTCCCTACCGATTTTCGTATCATCGGCAAATTTGCAAATGTTGCTACTCAAACCTGAATCTAAATCATTTATATATATTATAAACAACAGAGGTCCCAGGACAGAGCCTTGAGGCACTCCACTTACAACATTTTCCCACTCTGACTTGATTCCATTTATACTAACTCTCTGTTTCCTTTGGTATAGCCATGCCCTAATCCAGCTTAATATAGCACCCCCAATACCATGAGACTCTATTTTTTTAATCAGTCTTTCATGTGGCACTGTATCAAAAGCTTTGCTAAAGTCAAGGTATACAACATCGCAATCCTTACCACTATCAACTGCCTCAACAATGCTAGAATAAAAAGATAACAAATTTGTTAAACATGAACGGCCATTTATAAAACCATGTTGCGACTCAATTATTAATTTATGTTTTTCAAGATGAAGACGAATTTTATTTGCTATTATAGATTCGAGTAACTTTCCCACAATAGACGTTAGGCTAATTGGTCGATAGTTAGACGCAAGTGATCTATCTCCTTTCTTAAAAACTGGTATCACATTAGCAACTTTCCAAAACTCTGGCACTCTGCCTGACTCTATTGATTTATTAAATATGGTTGACAGTGGGTCACAAAGCTCCTCTTTGCATTCTTTAAGCACCCTAGCAAACACTTCATCCGGCCCTGGGGATTTGTTTGGTTTGAGTTTTACTATTTGTTTAAGAACATCCTCCCTGGTAACTGCTAAACTCGTCAACCTGTCCTCGTCCCCACCCACATAGACTTGTTCGGCTGAAGGCATATTGTTAAGTTCCTCTTTAGTAAATACAGATACAAAATATTTATTAAAAATACTACTCATCTCTTCATCACTATCTGTTATTTGACCTGTCTCAGTTTTTAATGGACCTATCCTTTCCCTAGTCTTAGTACGATATAACTGAAAAAACCCTTTAGGATTTGTCTTTGCTTGCCCTGCTATGCGAACTTCATAGTTTCTTTTTGCTTTCCTTATCTCTTTTTTAACATTTCTAACCAGTTGTACGAATTCCTGTTCTAAAGTGACCTCCCCATTTTTAATCCTTTTGTACCAAGCTCTCTTTTTACCTATAAGGTTCTTCAAATTCTTTGTTATCCACTTTGGGTCATTAGTATACGATCTATTCAATTTGTATTCTCTCGAGTGAGAGAAAACCTCGCTTCTCAAAAACACTGGAAGACTGATCTCATTGATGGTAAATTGTGTTATATATTTTGTTTGTGTGTTTTATGTGTATGTTTTATATTTTATGTGTGTTTGTGTGTTATATTTTATGTGTGTTTGTGTGTTATATTTTATGTGTGTTTGTGTGTTATATTTTATGTGTGTTTGTGTTATATATTTTGTGTGTGTTTGTGTTATATATTTTGTGTGTGTGTGTGTGTGTTTTATATTTTCTGCAGCCCATCCTCCGAATTGAGAGTACGAATTAATACTAAGTGTAATAAGTACATTTCCTTACTGTCATACATAGTACATATTTGCACTTATGGGGCTGTTACATTTACCTCTCCATTTATTCTCCTCGTTTTCTGTTAAGACACTCAGAATTTTAGGATGAAGTTTTCAAGTTCAATTCGTTGTTGTTGTTGTTATAGATTCAGCTACTCGAAACAAGTTCCTATAGGTTAAGTACTAATTGTAATTAAGAAGCAATAAAATGCTTAAATTCAAACACTAAGAAGGTTAGGTGAGGTCATGGTTTTCTATTCAGCTTTTCAGGTAAACTCAAATATTCACACTATATTTGACACTATGATTTAATACTAAGTGAAAATAAGTACAATTCCTGACTGCTATGAATAGTACACAATTGCACTTATTTGTGCTGTTACATTTACCTCCCCATTTTTGGAGGACGGGCTGATTTTATGTGTATGTGTGTGTGTGTGCATGTTTTATATTTTATGTGTATGTGAGTGTGTTTTATGTGTGTGTGTGTGTGTGTGTGTGTGTGTGTGTGTGTGTGTGTGTGTGTGTGTGTGTTATATTTTATGCCCGAGTGAGCAAGTGGTTCACAGGAGCCTTCGCGTGCACCCATAAGTCGCTGGGGAAGGAAGCTTTCCAACAGTAACATTGTTCGAAATTAAAATGATTTGCTAAAGATGCCCAGCCACAGCACTCTACGGAGCCACACCACACCATGAGCCACACCACGAGCCACACCACTTCACGAGAAAACCTATGAAGACATCGGTACACAGCAATGGACACTAATTACACCATAGCTAATTAAGTAATTAACGGTACAACCTCCTATTACATTATGAGCTAATTAGTGCTCTTAATTATTAATAAATTATGCAAATATATACATATATATATATATATATAATTAATGTATCATTTATAAATTGATAACTTTTAAACTTCAGTTTTGTTGTGAATGTTTTTATCAGAGAAAAAGTTTACAGTTTGTAGTACAAATACTGCACTGGAGCGCAGATATATATATATATATATATATATATATATATATATATATATATATATATATATATATATATATATATATATATATATATAAATTACACAGATTTAAGCTATCTTCACATCTAGGCGAAACGCCACCGTTTTGAGCTGACGAGGGGATGGTTGGCAGCCTAATCCATCAAAAATAGAATATTTGTGTCAAAGTTGGACCCGAGGGAGAGATGCTTGCCCGAGCTATCAGTCATCTTTCAATCGATGTCTTGGGACAAGATCAGAGTGATTATCTGCCGTTTGAAGGCTCGTCGTTCGAATGTAAAAGTATACCCAGACGTGACACAGGCAGTATACTCACACGTGACTCCTGCAGTATACTCACATGTGACTGGCCAGCAGAGTCCAGGATCTCCAAGGCAAGCGTCTCCCCATCGATAACAGCAGCATGCGGGTATACGCGCTCCAGACATGGGTCATACTCGCCGATATAACGCCTGGTGATATACCGCACCACCAGAGCTGCCGGGGAGAGGGGAGGTAACATGAGGGAGAACAAATTGGGGGACAGTTGTTGGAAGAGAAGAGGGGTAGTGTAGGGATTAGGGAAAAAGAGGCGGAGGGAATGATTGGGAGGAGAGAAGAATGTGTGTGTACATGATTGGGAGAAGAGAAGAATGTGCGTGGACATGATTAGGGTGGTCAAGACAGGAAACAAGAACAATTGATCCACGATAAAGTTATCTACTAGGAAATGGGATAAAAGAACACGATAATAGGAAAAACACCTTGTATGTCTACCAGGGACAATAACTTGTTATTACTCACACACACAAACACACACACACACACACACACACACACACACACACACACACACACACACACACACGCGCGTGAATTGTTTTTTTTTTCAGTCGCGTTGTTGTGACTTCTCTACTTTGAAGATGTTTATGGAGCCGAAAGTATTTTAAACCCTACTTTGATTATCGTACACCCATCAACCCATGAGTGTTCACTACAAGTGAGGGAAGCCATGCGTCTCTCAAGTCAAATATGCATGTCTTTCTGTGAGTTCCTGCCTCCTTCCATGCCCCTGCCACCTCTAATTGGTCCCTGTCTTCCTGCTTCCTCTGTGACACCACTTGTCCTCTTCTCTCTCTCACTCTTCTCCTCTTCTCTCTCTCTCACTCTCTCTCTCTTGCTGTCTTTTCTCAGAATCCGAAACTTGATTCATAATAGTTTGTTTTCCATTTATGTTGATGCTGCCGTAAACAGGATCACAGTCACAAACATCGTGATGAAATATTGGTTATATACTCTTTTACCTCCTCTCTCTTCCCCACTTTTCCCGCTTCTCTCATCCTCCTCCTCCTCCACTCATTTCTCTACCTTCCCTCTTTATTGTCTCATCAATTTTTGCCTCATAGTTGTTATTGTTTAATATCTTTCTCATCCTTTCTCTAATCTACATTTTGTGTCTACCGCTTTCTTCTACTTTCCCTGTTTCTCCACTCCCCTCCTCTCTTCCTTTCCTTTCCAGCCTGTGATAGTAAATCTATATTTGTATTGTGTATTAGGATTATCTCTGTTTCTTCAGGCTGGTTCAGATAGATTTTATGGCGTGACTGTTCCATAATATACTGGATGGGTTACCCGGGGTCTCTGCCATTTCCCTCTCCTCCTCTCTTTCCCAGTCTCCCTCTTTCCTTCTATCCTCTCTACATTTCTTCTCCCCTTCTCATCCCTCTTATTTTCAATCTATCCCCCCTCTCATCTCTCCCCTATTTCCCCCTGTCTTTCCCTTCTCCTTTATTCCCACCTCTCTTTGCCTCTCCCCTTTCCTCACCTCTTTCCTCTTCTTCGTCAGAGGCGACCGATTCCTCTCTGTTGCCCAGTGGAGAGAATAAATGCAAGAAGCATCTCTTTTTAAAGTTTCAGGTAATATTTAGAGTGAAAATTGCACAGCCGGAAGTGAGAGGTCCGTCCACACCTGACAACAAGACTATATCACAGAGGTCAGGAGTCTGGTATAAGGATGCCAGGTGTAAAAGTATCAGGGGCAGTTTTATGAGTCTCTGCAGTTGTGTCGCGCGATGGGCGCTGTGGACGAACATGCGGGTGCAAAGTCCCTGGACCAGGAGGAGGTAATACAGGTAATACAGAAACCATACTATCGTGATAGTGTGATTTTCCACCAGGGTTTGGTGGAAACCTTTAAGGTGGCGCGCGAGTACGCGACTAGCAAGGCTGGGGTCGGAGATTTGCGCCCCCCTCACAGCCCTGGTGGATTTTCTCAGGTAATATAATATTATAGCAAGAAAACCTTAAAAGAACGAGACAGTCGTTACGATTTAGGTGCTTGTGTACGAACCTTTCCTCACTATGAACTCTGGTGTGAGGGGAGGTGTGCTTCCCCTTGCGAGGGGACGTGGTGACGTGTGTACCCTGGTAGCCTACACTGACCATAACACAGCATGTTGTAAGGACCTACCTGATTTGCCGACCCCAGCCTGTCCCAGCACCAGGATCCTGAGAGGCCTAGGACGTCCTAGCCCTATCTTGCTGAGTGCTGACTTGGGCGACTTCGGTGAAGACATCTTCAGCCACACACACACACACGTGCTCACAACGCAACCGCCTCCTGCATGTTTCGCCCTTTTTTCTGTTCTCTTTTCTCCTTCACCTCAAGAGTCTCATGTTGTCACTTTAAATCTATGTTCAATATTCTCTCACTATTAGCCTCTGTTATCAAGATCTTTACTTCAATTCAGTGTTGACGTAATACAGAAAACGGAAGTGAAATCGGCTGAGGAAGATCCGAGAGCTGAGACGGCCGGTGATGTGGTGTTTCCTCACCCTGCAGCCAGCCGCACGAGGCTGCAGGTGGCAGCAGCTGTCGCCTTGACACTCTTAGGCGTGTTTACCAGGTGGCTCTAGTCTTTTGCACATTACAGCTTATTGGAACGATTCGATCCTGAAAAAAAATAAATTCTTGTTATTTTTGTCTACAGAAGCAGAGCATGCATATTTTTTTTGTATAAATAATAGTTCTCTTACCTGCTCTGGTGCAATGTATATCTTTATTCTACATACAGATGTCAAAAATTGGATTACTCTTTACTCAGGACGTAAACTCATAAAACAAATTCAAAATTAATTGAACGCCTCTACCTTTTAAGTAGATGTGTTCCGGACTGAGCGGATCTTGTCTGTTATTTATTTATTTATTTATTTATATACAAGAAGGTACATTGGGTTTATGAGAATACGTAGCATGGTAATTTACAATCTTGTAAAGCCACTAGTACGCGCAGCGTTTCAATCAGGTCCTTAATCTAACAGATAATTTTAAGTAGGTAAATTCTAGCGGAATTAATAAAATGATAACAGATACATTGTAAGAAAGAAAAAAATGAGATGAGAGATTAGTAGGTTTATTAAAGCACATTGGTATATTAAAGCTCTGATTGATTGCATTGACAGCTTGATTGGTAATTTAAACGAAGATTAATAGGCACCATACAGCACTGCATACAGTTATGGGTTAGACACCTCAAACCTCGAGTACGACCTAAGACCTAAGAAAAATATGTATCCCTCTACGTCATCGTTTGTAAACACACTATGACGTCAGTGTGTTCAAACTGCTGAAAAGATTTTAGATGCCACTGACTGTGGGAGGCAAGGAGTGAGGTATATAAGGGGCGGTGTGACGTACCCTGACGGGCCAGGCTGACCTGAAGAGCCTGTGGTCTTGCGGTCGACAGAAAGCACGCATGATACTTTTCAAGGTCCTTCCTGGTGGGCTGTCACTCAGCCTCTTGAGTATCTCCCTCCTATGGTCACTTAAGACCATATCACTTCATCCATTTGGATTAGCTGATCTTCAGTGTCTATGTATATAAAAGCAGACTTTTTTTAAAAAGCAGACTCCAATCTCTCTCTCTCTCTCTCTCTGTGGTAGGTTTAAATAATTTCTCACCGTGAGAGAGAAACGAGTATTTCATGCATACGCGGAGGTCTCCTTAACACCAGTACAGAGCCTATGGTAGATAGGCTATGTACGGTGTATGCCGTACACTGTACAACCTGTTAGGAGAAAACGCCGCAGAGGTAATGTGGTGTAGAATATAGAATACAATGATAAGTTACCGAGCGAGCGGATAGTTAAGAACACTTAATGTTCTTAACAACAATGGTAGTTAAAAAGACTTAATAACCAGAGAAGCAGACAAAAACCTTGAAAGGAATACATGCACAATAAACCTAAATTTACAGATAACCTCGAAATGATAAAGAAGTATAGAAGAATTGTAAGGAAATATTACAGCAGACGCAAGCACACATATAGGATAATATTTAGAGTAATTATAAGGAATTCTACAAATACAAAATTTTATGGATTATATGGCACCTTTGATGATAACCAGGAATATACAAATATCTTAGTTGAAGCTATCTATACTATAGATATGGGATATTACGATTAATCAGCTTCACTGGACAGAGGAGACACTATATACTGCATTAATTTGTTGTGATAAGTCAAAATTCTCGTCTTGTTTACACAAATCAGTGGTATAATCTACTAAATAGCACTTCAAAATATAAATCTATGAGGATAGGTTGGAGGAACTAGACCTCACAACCCTGGAGAGCAGAAACACAGAGAATATGATTACAACATACAAGATATTGAGGGGAATTGACAAGTGTTCAAGGTCAGCCTCTTTAAATTTGGAAAATAAGGACGGGAGGACGTAAGTGGAAGCTAGAAACGCAAATTACTCGAAGAAATGTGAGAGTATACTTGTACTCTGTGAGGATGATTATCAAGTGGAATACATTGAAATATGTTGCGGAAGCCACCTCCATTCGCAGCTTTAAGGCCAAATTCGACAAAAAATCGATCGTCAGAACAGTAAATTTATAACGGATACAACAGGGTTAGTAGGCGGGGCATAAAGAGAGTTTGAGCTTACTTCCTCGTAGATACCGACAGGTAAGTACACACACACACACACACACACACACACACACACACACACACACACACACACACACACACACACACACACACACACACACACACACACACACACACTCACTCTGTTTCCTGGGAGACGAACTCTCCCCAACCCACCGCCTCGTACCTTACACTCGTGCTAAATTTAGCTTCATAATTGATACAAATTGTCAAACTATGAATGTCGATGGTCACAAGGAAAAACAAAAATCCACGACTGTAATTGTGGGTGTGAAGTGCACCATCCCCTATGCTGCAGGGACCGCTCCGCGCCACAGGATCGAAGCCAAGGAACATGTTTCTTCCCCGAGGAGCAAGTGGTGCTGCCCGAGCGGCTGGAGGCCGATAGCCTTCTCTCTGGAGGCCACACTTCTCTAGGCACTGGAGACAGCACCTTCTCCCCAGTTAACCCTAGTGCGGTCTCAAGCGCCAGCGATACCTGTCGCTAGAGACTGCAATCCAATCTATTCTTGAGACCTGTCAATCTGCTAAGCAATAGACCGAATGCTAGACGGAAGCGTCTATGAAATCCTTGCCGGCTTTGGCTAGGCATTTAATTATTTGGAAATAAATGCTGAACATTTGCTATGCGCAATATCGACCAGACCATAACTAGGCGATGAAGACACCCTCTGCTCCCGTCTGGAGAAACCAACTAGCAGATATATAGTGAAGAGGCACTTGCCACTATTGATAAATTGAAAAATGAAAACGAGAAAAACACTTCTCAAGGAGAACAGGATATATTTACAAAAAATCAAATTTGTCAAAAACTTAGAGAACCTGTAGCAAGTGTGGCTGTATAAACAAAATATGAGCGGTTGTACCCAAAGAATCGACATTTTGTATTATTTTGTTGATCCACAAAAACACAAACCTAACTTTTCCTAGGCCTAATATGGGCTAAATTAGGCATAAGATTGCTTATGTTAGGCCTAAGAATGTTTATTCAGACCTAGACTTAAGTTTAGTCTGTTCAAATTTTCATAATATTTAGAATTCAAATATTACAAAACGCAGGTCTTTTTTTTATGTACAGCAGTCTACATTTTGTTCATTCCATAATAGCTATAGATACTACTGATTTTTTGAGGGTGAGTTGAAAAAATTGGTTAAGGAAAGTGTAATTCATATGAATAGGCTAATGGTTAAACTAGTCTTTGATGGCCTGCCCTTACATTGATGAGGACAGGAAGTCTATCCTATCCAGGTACCCCTAGACAGGGGATGGGCCAACGACTATCCTTTCCCGGGATGGAAACTACAACAGTTACTTAACTCCCGGATACCTATTTACAGTTAGATGAGCATTGGCATTAGATAAAGGGAAACTTGCCTAAACGTCTCATCCTGCCCGGAAATTGAACGCTGATGCAATTGTTTGCGAACCGGCTGCGCTTACTAGTCATGGACTCTCAGAACACATTGTGCGACGTGTTGGTGCGTTATCGATGCATTTAAACGATAGAAAGTGAGTAAGAAAAGTTTAAATAGGGTGTGTGTACAGGAAGACGCATCGCAGTTCATCACGTAACCCCACACACAGTTATTGACTCTCACCGGATCTGTCTAGACTGAGTTTGAACTCCTTTGATCAAACAAAACAGGAAAGAAGAAGTAGGGAACGAGCAAGATCACGACATAAAAAATACTCAGTTTCAATAAGCTAAATAAGAAAATGTCACTTGACATGAAAAATTGAAGAGGGACGTGTATATAATGGAGTCCAAAAAAGCCAACTGATCTTAAAAAATTCTTCTTCACTGTCAGGTTAGTGAACAAGTGGAAATAAATAAGAATGAACAAGTGCTGAATACAGAGAGGATGCAAGCTGCATACACAAATTCAAATATAAATACGATGGAAACCAAAGGTTAAGAGAACAAATGAACCAGATAATTAAAGGTTAAAAAGCAGAAACCGAAGCTAAAGTTCTTGCGTCGAAATATCAAATATTAATTGGTAAAGTTTTTTACCACTCACAACATCAATATCTTGAAAAAGGCGAGAGTCAGGAAATAAAGTTCGACCTTATCCGTTTTGAATACTCTCACTAACTTATAATAAAGTACTCATAAGTAAACTTATAAGTACTTATAATAAAGTATTTATAAATATAAGTAATATAATAAACTTCGCTGATTAGTTTATTATATTACGGCATATGGCATATATTCGGCATATATGCACTGAGTATACTTTTCTTTATAGAATTGGTAGCTTTAGTAACAATGCAGATATAATAGTTAATATTCACAGTAATACCAAAATAAATATTACTAGAATGTATCTCTCGATCAATCGTTTGAACACCGGTAGGTCTGACCACTGACTGGATGGGTGACCACGAGGAAGAAAACCTTGACTAGGCTTCGTGACCACGAAATGGAAATCCAAACATACACAAACACACCAACATGATTTCTTTACACGAGCCTCCAGGTTACCTTCCGTTGTTTGACTCAGCCTCATTCATCCAAGGATGAATAACCACGATGGGTAAGAGCGACTCACGAATGAAAAATCTGGAATTGAGACGACGACCGCGCACCTTCCTCAGCCGCGGCCACAAGCCAACTGATCCACCCATCCAACTCCTTCAGCAATTTGCACAACGCACGCACACACGCACATGAGCACACACAAGCACAGTTTCCAGGGGTGCGCCTGGAAATCTTGATGCAACAGGTGCACAGCACGAGTGGTGGGAGAGAAGGCAGGTGTTCTCTGGTGGAGGACACAGCAATCTTCTGCAACAGGTAGTGTTGTTGCTGTTATTTTAGATTCAGTTACTCTGAACTAAACGTTCCAAGTAGCACGGGTTATGGTGAGCCCGTAGTGGACTTACCTGGCACAGGAGCGAGGCTGTAACTGTTTGAACAATAGGTAGAGGAAAGGTAGAAGTTGTATAGACAAGTGCACTGTACGAGGTAAGCCTAGGCCAGGAGTCATTCACTTACGAAACCTGTACATCTTTCCTTAATCATGGCGGGTTAGTTTACATTTATTACAGTTTCAGCTCCGAAGCAATACGAGGTTGTTTACCCCAATAATAATCTTGAATTGTGACGTTTCGAAACCCGTAAACAGTTGAATAAACTTAAAAAAAAGCCACCATGATTGAGAAAGGATGTACAGGTTTCGTCAGAAGTTGCGTAATGAGTAGTGATACACAAAAGCTGCCGTCATGAAGTTGTGGTGGAGAGCAGCATGAGTTGCGGGGTCGCTAGATGTGCGTATTGGTAGTGGAAAGTGGTACTGATATGGCTAGGGAAGGCTGGTACCTGGTAGATGGGGAGAGGTAAAGAAGGTAGGTGCATGGGGGTTGCCGGATAATTTATGAATAGAATTCTTGTAACCAATGTGCATTTTATTTCCATTTTATTTGCCACCATGGATTTTAATTTCTAGTATTTTTAAGTCCTGCTAACTGCTTTTTTAGTATGATAAATTCTCCACCTTGTCTAATATATATATATATATATATATATATATATATATATATATATATATATATATATATATATATATATATATATATATATATATATATATACCACCCATCATTCTCGCTCCCTCGCTCCCTCCCCTCCATTTATCGGGTTCATAACGTGTTGTCTCTGCACTGACCTGAAGATTTAAAAAAAAAAATTCTGAAAATTCGGAAGAAATTCTGTTAAATTATTTATGGGGTAATGGGCAGTAGGAGGAAGTGGGAGGGGGAGGGTCGCACTCGACCTCTTCTGCAAAGGGTGGTAAACAGGGGGACAGCGATGAACAAATAACAAAAATTAAGATGATAATATAGCCTAATCATAGCACATGCCCAACATCCCTGGAAAAGGGATTGGGGTGTCCCCCGCTTGCGTGAAATAGGTTTTGGACGTTAATGAGTCCACGGGGCCTTAGTTTTAATCGTAAAAAGATATCATTGGTATGCATGAGCCGAGGCAGCGAAGACCTGACGCGACAGGGTGTGAATTAAGGTTACAGCTAGCTCCTTAATTCTCATTCAACCCCAAGAAGGAAAATAGGATATTATGTAGATTGTGCGCGTGTGTGTATATGGATATACATAAACATGTATATCTGGTTATGTATATGGCTGCGAATACATCAGTTACTAAATAGATTAGTAATCTTATTCGTAAGTGGTTGTATATTTATAACCAACTTGATTTACAAAGCTAAAGCACTTATTTATATAGGAAAATATATTAAAAGCATATTGCTGATCACTTAACTTAAATATCAAAACTACGAACAAGATATGTAAACTTGTGACACTTGTCTAACCAGGGAATCGCAAGACGGTCAGAGAACTGAACCTTATTTTTGGTGGAATAGGAGTTTAGGATATGATGGGGGTGTAAGAGGACTTTTGCGATAATTGACAACAAGCCAGTGTGTCAAATAAATTTTGTTTGGGCTGTGATTGGCGATTTATGCTGCTGATGATGATGATTTTTAAACCACCCAAGAGGTGCCACGGGCATGAATAAGTGGCTGTGTGGGAAACGGTGAGGCCATATACAAGAAGGTCGTGTGGGGAAGAACTGAGGCTACGTGAATGTCGTGTGAGGAGATGAGGCTACGAGAAGGTCGTGTGGGAAGGGATGAGGCTACGAGAAGGTCGTGTGAGGAGGAGATGAGGCTACGAGAAGGTCGTGTGGGAAGAGATCAGGCTACGACAAGGTTGTGTGGGAAGAGATCAGACTACAAGGTCGTGTGAGGATGAGATGAGGCTACGAGAAGGTCGTGTGGGAAGAGATGAGGCTACGACAAAGTCGTATGGGAAGGGATGAGGCTACGAGAAGGTCGTGTAGGAAGAGCTGAGGCTACGTGAATGTCGTGTGAGGAGATGAGGCTACGAGAAGGTCGTGTGGGATGGGACGAGGCTAGTTTCCACTGAACACCTCCGCTAGTCAAGTCAGGATTCCTCCACTCTTAATTAGTCCTAATCGTGACCTGCTACGTTAGTAAAAATCTCTCTCGCTGAGAAATCAAATTACACAGCAAAACATGGCTGCTCTTGAAATTTAAGTTTATACCACTAGAGACTTGGTGGGAGGGAGGCACCAATCTTTAACTGTTCGCCCCCTCTTCAAATATGTTATTTGAGGAAAACTAGTAGGGTAAGATTTAGGAAGCGTTGTGGAGAAAGGAAAGCTCATTGCCTGCTAGGAGTCGGAAGTCTCCTGATATTCCTTATTCTCACCCACGTATAAAAAAATACATTCGCAGCTCAGAATAATTTACTTGAACGTAAATTACCCATCAATAACGTATATGAAAAGACAATGTGGATAATCTTTTGGCTATTGACGAAGTGAAAACATTGTAATAGAGAATTAGAAAGTTGAATTTGATACTATTGAATTTAGACAAACCTGAAAAGGTTTTGTATTTATGTTATTAAGAAAGCATAACCAAACCTAATCATCCTAGGTCTAATACACCCTATTTGACGTCTAATATAATACATATATGTGCTCTACTAGGCCTTGAAATATTTAATTTTGGGTTTTAGCCTTAGTTTTTCCGGACTCTATAAGTGATTAGTATCAAATGCTACTATCTAATTGTCCATTACGTCAATATATGCAAGATGGTCCACATAGGTATAAGAAGTACAACCTAAACAGGAGGATGGGTTACAGCCATAAGCCTTACCATGAATCTACATTAAGCCAACGTACTAATTGCCTCGTTCTCTCTCTCTCTCTCTTGCTGTCATCAAATTTAATCATGCATTTGACAAGAACTTAAATTGTTCCGAGACACAACGATGTTTTGAAATTATTGTTGCTTCGCTCTGGATTTTTTCAAAACTATATTGACTTTTTCGATGTAGGCAGTGAAATGGGGTGATTACGTACTTTTAAATATGCAGATGTTGCGAAATTTTAGCAGTGTTCTCTCGACCAAGTTGGCCACCCGTCACTCATACTCGGTTCATTATCTCCAGACAGTTTAGACCTATTGTCTTGAGTATGATCCTCTGTCCTGTGTGACAGTGAATCCAGCATTATCCTCACACTGATGAGACCTAAAATTGAATTCCTCAAATTAGGCAAAATTTTAATTAAATGTGTCAATAAAGATGATAATAATAATAATAATAATAATAATAATAATAATAATAATAATATCTCTAGAAAAATTAGTAAGATTCGTTTTTTGTCCACTATTTTAACAAATGTAATGATACCAAAGTTTCCTGGTCATGTGGTGATCCAATTCCTTCAAGGCCAGTATAGCTGCTTGAATACTGGTCTGCTGACCACTTGAGCTGGTCGATACATCGACGGCCTCACTCTGCAGATTGGCGTTCGACCTCCGATTGTCCAAGTGGTTGGGCACCATTCACTCCCTCCGTCCTATCCCAGATCCTTGTCCTTGCTTAGCGCTTTCTTCTATTTCTCTTATTCTGGTGTGCTCCTAATTGGTTGAGACAGTTATGTGAAATATATAGAAAGTTCCCAGAGCCACCATATTGCCAACACAAAGAAATATAAAGAAACCTAAACAAAAAATTATAGCATAAATCCAGTTATTTCATAACTATATATGACAGTTGTCATGTCCACATTACGCCAGATGGTGTGAAGAACACAGCCTGACTCCCAGGAAAGCTATAATTAGGCTTTGTTGCATCGATGAAGATGAAGATTAAGCCACCCAAAAGGTGGCACGGGCATGAATAGCCTGTAAGTGGTGGCCCTTTTTAAGCCATTGCCAGTATCAAGAGCTGATACTGGAGATCTGTGGAGGTGCGAATGCACCCTGCATGACGGGAGATG
This sequence comes from Procambarus clarkii, assembly GCF_040958095.1. NCBI lineage: Eukaryota > Metazoa > Arthropoda > Malacostraca > Decapoda > Cambaridae > Procambarus > Procambarus clarkii. Next base: position 6,944,306 of record NC_091231.1, on the reverse strand, counting down.
TCTCCCTTATGAATGTGTTAAGATGAAGATGAAGCAACCCAAAAGGTGGCACGGGCATGAATAGCTCGTAAGTGGTGGCCATTTTAAGCCATTACCAGTATCAATAGATGATACTGGAGATCTGTGGAGGTGCGACTGCACCCTGCGTGACGGGAGATGTCTCCCGGTCCAAATGGTGACCAGATGGTCTGCCTGTGGAGTTTTTTTTTGTTTTTTTTTGTTGCATCACTGAAAGTTGGCTTATAAATAGCCACATTTTCTATGCGTAAGTTGGTTAGGTTAGGTGGGTTGACTTGGGTTGGTGCGTTTTAGTGTTCCTTATTTTGTCCGTTGTGGTAACTCAAGCAACTCGTCCTCTTACAAATAACGTCGCTTTTCGCTCGTATGCACGCTACGGCCAAAAATAAAAAATGGCCGTAATTGAAATGGAATCGGCTCGCGGAATTGACGTACTGTCCCGTATTTTGTTTTGGGTTGTCTGGCTTAGTCTGTTTGTTAGGTTAGGAAAGGACAGTTTAAATTAAATTTTCATGCCGTTTTGAAACCTTAGGAGAACTTAATGCGATCATAAATTTGCTGTTATGGGTACATTTCATTTGGAAAATTTCCATCTTGGATTACGGTAATTTTTGGCCGTAACGCATACCAGCGAAAAGCGACGCTATTTGTAAGAGGACAGGGGCCAGATTCACGAAAGCACTTACGCAAGCACTTACGAACCTGTACACCTTTTCTCAATCTTTGACGGCTTTGTTTCCAATTATTAAACAGTTAATGAGCTCCGAAGCACCAGGAGGCTGTTTATAACAATAACAACAGTTGAATGGGAGTTTTCATGCTTGTAAACTGTTTAATAAATGTAACCAAAGCCGTCAAAGATTGAGGAAAGATGTACACGTTCGCAAGTGCTTGCGTAAGTGCTTTCGTGAATCTGGCCCCAGGTTGATAGAGGGCTGAGGTGTGCCCCGAGCGGCTTGAAGCCATCACCAAGGCAGCTTCACCCGTCCAACACGCTGAGAGCCAAAGAACGCCTTACCAAACTTGTCTATAAACTCAAGTTGCCTAGAGGAGCTCAGTAAGGTGGCAAATATGTATTATTTCATCTTCCCTTAACTACGAGGATGTGCGTGATCAAAGTCAGCGAGAAGTGGAAGATTAAGGTCAGGTTCAGTGTAGTGTAAATAATGTCATGCGGTCGCTTCTTTAACGACACGAGAAAGTATAACTCGTTAACCTAATACTTATAAAGTTTTGGATAGAGACTAGCTAACAAGCTCTGTTTACCGCTGGGATCAGAATGGATGTAACCTAACCAAGATAACCAAACCAAGATAACCTAACCAAAATAACCTAACCAAGATGTCCTAAATTTACCGTGATATCCTAACCTAATCAAGATTTCCTATCCTAACCAAGATTACCTATCCTAACCAAGATTACCTATCCTAACCAAGATTACTTAACCTAACCAAGATTACTTAACCTAACCAAGATGTAGAACCTAACCAAGATGTAGAACCTAACCAAGATAACCAAACGTTATCTAACCTAGACCAGTCTAACCGAAGTAACATAACCTACCCTTAATTAAGCTATCCAGAGCTAACGAAAGATCAAATTGATTAACTATTTTGTTGCATTATATCGCCCTTTGATCTTCTTTCGCTTTCAATGATTATTATAGCCATGACCTCCCTGTGGACGCGTGTCCGAAGCCTCTCGTGCCCCGCGATCACCGTCTGGTGAAGAAGAACGATGTCGTTATCTTCTTGAGATGATTTCGGGGCTTTTAGTGTCCCCGCGGCCCGGTCCTCGACCAGGCGTCGTCCCTATAGGAACAACCGGATATTCAGAAGACCACATATGCTATGCAGGCGACGAGTCACAATAACGTGGCTAAAGTATTTTGACCAGACCACACGCTATAAGGTGAAGGGACGACGACGTTTCGGTCCGTCCTGGACCATTCTCAAGTCGATTGTGATTGTCATTCTCACAATCGACTTGAGAATGGTCCAGGACGGACCGAAACGTCGTCGTCCCTTCACCTTCTACTAGTGTGTGGTCTGGTCAACACCATATATGCTAAGCTGGTGTCCGTAGGAGCTGCGTGGCATTCCATATCAAGTTCCATATCCCTACCACAACGTCTTCTTGGTCGTACATTTTCCTTTCGTTCTTTCTTCCACAGGAGTTGTCGAACGTTACTTTTGGTTCTCATAAATTACAGTTTATTTATTTATTCATGTTTATTTATATACAAGAGTTCATACATTCTTGTAAAGCCACTAGCTCGCATAGTGTTTCGGACAGGTCCTTAATTGGACCTCGCAAACGACCCGCCAAATCGTTTAACAACCAAGTACCCATTCACTGCTGGGTGATCAGAGGCGTACAGTTAAGGACTGAGACCTAGTCAATCCTCCCCGGTCGGGATACGAACCTCCATCAAATCGCTCGCGAAGCGCCGGGCGAATGTGTTGCCTCTGCGCCACGGGGATCTGTGATGGCGCAGTTATAACACCATCCTTCACAACGCACAGGACCTGTCCTCAACCCCGTAAGGAAGAGGAGTCACATGGTCAATTATAAGGGGTGAAAGATAGATGAAATTGTCAATGTAATAATCTCCGTTGAGGCCTAATTACGATACGGGATGATATAAAGAGCGTTTGTGCCCCTCTGTAATCCTTTTTGCGCTATCGTTCACAGAATGAGTATGGGGTGCACAATAAACTAGCCGCCTCCGGTGACAACAATCAATCAATCATGATCAACGGCGGTCATCATACGTCAAGCTTGGCCCCAGGTCGGCCTGGGGGGTAGAACAATTCCCAAAACCCAGTACAGGTGTGAATCACACCTGTCGCGAGTGAGGGGATCTTGCACTAATGCGTCCACTTTTTGGTTTGAGGCTTCGACCACCATTACCACAACCTCCACTCCTCAATCTCCTCTTCCCCTTCTCCTTGACTTCCACACCACAGCTACCCCCACTCCTTGACCTCCACACCACAGCTACCCCCTCTCCTTGACCTCCACACCACAGCTACCCCCTCTCCTTGACCTCCACACATCAACTATCCCCGCTCTCCTTGACTTCCACACCACAATCACCACCTCCCACTCGCCTGGACTCTCAGGCCACCTCCCGTTGCCGCCTCAAAGCTGCGACGCTGAGGTCAAGTTGCAGTAACGTGAGCTTGTGGGCACGAGCAGCAGCCAATTATACCAAGACAGAGTGTTGGCGTGCGGCAGCGGGGGTGACGGACGGAAAGGAGAAAGATGGGAGAGATGAGAGATATGGGAAACCTCTCATGAGAGCTGGGAGATGGGGGAGAGGTATGAGAAATGGGGGAAAGACGGGGATATATGAGAGATGGGAGATACCAGAAGAGAAAGATATAAAGATAAAAAACAGAGCCCTCTTGGTGGCAAACTGTCAAATACTCTCTGAATTCCTGGGCGGTTCGGTTTCCTTGAGAGTAAGGGTGAAGCCAAGCTCACCAGGAAAGCCACGTTCACAACTCATCATACGTAAATGAGTTAATAACCACAAAACATTACCAGAATTTCCCCGAGGTACACTACCTCTCTAGTGGCTTCGACGAGAACAGGAAGCCGACGGCTTGCGAAATTCAATTGTTCCTGATGATGTTTCTATCTGGATTTTAAACTGAAGTAATGTTTTGGCTTCGGCGGGTAGGCGGTTCCATGGGTTTATAACCTTATGGGTGAATAAGCACATCATGTTTTCTGTTCTACATGGTGGCTTGTTGAGCTTGAAGCTCTTGCACCTTGTATGTGTTACATTCGACCTTTTAAAGATTTATTTTTTAATTATTATTTCCTACCACAGACGTGGCCACACATTTACAATGTTAACCAGCTTATATACATTTTCTTTTGTCCTCCATGGACAGGGTGAGAGATCTGTTAAACATATAGTTCAGGGGTTTATTGAACAATCAACCACAGAAAGTGATTGTAGTGCTTTTAAAATGGTAATCTAACCTACAGACATAAATACATAAATAAACAGAGCCTGCCCTACATAAAGTGGTCGATGTGTTCTTTACATAGTATCATTAATGTGCATTTACAAAGTGGTCCAGATCAATATCCTCCAACTTATTCAATATTTCAAAGGTCTCGATGCGATCAGCCCTGTCATGTCTGATTTGGAGTGTTATTAGTCTTGTGGCCCTCAACCGTTCCTGGAATGAAAGTTGACTTAGTTCCGGAATGATTTCTGTCGTAGAGTTGAAATGAGAAGGGGGAGGGTAAGACGGGGAGGGTGGGAAGATAGTGGAGGGGAGGGTAGAGCAGAATGGGGAGGAGAAAGGGGGGGAGACAAACAGAGATCTGGGCATCATCGGGTACTCTTCAAGTATAAACTATATGGGGGCTCGAGCATGCTGTTTCTCGCCCTACTCATTGAAATTTATGTTCACAATAACTGCATTTACTCTGTTCAAAACATTTGCGGGCGAAACGCTATATGCGTGTTAGTGGTTTTGCAGGAATGTAAAAATACCAATCTTATGTAATCTCACAAACCCCTTGTAAATAAAATTATTATTATTATTATTTGCAACAGTCTCCCATCACATAATTCACAATTTTCTGTTTTAAAATGAAAAAATCCTGAGACCCTGGGTTTTGAAGGGGCCCCTGGGGAATTAGGGAAGGCCTCGTATCACGACGTTCCAGTTGACTGCTGATAGGTTGGAAGGGGTCGGTCATAGAAGTGAGGAGTTTTCAGTAATGGAGATGTGACAGCGACAGTGAGTGTGAATGTGTGCACACGCATTTGTTGTGTGTATTTATATATACATGTGTGTGTGTGTGTGTGTGTAGCTTTTGCGTGTAATGCTTTTTTTTTTTTACCTACGGTTATAAACCCATGGGTAAAATAACCAGAAACCGTCCACTGACGGCTGAGTGGACAGTTTGCAGTGGGTCTTAGACTTATAGACAGCTGCTGCCACCTGCAGCCTCGTGCGGCTGGCTGCGGGGTGAGGAAACACCACATCACCGGCCGTCTCAGCTCTCTTATCCTCCTCAGCCGATTTCACTTCCGTTTTCTGTATTACGTAAACACTGAATTGAAGTAAAGATCTTGATAACAGAGGCTAATAGTGAGAGAATATTAAACATAGATTTAAAGTGACATGAGACTCTTGAGAAGAAAGAGAGAAAAGAGAACAGAAGTAAAAAAAAGGGCGAAACATGCAGGAGGCGGTTGCGTTGTGAGCACGTGTGTGTGTGTGTGTGGCTGAAGATGTCTTCACCGAAGTCAGCACTCAGCAAGATAGGGCTAGAATGTCCTAGGCCTCTCAGGATCCTGGTGCTGGGACAGGCTGGGGTCGGTAAATCAGGTAGGTCCTTACAACATGCTGTGTCAGGTCAGTATAGGCTACCAGTGTAGGCTGTCAGGTCAGTGTAGGCTACCAGAGTACACACGTCACCACGTCCCCTCGCAAGGGGAAGCACACCTCCCCTCACACCAGTGTTCATAGTGAGGAAAGGTTCGTACACAAGCACCTAAATCGTAACGACTGTATTGTTCTTTTAAGGTTTTCTTGCTATAATATTATATTACCTGAGAAAATCCACCAGGGCTGTTGTCACGTGGGGGTGGGCGGTCCGGGGCTCTGCTAACACTCGGCTGCTAGGGGCTCAAAGGGCCCAAATACTCAGCCCCTCCGACTCCCTGGATTCACCGGAGTCTCCTTGGTCACACAAGATAGGACCAACAATGCCCACCTCCGCAGGTCTTTGCTTCCACCACAAAGGGGTGCCACTGATTCACCCTGGAAGCCCTTCAGTCAACCACGGGGAAACTGCTGTTAACAGTTCCGGCCTAGACCCGTGGGGGAGTGAAGGAAGACTCAGGCTTACCTATAACCATAACCTCCCTGAGTCTTGCCTGCCAGACAAAAAAAAAGGTTGCAGGAACTCCTTTCCCGCCTGTCTTCTCTATCTTCCTCTTAGCAAGGTCGCCAGCTGGGTTATTATATCTGCACCCCAGCAATGCAGTTCAGTGGGTGTATCATATATCGTTTGTAGCCAGAAATGTATGCTCATAGAGAAAATCACAAAAGGAGGCACACTCAAACACAGTAATAAAATGTGTGGATTTACTGACGCAAATTACATGAACACACACACACAATCACAAGTAATACATGAATATGGAATATGGATGATGAGTCTGGAGATCGTCAGCCTCTTCTTCCACGACCTCCAACTCTCCTTCAACTGGGCAGGAAGACAGGAGTCTCACACTCTCACAGGAGGGCCTCTTCACCACGTCGGCACCTCTTCTTCACTGTCCTGCCATCCATACACACTGTCCTCTCTGACAGTCCTGGACACAAGCTGCCTTGCAGCCTACTCTACTATTAAGGTAATAAAGTCTTGCTGCCACATACACGAGTAAATATTGTGGCCTAACTAGCCTACTCATACAAGGGGTAATGGGAGGGAAAAATGATCTACCTTACACTCCTGGCTCACGACGCCTGTCCCTCGATGGTGTGAGGTTCCCACGCTTCCTTGGGTCGATCCTCGACGATCCAGGGCGTTCCACAGGTCCTCAGGTGTCGTGAAGCCTTCGCGTCGTCGCCGTTCCAATCCCTGAGATTCAGCTGCCCCAATCCTGGTTCATCGATGGGCGCTGAGCTAATCACTATTTTTTCCCCACACTCGCCTCTCCCACAGGGCGTCGCTCCTTGTCCTAGGCACTGTGTCGTCCTTCCAAGATTCTCAGTGGATATGACCCCAGTCACAGCAGCTTGCTCGCCCACCTTCCAGACCTCAACGTCCAGCCAGCGGCGCCGCCCAGCGTCGTCCCCGACCGTTTTCCAAGTTTGGCACTTCTCTGCTCACTGAACTTGGTTCCTCTTTGGCTCCCCAGAAGCGCAGGGTCTCCAATGACTGTGAGGGGCAGCGAAGGCCAGCTCAATCCACTGAACAAGGCTTGCAGAGCCTCCAATCTTTGAGAGCAGACCGAGGCGCGTCCTGTCGCTTCCACGGTCAGTACAACTCTGACGTTGGCGCCGCCCGGGGCACTCGGTGACGTCATGGCGGGCCCTGATTTGTCGCCCGCGACCTACGTCGGCCAATCCGCGATTGGCATAGTGTCCCTTCCACAAGGTCATATCTGCCGTAGGGGATACTGTTTCATTTTATATCAGGGCGCCAACTTTCCTTTATTTACAACTTATAATATAACCTCCTTCCACTAAATGGCAGCCGGTCTGGTCGCCACATATATCACTAGACTCCCTGAACCTCAGAGAATCAGTAGGGAGAGCTGATATGACTCTTTAAACCGGCAAACGAAAGAAATAGGAGAGGGCACTCCCCTTAAAATAAGAGTCATATCGGAAGAGCAGCACTCAAGAGGGCAATCTATACTCTTGCTCCCTCCGTTCCTGAAGTGTCACTCCTCCAGTTGGTGACGTGGCTCGTACCACCTTGCCAGTCACTTGCCTCATTGTATCTCCACCTCGCATAGTACCGGGTGTGACGGGTGTTCCCTGAACACCTACAAGAAATCCCCTCTCCGTGGCTACGGGTGTACTCCCACGGCTCGTTACCACTGTAAGATTCAGTGCATGCGGCGCCTCCACCGCGTCGTGCACTCCGAGATAGTCTTGCATTTCCACTGCGTCCTACAGGTACTCCATGTTTCCTCCCATGATCTCCTCTTCGCCAATCTTCTCTCTTCTCGGTTCCTCTTCTCCCGTAGGTGCGTTGTCTCCTCACAGTGGCACTTGTAACCTGTACTCCATCCAGCAGCTCCCTCTCTTCCACACTAGGCTTTTGCGATGGCCCAATGCCCCTCTGGTTAGGCTGGCGCCTACCCTGGGTGTACCTATTCCCTGCTTTCTTCGTATTGCCTTTCCTATACCACTCGCTCCTTCGTTCCCGACGAACATCTTCACTCCTCCATGAGATTCTCTTCCCTGCAGACGTCTTCTTCGGTTCGTGGTTGGGCTCATCCACCTCCCTGTGGCTCACCTCACCACGGTGGTTCGCCTTGCACCTACCACTATTCATCTGGCCGGCATAGGGTGCCTTGCGTCGTGGTTCCTCCACTCTGCCCCTCACTGCCGTTCGCTCATCCACTGAGCTTACTTTATTTACGTTTCTGTATGGAGGGAGTGCGGTCTGCAGCCTCTTCACCGCCCCAGGCGTTTGTACAGCTGCTCCTCGCCACTCCTCCACACGCATCATCAGGCTTAGTCGGAGGTCCCCGTCGGGGTTTTCCACAACCTCCGACGACCTCTCTGCACTCTCGCCCTCGTTGTCGTCGTCTCTGGCGACGTTTTCCCTGGCGAAGTCGGCTTCCTCACGACCATCTGGAACGACCGATACCTCACCTGGCAGGGTTGTACCGCTGCTTGCAACATAGGCACTCCTGGCCCAATCGGGTTGTATCCTGCCTCCTCCGAGGTCATTACCCAGCACCATCTGTACATGCTCTAGGGGTAACTTAGGGGCCACAGCTACTATAGCTCTCTCGACTCCGTAGTCGGCAATCAGCTGTACTTCGTGAAGTGGCAACCTGTATTCCTCCCCCACACTGCGTATCCTTACCACTCCCACAGGTGAATCATTAAATTCCTTGGGGAGAATACTCCTGGTCACCATACTTATGTCAGCACCCGTATCTCGAAGCACGGCAACCTCCACTGGGTCTGACTTTCCAAACTTCACGTTGGCCTCGAAAACGAAGGGATGTTCACCCAACTTCATTTCCCAACCATTCACGTTGGGTCCACTATAATATGGGGTGTGAACAAACACTCTCTCCTCTTCCAACATTAATCCTACATTCCTTTGGTGCTCCTCACACTCGCGGGCATAATGTCCTCTCACGCCACAGTTGTAGCATCGGCTGCCTCTCCTGGGCGGCCACTCGCCAGTCACTCTGGCGGTACCACTTGCAGACGTTCCCTGGGTTCTCCTTGGACTCCCTGTCGTCGTGTCCGGGACTGCAGCACTTGCTCCTGAGCTAGGTCCACTGCTCACCGCTTGGGGCTTCCTCCCCGCGTCTCTTGAGCTCTTGAACCACGTTACTTCATCAGGCACACTACTCTTGGGAGAGTCCCCACCCGTCCTCGCTCCTCCTGAACTCCTAAAGTTCCCTCCCGACCTGGGGTAAGGCGAGTGTCTGGGCGGCCCCTCCCTCCTGATATGTAGTGCCTCCTCCAGCATGTCGGCTCGATCCGCTACAGCCTTCAGGTCCTTAATACCTGCTTCTCTCACCCTTACTCGCAACTCAGGATGGAGCACCGACATGAACTTCTCCATCACTATCAGTCGTTTAACATCATCCACCGACTCCGCTTCCTCTGCCTTCAACCATCGTAGGAATTTCCGTTCCATATCCCTGGCGGTCTCGGCGTAAGTCTTTCCCGACGCTCTTGTACACTCTCTGAACCGCTTCCGGTACATCTCCGGAGTCAGCCGGAATGAGTGGAGAACCGCATTCTTAATCGCATCATAACTAGTACACTCCTCTAGGTCCAGCATGTTATAGGCTTCCCGGGCCTCACCAGTCAACCTGCCCTGGACCAGAGCAGCCCAATCATCTTCCGGCCACTCCTTCAGAGTTGCTATCCGTTCAAAGTGTTCGAAGAACGCCTCAGCTTCTTGTGGTTCGAACGTAGGTAAGTCACGTTCCCTTACCTTGAGGTCATCCCGCCGTGCAGGTAGTGAGGGCAGACCACGTTCAACGCGACGCAATTCGACTTCTTTCTTTGCCCTTATCTCCTCCAGTCGCAGTTGTCTCTCTCCTTCTTCCCGCTGCAGCCGAGCTTCTCGCTCCTCTCGCTGCAGCTCAGCCGCACGTTCCTCTCGCTGCAGCTCAGCCGCACGTTCCTCTCGCTGCAGCTCAGCAACACGTTCCTCTCGCTGCAGCTCAGCCGCACGTTCCTCTCGCTGCAGCTCAGCCGCACGTTCCTCTCGCTGCAGCTCAGCCGCACGTTCCTCTCGCTGCAGCTCAGCCGCACGTTCCTCTCGCTGCATCTGCGCTTCTCTCTCCTCTCGTCGCAGCTGGGCTTCCAGTTGCATCTTCATTATTTCCAGTTGCAGGCTCCTCTTACTACAGCTGGACCTTCCACTGCTCCCATGTTCACTGTGAATTCTCTCCACACTGGTAGGCGCTTGGGGAGGCCCTAGTCGGGACGGTTCACCTTGCGATGGCTCTCCTCGGGACGGCTCCTCTTGAGATGGCTCCTCTCCCGTCGCTTCCTCTCGAGCTGTGAGCTGTGCCATGATCTCTATCCTTCGCTCTGCTACCTTAGTCGTCCTCAACCTGATCCCAAAGTGGTTTGCCACTTGTTGGAGCTGGGCCTTGGTACACTCCTCCAAAATTCTCTCGTCCCTTGTGTCAATAAATTTCTTTACTTTGTCTTCCTCCATCTCTATATCGTCAAGCATACACGACGGCACAGACAAGTTAGTAGGCACTAATTTCACCGTTTCAGTCCCTTAGCCGGTTGAGTAACAGTACCACCGAATTCACTGGCCACACTGTATTAGTACCCTGGCAACACTTGTCTTGAAATTTGGTCCACACTGTAGCTTGATCCACGCTTCCTGGCGAGGTTCCCAGTTCTTGGCTACCGGGGTTCGAATCCTGGCGAGGTCGCCAGTTCTCTTGTCACGTGGGGGTGGGCGGTCCGGGGCTCTGCTAACACTCGGCTGCTAGGGGCTCAAAGGGCCCAAATACTCAGCCCCTCCGACTCCCTGGATTCACCGGAGTCTCCTTGGTCACACAAGATAGGACCAACAATGCCCACCTCCGCAGGTCTTTGCTTCCACCACAAAGGGGTGCCACTGATTCACCCTGGAAGCCCTTCAGTCAACCACGGGGAAACTGCTGTTAACAGTTCCGGCCTAGACCCGTGGGGGAGTGAAGGAAGACTCAGGCTTACCTATAACCATAACCTCCCTGAGTCTTGCCTGCCAGACAAAAAAAAAGGTTGCAGGAACTCCTTTCCCGCCTGTCTTCTCTATCTTCCTCTTAGCAAGGTCGCCAGCTGGGTTATTATATCTGCACCCCAGCAATGCAGTTCAGTGGGTGTATCATATATCGTTTGTAGCCAGAAATGTATGCTCATAGAGAAAATCACAAAAGGAGGCACACTCAAACACAGTAATAAAATGTGTGGATTTACTGACGCAAATTACATGAACACACACACACAATCACAAGTAATACATGAATATGGAATATGGATGATGAGTCTGGAGATCGTCAGCCTCTTCTTCCACGACCTCCAACTCTCCTTCAACTGGGCAGGAAGACAGGAGTCTCACACTCTCACAGGAGGGCCTCTTCACCACGTCGGCACCTCTTCTTCACTGTCCTGCCATCCATACACACTGTCCTCTCTGACAGTCCTGGACACAAGCTGCCTTGCAGCCTACTCTACTATTAAGGTAATAAAGTCTTGCTGCCACATACACGAGTAAATATTGTGGCCTAACTAGCCTACTCATACAAGGGGTAATGGGAGGGAAAAATGATCTACCTTACACTCCTGGCTCACGACGCCTGTCCCTCGATGGTGTGAGGTTCCCACGCTTCCTTGGGTCGATCCTCGACGATCCAGGGCGTTCCACAGGTCCTCAGGTGTCGTGAAGCCTTCGCGTCGTCGCCGTTCCAATCCCTGAGATTCAGCTGCCCCAATCCTGGTTCATCGATGGGCGCTGAGCTAATCACTATTTTTTCCCCACACTCGCCTCTCCCACAGGGCGTCGCTCCTTGTCCTAGGCACTGTGTCGTCCTTCCAAGATTCTCAGTGGATATGACCCCAGTCACAGCAGCTTGCTCGCCCACCTTCCAGACCTCAACGTCCAGCCAGCGGCGCCGCCCAGCGTCGTCCCCGACCGTTTTCCAAGTTTGGCACTTCTCTGCTCACTGAACTTGGTTCCTCTTTGGCTCCCCAGAAGCGCAGGGTCTCCAATGACTGTGAGGGGCAGCGAAGGCCAGCTCAATCCACTGAACAAGGCTTGCAGAGCCTCCAATCTTTGAGAGCAGACCGAGGCGCATCCTGTCGCTTCCACGGTCAGTACAACTCTGACGTTGGCGCCGCCCGGGGCACTCGGTGACGTCATGGCGGGCCCTGATTTGTCGCCCGCGACCTACGTCGGCCAATCCGCGATTGGCATAGTGTCCCTTCCACAAGGTCATATCTGCCGTAGGGGATACTGTTTCATTTTATATCAGGGCGCCAACTTTCCTTTATTTACAACTTATAATATAACCTCCTTCCACTAAATGGCAGCCGGTCTGGTCGCCACATATATCACTAGACTCCCTGAACCTCAGAGAATCAGTAGGGAGAGCTGATATGACTCTTTAAGCCGGCAAACGAAAGAAATAGGAGAGGGCACCGTAACACTGTGAGGGGGGAAGGGGGGGCGCGAACCTCCGACCCCAGCCTTGCTAGTCGCGTACTCGCGCGCCACCTTAAAGGTTTCCACCAAACCCTGGTGGAAAACCACACTATCACGATAGTGTGGTTTCTGTATTACCACCTCCTGATCCAGGAGGAGGTAATAAGTACGCTTTCTTACTGTCAAACAGTGCATAATTACACTTATGGGGCTGTTACATTTACCCAATTCCCTCTCCCGAATTAATTCTCCTCGTTCTCTGTTAACACACTTAAAATTTTAGGAAGAAGTTTTTATTTTCAAGTTGTACTACACAAGTTTTAAATATCAGGAATTTCTTTTTCAGGTTTATTAAACAATATAGATTTTATACAAAATTTTAAAATATCCTGAGTTACTTTACAATTTATTGATATATTTTAGTTTTGTTTTATTAGTTTTATAAAACTGTAATATCAATATAGCTATAGGTTTAGTATTAATTGTAATTAAGAAGCAATACAATTATTATCTTCAAAAACTAAGACGGTTAGGTGAGGTTGTGGTTTTCTATTCAGTTTTTCAGGTAAACTCAAATATTCACAATATATTTGACAGTACAATTTAATACTAAGTAAAAATAAATACAATTTCTAACTGCTATGAATAGTACATAATTGCACTTATTTGTCTTCTTACATTTACCACCCCATTTTTGGAGGACGGGCTGGAAATTAGGTACTATTTGGTTTTACTTTTAAATAAGGCGTAGGTTGGACAGCTTTTCAATTCGTTAGGGAGTGAGTTCCATAGACTAGGTCTCTTTATTTACATAGTGTTTACACAGATTTTGTTTGACTCTGGGGATATCAAAGAGATATTTATTTATGGTCTGGTGATTATGGGTTCTATTACATCTGTCAAGGAAGAGTTTCAGATCAGGATTTGCATTTAGGAACAAGGTTTTATACATGTAAATGACATACGAGAATGTGTAGAGTGAGTTTATGTTTAGCATGTTTATGGATATAAATAGATGGGCTGTGTGTTGTCTGAAAACAGAGTTTGTTATTGTTATGATAACAGATTTTTGCTGGGTGATGATAGGCTTGAGGTAGTTTGCAGTGGTTGAACCCCATGCACAGATATAGTATGTAAGATAGAGATAGATTAGCGCGTTCAGTAGTATAAAGAGAGGAGAGCAGAGTTTGGAACGTAATGTCTGATCTTAGAAAGTATACCAACCGTTTTTGAGACTTTCTTGGTTATTATGTGTGTGCTGAAGTTGAGTCTCTTGTCTATGTATAGGCCAAAGAACTTTCCATCATTTTTATTGCTGATGTTAACATTGTCTATCTGAAGCTGATTTGCATTTGTTGATTTGTTTCCAAATTAAAATAATCGTCCTTATTTGCCACATAAAAGCCTCGAAATATTATTCTTTTCTAGAATACTTAGAATTTCTAGAATTTATATCTATAATTTCTACCACTAGAAATCTCGGGCGGAACAGAAATGGTTGGGCACATTTTCAATCACTTAATGTCTCTGTTCACCTAGCAGCAAGTAGGTACTCAAGGGGTTAGCTTGTTGTGGGGTTGCATCCTGGACGGGGTCAGTAATTCGACCTTCGGGGGGGGGGACCTTGATATAAGCCTAGCTTGTATGAATACAAGTTAGCCCGTTTCTTGGCCGAAACTCTATGCGTACTAGTGACTTTAGGTATTGTATGTACTACCTCTATCTTTAAATCCAACAAAACGTTTGAATTGTAACTCTGCAACTATGTATGCACTTTTCCTAAATAAATTATTATTATTATTAATACACTGGCCTCCTGTGTATTAATAATAATTAATAAACTAACGAACTGCCCCGACAGTTCGTGAGTTTAGTTTAGTTCATTTATTATGCACTCCATACCCATCTGGTGGGAGGTAGTGGAAAGGGTTACAGAAGCTCATAATGGGCACAAGGACTGAACCCCACAATTCATTTAGCTCAATAAGTTACAATGAATTAATAATATAAATTCCTTCCTTCAGGTAACTTAAATAATATACTTTAGTTATACCCTGATTGTTTTACATTTTCTGTAAACCTAACAGAAAATGAATATGATGTTAGCAGAAACTATGCAGACTTATTTTTTGAGATATATACAAGAGTTGTTACATTCTTGTACAGCCACTAGTACGCGTAGCGTTTCGGGCAAGTCCTTAATCCTATGGTCCCTGGAATACGATCCCCTGCCGCGAAGAATCGTTTTTTCATCCAAGTACACATTTTACTGTTGCGTTAAACAGAGGCTACAGTTAAGGAATTGCGCCCAGTAAATCCTCCCCGGCCAGGATACGAACCCATGACATAGCGCTCGCGGAACGCCAGGCGAGTGTCTTACCACTACACCACGGAGACTATTATTCTTACATATAGAATAATATCTATCTATAGACTTATCTATAATAATAATTCGTTTTGTCGCGGATAGGCAGCCTGTGTATACCGTATCCCTCTGATTTGATTGAACAATAATTCAATTAATTTTGTCAGGGACAGGCAGCCTATGTATGTGTGTACGTCACGTTAATATCGAGGTCCCCTCAACTCCGAACTACAAACCCTCCCAACTTAACAATTGAAGACCACGTTATTGTGACTCATCGCCTGCTTAACAATTGAATAACTCCCAGGTACCTATTTTCTGCTAGGTGAACAGGAACATTGGGTGAAAGGAAACGTGCCCAACCATCTCTGTCCCGCCCGGTATTCCCAAATGTGAGTTAAGAACGAACCCAACAATACTACCGAGACCTTAATTTAAATGAGAGTTAATATACCATAATGCCCAAGGAAATCTCACCAACGTGATACATCAATGAGAAAATCAACTAGGGCAATGTAGGGGATGCGAACCCTCGACCTGAGTACTCCCAAACTGCGCACCTTACCTCTGCACCACGACATAATGTAAGTTATACAACATTCCACTGAATCCACAGAACGTATGGTGGAGAACTTCATTACCTATACCAGAGTTAATGGGAGTTATATGTAAAACCAGGACTAGCTTCAATAGGGCCTCCAAACGACCTGTGGATTCAATGGAATCCCAGGTTGTTTTCACGTCGTGGTCCAGAGGTAAGGTGCGCAGTGTGGGAGTGCCAGGGTCGAGGGTACGAATCCTCGCATCGCTACTGTTGATTTTCTCATAAAATAATAATACTATTTGATTTATGCAAGAGTACATAGATATGATGCACCAACAGTGGAAGATTCATAGGAAAGAGCTTTCTCTAATTACAAAACGTTTTCATCAGAATCAAACGTAATCTATGTTTTTTCCGATTCATAGATAAGACAAACACGAGGCATAAGGCTGCTAATACGTAGAATGTATTCAGTCCTCCAAACAAAGACCCAAAAGTGATTCCATGCACCCGCCAAACCCCCTGTATATGAATGAAAACGGTTTACACAGGACTCACAACTGATAACGTTGGAACACTTCCGGAACAGGTGCTTCGCTGACTTTTCTTCGAACTACAACACTGTAAATGCTTCACCCACTTACTACAAATACAAGTAATCGCTAACAGAACTAAACACCTAACCTAACCATGCACAGTATGCCAATATATCAAAAAATATTTTTATATTTGAGAAAATTCCTCTTTGGAATGAACAGCATGCTAAAATTGATGAATGCGTCTGTGGGGTCGACCGCTAGATGGAATGGACTTTGTCTGAGGACGGGTTGCGATGTGTGTACACAAAAAACTGGAGTTTCCCAGTGAGTAACAGTCCGTGTAAATACGTGTTGCAAGGTGCATGAGCAGTAACAGGTGCAGGTGAGTGAGGAGTGGCTGAGAACAAATAGTTGCCTTGTAAGCGCCAAAAGCCCTGCTGCTTACAAGGCAACTATCTAATTTATACCTGTTCATAAAAGGCAGTTTCTTTTATACTTGTATATTTACACGTCAGGTGTATGGTGGTGTGTACAAGTCAGGTGTGTGATTGTATTCAAGTAAATTTATTGAGGTCATAAAATACATCCCAAAAGGATAGAGAATATTAGGCTATTTTTACCCTCAATTGGTTACATTCAGAGGCTTTGAGTTTGGTGATCAATTGAAACTGAAACAAGTTTGAAGTATTTGGTGATCAAGGTGTGTAGCAGTATACAGATCAGGTGTGTGGTGTGTACATGTCACTTGCGTCAAGGTGAACGCATCAGGTGTGAGATGACAAACACAGGTCAGGTGTGTGGTGACGCACAGGGCAGGTGACCCCAAGCCGGCACCCAGCCAACACCACATCACTCAGCCGTCGGCACACTGCGCCTGACTTGTACTCACTTAGTTGTGCTTGCGGGGGTTGAGCTTTAGCTCTTTGGTCAGCCTGTTATGTTTCACACTTTATTGGTGCCTCTCCCTGTTGTTGTTTTAGATTCAGCTACTGGGAACAAAAAGTTCTAAGTAGCACGGGCTATGGTAATCCCCTAGAGAACTTACCTGGCACAGGAGCGGGGCTGTAACTGTATGTGCCTCTCCCGCAGCATACCTGCTTTAAAGCGTGTTTATCTGCCGTAAGTTGCAACAGTTTTCCAGCATCAGGCGACATAAAGCCTCCGGGCTCACAATTTTCCCAGACACACGAGAACGACGGGATATGTACAGTCCTGTACTATAGCTGCCTCTATCCCAAAACAATAACAATTCTCTCAGGTCCAGCAGACTCCAGGGGCCGATTCACGAAAACACTTACGCAAGCACTTACGAACCTGTACATCTTTCCTCAATTTTTGGCGGCTTTGTTTACAATTATTAAACAATTAATGAGCTCCAAAGCACCAGGAGGCTGTTTATAACAATAACAACAGTTGATTGGCAAGTTTTCATGCTTGTAAACTGTTTAATAAATGTAACCAAAGCCGTCAAAGATTGAGGAAAGATGTACACGTTCGTAAGTGCTTGCGTAAGTGCTTACGTGAATCTGGCGCCAGTTTTCTTGTTATAGGCGTCGAATTGGAAGTAGTTTTACCTAACCACAACCGTATGGTGCTAAAACTTGTCCAGCCTACCTAATCTTTTAGAGGCTATACTTAAACTTAACTAGCTCAATCTGGACGTTGGTGTTAAGGGTCTTAACACCAACGTCCAGATTGAGAGCTAGTCCTGTTAGGTAAAAGACCCGCCCAAAAATGCAAACTAAACTACGTTATATAGGATTGTAATGGTCCCTAAAGGCAACCTACTGACCTTCCCACGGATGCAACCCACAACAACTCCCTAACTCCTTGGTACCTATTTAGTGCTAGATGAACAGCGGCATTAGGTGAAAGTACCTGTCCTGCCGCAGGAATTAAACCAGAGACTTTTCGGTTGTGAATCAACTACACTAACCACTGGCAATTCCTGTAAGAAATGACAACAATGTGGCGATAATTATAGCCAACGACGTCATCAGTGAGACGTGGGAGAAGTTTCATTCAAGAAAGCAGGAGACAAGAGCCGTGGGAGTGAGGCCAGACCTGGCAACACTGCTACCCATCGTCTAAGGCCTGAGAAAAGTATGTACCCGTCTACGTCATCGCTTCTCTGTAAACACGTCTAACTTAAATTATCGTAACGTGACTGAACCTAACGAAAATACGAGATCAAATGGGAGGGATTGGGGAAGTGGGTACCTTTGACGATCCTCCGGCTTTCTGTCCCTGTCTTGAACACTAGAATATTCGCATTTCTTAGGGTAATTATATGTGCGCGCGCGCACGAGTTGTGACGTCACTATGACGTCATAATGTTTATGCCGGTACAGGTTTTAGACCCTACTAGAGACGTTAGCCTCGTCCCCACCGTCACAAAACAGTACACTAACACGTCAGACACCAACAGCGAAAACGCTGCGTTTTACGTCACTCATCCAATGATTTTCTATAAATGTTTATCAACATTTTAAATCACTGTCATTTATACGAATGGTTGGAGCATTCGTATTTCTTACGTTCCCAATAATTCTCTTGTTGTGATAGCCTACATTGCTGAACTTGCCTGGCGATCCGCCTAGACAATCAACAACGATCCTCATTGGTCCGAGGAACGTCAGTTTTACGGCGTTTTGAATTTCAGTTGGTCGCTAGTGTCAAATTTGCAATGCATAAATTTCATCTCTTCACTAATGCAACAAGACATAGAATAGTTTGATAATGCATTCATTGATCTTTTGTTGACTTAAGACTCAACAAGGCACAGTAAGAGTAACGTCAATTCAACGCAGAATTAACGTCATCAACGTTCAAGTAACGTTAATGATGTGTCCACTGTTTATATAAATATATAATATATAATACAAGAGTTCGTACGTTCATGTACAGCCACTAGCACGCATAGCGTTTCGGGCAAATCCTTAATCCTACTTTTCCACGGCATACGACCCGCCAAATCGTTTAACAACCAGGTACCCATTCACTGCTGGGTGAACAGAGGCTACAGTTAAGGATTGGCGCCTAGTCAATCCTCCCCGGCCAGGACACGAACCCAGGCCAAATCGCTCGAGCACTGGTAATGCTTGTAACAAGCTTAACCATTTTCCTAAATTTCTGAATAAAAAAATAAGTTCTTGGAACAAAAGAATAACGGAAACTGCAGAATGACCATTGCCCAATACCAGGCAGCTCTCATTCATATCCAGCCAGACTCATTCATATCCACCAAGACTCATTCATATCCACAAAGACTCATTCATATCCACCAAGTCTCATTCATATCCTCCCCAGACACATTCATATCCACCCAGATACATTCATATCCATCCAGACACATTCATATCCACCCAGACACATTCATATCCACCCCAGACACATTCATATCCACCCAGACTCATTCATATATACATGTCCAGCCTACGCTTAGAACCCTGTTGAACACGGTCCAGGACTAGCGTAAAATCTGTCTTTTTACACGGTGACGCGGGAAGCACCTCTCAGTGCGGGCCGGCTGGTGTCAGGGGCGCTGGTGGCGTCAGTGGGGCTTCTGGCCATAAAGGGCCGTAAGCTGGACGTGCGTCAATTAAGTTCAGGAAGCAGCATTTCTATACAAGGCGCGCTCTCACAGTTATTGGAAAGGTCCGCGGCTCTGTCAGACTTCCTTGACGAGATAACTCTTTGTTTAGCTTGAAGTCAATAATAAAGCAAAGCTGTTTACAACGAAGCATGTTTCGTGGTGTATGGCAGATGTGAATATGTCATTACTTGATTATTGACGTTAATGATACTTATAGCGAGCGAAACGCGGTGGGCTTCCTGCTTGCATAGGCTATGCAAGTCAGCGCCATGCAAACAGGCAGCATAGTCTGTTTTGACTATGACAAGCGGATCAGGAAGTCTCACGGAAAAATGAAATGAGTTGTTCGTTGTCTTTGCAAGGGCTTCTGATTGACAAGTGTGAAGCAGATTTACTTGAACGGTGGCGTTAAACGCTTCAGTTCCCTTTGATGGCGTCCATCACGTAGCCTAAACTGATCAGTGAAGAAGCCGTCTGTTGGCTGAGTGCCTGGTGGAGGGAGCCCATCCTCAGGCTATGCTTGGTCAAGTGGCCGCCATCCCACGAAGGCATATTTCTAAATTTAACCATACATTATATTGCATAACCATAAAACATTATAATTTCATGTACAAGTTATACATTATAATTTTGTGCATAGTTAGCTCTGGGGATAGGCTAAGTTATATGTTTTGTTCTTTTGCAAATTATTTGTATTTAAAACACGTAGTTGAAACATCTAAGATGTGCAGTTGGAACACATGGAGTATAGCACTGACTGAGAAGTGTAAACATATTCACTTAAAAGTCATGAGTTAAGTGTTTTTCATTCATAAGCGGGAAGGGTTGGGTGGGGTGGGGGTGGGGGGTGTTGTAGGAGGCTGGGACAAGGGCTTGGAAACTTCTAAAGTTAGCTTGACTCTTCTGCTTGGCAGCAACACTATCAGAGAATCCGAAGGAATCCAAGTCCAAGGGCGAACAGGGATTTATTTCTGGATTCACTTCATATTTTTGTCCTTTAGTGAAGGATTACCGCACTGGACCGCGGCCTACTGCAAGCCCTGGATAATGTATGTGGCCATTCTGAACACCAAGAGCCTAGACTCAAGGTGATAATAAAAATCATTACTTTCGGGTATGTCAACCCACGGACCAATCCGCTGGGCACAATATCTAGGAGCGACGCCTAAGCAACGTTGATTCATCGTCGAACCAACGCCATTCTCGGATATTAAGCCTAATGGGAGGCTGTTATTATTTATTTATATACAAGAATGTACATTGGGTTTATTAGAGTACAGAGACTTGAAGTAATACATTCTTGTAAAGCCACTAACACACACACAGCGTTTTGGGCAGATCCTTAATCTAACATATAATTTTAAGAAGGTAATTTCTAGCAAAATTAAAAAAATGTTGAGAGCTACATGGTATTTTGCGGTATGTTATATGCAACAACAACACATGCAAGAGCAAGAAAGTGATGTTGAAATAGTTCTTTAATAATAACCAAAACCGTGACAGAAGCATTCATCAGGCAACTCTGGAAATGCTGTCGGGAATGACTTAATGTTGGAAAACACCACCGCATTTAGGAAAGAACTGGAAACTAACTTACAAGAAGCATTGCCAGCAGAAGTAGAGTCGCTGTCTGGGTAAATATGTTCAAGGTAGAAGGGAGGATCACACCACATAGGCAGCCCAGAACACTTCCCAACAACAACCCCCACAAGGACCCTGATGATGACACTAAATGCGGGGATACTAAAAAAGCCCCGAAATCATCTCAAGATAACCTCAAGAAGATGACCAAGGAAAGACTCGTCCTTGTATGTAAGAGGAGGGCAGACAGACCTGCCTCTTTATCTAACTCTACGAACAGTCACCCAAACACCTGGCCTCAGTACACACACACCTGGCCTCAGTACACACACACACCTGGCCTCAGTACACACACACACCTGGCCTCAGTACACACACACACCTAGCCTCAATACACACACACCTGGCCTCAATACACACACACCTGGCCTCAATACACACACACACCTGGCCTCAATACACACACACCTGGCCTCAATACACACACACCTGGCCTCAATACACACACACACCTGGCCTCAATACACACACACCTGGCCTCAGTACACACACACACCTGGCCTCAGTACACACACACACCTGGCCTCAGTACACACACACACCTAGCCTCAATACACACACACCTGGCCTCAATACACACACACACCTGGCCTCAATACATACACACCTGGCCTCAATATACACACACACCACCGAGAACCAATTTGATGTACTGCATGGCACCAAATATTATTTAATGGTTGCTAAACTGTTTACTCTTACGACGGAGGGATCACACAAGTGAGGTGTGTATAAACACAGTCATGAGTTCCTTAATGCAGCGTTGGCAACACACCAAGTGTGTGTGTGTGTGTGTGTGTGTGTGTGTGTGTGTGTGTGTGTGTGTGTGTGTGTGTGTGTGTGTGTGTGTGTGTGTGTGTGTGTGGAGGATAGAGGAAGAGGGAAGGATAGGAGAGAAGAGAGAGGATGCAAAAGTCTGGACTGGAAGGTTGAGAATGGGTAGGGGAGGAAGGGTTAGATGTGACAGAGATAGAAGAGGCAGCTTAGCTACTATATACACACACATAGCCTGCAAGACGGACCAAACGCCTCGTATAATCGACACCAGCTTACCACTTAGGGGCTATTCATGCCCATGCATCCTCTTGGATGGCTTGATCATTATCAATCATCGACACCGGCTGAGTAGCTGACGTTAGAGCAAGTCTGTCATTGTGTGGTAGTTTAAGAGGACGGGTTGCATAACTAACCGCAGGTCTCATTCACCAAATATAAGACTGTAATAACTAGGACCGTTCATTACCTTTCGGTCCTGTTGAGCTTCGACTCACTGCTATCAAAATTAATTATGCACGCTAATCAGGTGAGCTTCTAATGTCAGCAGATTATATTAATTAATTTCTTGGAGTAATTATGTGCCGGGGAGCGTTCTCAGACTGGCCCGTTCTCTATCTTTTGCACTCCGTAAAAAATCCAACTGTTTTGCCTTGAAACGTTCGAATACAAGGATTTCACTTAATTAACATATAGAGATGCGTAGAAAACGGTAATATTACGGTGCTTCAACGCTAACTAAAACGTCGCATTTTAAGCGGATTGGTCGATTCCGTTAAGATTGTGGTGCATTAGGTGAGAGGGTGTTGCAGGATGTGTGGTGGGGATCATGGCGGGTGTAGTGAGTGGTTCAATAAGTAGTTACACAACCACTTACGAAACCTGTACATCTGTCCTCAATCATGGCGGCTTTGTTTACATTTGTTAAACACTTTACGAGCCCCGAAGCACTACGAGGTTGTTTATAACAATAACTTTGTATTGTGAAGTTTCGAAGCTCGTAAACTGCTTAATAAATGAAAACCAAACTGGCATGATTGTGGAAAGATGTAGAGGTTTCGTAAGGGGTTGGGTAAATGGTTGATGGATCCTGTCCCATGCCAGAGCACAGACAGACACACGGATATAATAAATATCACACAGGAGCTGCTTACAGAATGAAGGCAAAACTTCCAGTCATGATTGACGTGGGATCACTAAGTTGTTTCAAGCGCAGGCTAGACATACTTGATTTTAGTTTTACATATAATTGGTTTTGTCGGGGGACAGGAAGCCTGCGTTGAGGCCCTATCACCTCCATCCCAAGGTCCAGCTACTAACCCTCCCCAGGAGGCCACCCCACAACAGTTGCCTAACTCCCGGGTACCTATTTACTGCTAGGTGAACAGCGGCATCAGGGTGACAGAAAACGTGCCTAACCATTTCTGTGACACAACGACCACATAAACACGCGGTGTGAACAAAATATCATCTCACGATGAACATTTGAACAAGGAGTCGCGGGATGAAACCAGAGGCACAAGCCAGTCGTAGATATAAGGAAGAACTTCAGTACAAAGGTGAACACATACAATAGGTTAAAGAAAATAAACCCACTAAAACTATTTCCATTTAAGATGCTCTGGAACACGGTGGTTGAGATACATCAATTGGACAACCGACATCTGCTAGGGTTGGGGCTCGGGAGCTAGCACTCGACACCCTGGAGTACACCCTGCTAGGTGTACTCCTTGCTAGGTGTACACCCTGTTAGGTGTACACCCTGCTAGGTGTACTCCTTGCTAGGTGTACACCCTGTTAGGTGTACACCCTGCTAGGTGTACTCCTTGCTAGGTGTACACCCTGCTAGGTGTACACCCTGCTAGGTGTACACCCTTAAAAGCACATTTCTGTCTGTGCACACGCATGTAAAAACTTATACGAATACACCCACGCATACACGGACGCCCACGCATACACGGACACACACGTCATGGGAGATGTTTACAAGTATAACCAATAGTGTTGATCATCAATCAGTGTAAACTCTTCAGGCAGTTTACGGATGCGGGAAGTGAAGCAAAAACGCCTCGTTAGATACCAGTTACCCAAAGGAGTTTGTGCTTCCCTGCTAGGTGTACCCCCTGCTAGGTGTACCGCCCCTGCTAGGTGTACCCCCTGCTAGGTGCATACACCTGCTAGGTGTACCCCCTGCTAGGTGTACACCAGTGCTAGGTGTACACCAGTGCTAGGTGTACACCCCTGCTAGGTGTACACCCTGTTAGGTGCACACCCTGCTAGGTGCACACACCTGCTTGACGTACTACACCTGTTTACGGTACACCTAACAAGGAGTACCCCTGCTAGGAGCCCCAGTGCTAGTTGTACCCCTAAGAATTATTACAATTATTCACTCTTTTATATTATTCTGACTGATCTTCTGTATATTCGTTCATAGGAGTTACCTCAGCTTCAATGTCTCCATTTTTATATTAGCCGCTGGTGAAGTTTCCCGTCAAAACATCAAAGGATGTACTTGAAGAAGTTGACGCCATCAGCGGTGAGTGAAGCCTCGTGCTCTGACATTTTTGTTTCTCAGGTTAAGGGACCGTGAAAATTAAAATTCGATAATATTAACACTAGGTGTTTTTTTTATGTGATTATGTACCACCTGTTCCTTGACTCAGCGTCGCGGTACCTTACACCACCTGCGTTTTTACTCAGCGTCGGAGTAAACGCGGTGTAGCGTTCATTTTATGAGTTGGGTATAGCTTGTTGAGCCCACGAAGGCGTTTACTCCTACTCAGCGTAGGAGTAAACGCGGTGTAGCGTTCATTTTGTAAGTTGGGTATAGCTTGTTGAGCCCACGAAGGCGTTTACTCCTACTCAGCGTAGGAGTAAACGCGGTGTGGCGTTCATTTTGTGAGTTGGGTATAGCTTGTTGAGTCCACGAAGGCGTTTACTCCTACTCAGCGTAGGAGTAAACGCGGTGTAGCGTTCATTTTGTGAGTTGGGTATAGTTTGTTGAGCCCACTAAGGCTGCCAAGGCTCGTAGTGATCCCTTGTGCGGCTTCCCTCCATGTCTTGTGTTAGGGGCTGTGGTGGTGGAGTGTCGTCACGCTGTGTTGGAAAGATTATGAAACAAGTGGCTGGTTAAGTGCGCAAGTCTGCGCGTCATTGATCAGAAGTAACGAGGCGTGACAAGTGATTATATACGTATATTTCGGTTTATTAATATTAAGAAACTTTTATGTGAATTACACAAGCCCGGGAATCCTTCAGGAGCCGAGGGCTTCTACCTGGTAGACTTTCTCAAGAAGCTACGGGCTCCAATTTGTGCTTTCCCCAGCCTATTGTCTTGTTCTGCCACTCCGTAAAAAATGCGACGTATGTGATAAAAGAATTACTTGCTGTGCATACAAATAAATTTTCGATAAAGCTCGTTATCTGATTGTCAAAACTGTATACATCTTGATGTTAAGCTGTAGAAACGCGGCCCAGTTATTAATTTTAATATAAATAACTTAAATGCTCTCAGTTCCTCTATGTATTAGATTACATTGTGAAGTTGAATATAGATTGAAGTCAGAGAACGTTTATTCTAAAAAAAATAGGGTCGTACAGACACCCAATCCAAAACCTCTGGAAATACAGGAAATGATGTTTCGGTCCGCCTTGGACCATTATCGTGGCGACGTTTCGGTCCGTCTTGGACAATACACACCTTAGACGTGGTACACTAGAGTAGAATCGTCACTGTCAACTGTATACTGTACTGCAGAATAAAGTACAGTTGGAGCTCCTACATCCAACACTTTCCGTTCTAAAACTACTTCTTAAAAATATAATTAATGCCCGTGAATATATATAATATCACTCATACCTTGCTCCCCGTTCAGTGTCAACAAAAGTAGGCCGAGGCTGATATGGGTCAGGGATTCGTTTACAAAAGTGGGATTCCAAAATATCTTGGCCTCGAGTCGGATCCCAGCGGTTATCCTGGCCGGGTGCCACCGCTGTGTCAACTCCACAGGCGGTGGTGAGTGCCGCCAGGCTGCACTAGTGTCAGCTGAAGAGCTTACAGCCCAAGTGGCACTCTGGTTACACCTGTAGGTCTTAACTCACCCCCCTCCCCCATAACCTGTAGGTTATGGGGGTTGGGGGGTGAGTGAGGGGATTGTGGTTCTATCCCGACTTCTTGCTCGTGGTTCTATCCCGACTTCTTGCTCCAAAGATCTCGGGAATCCCCCATTTCAGAGCAACGATACACGATACAGTGCAACAATACAAGCTCCTTTATATTGCTCAAATTTAGAGCTTATCAATACATACCTCACAGATAACTAAATATATTGCAATCCTCAGGAAACTAAATTAAAACATATACAATATCAATCATTAGGATAAATAAAAATCTTGCAACTGTTGCATACATATATATATATTTTTTTGTTTGTTTTAAATCTAAAATGAATCATCGATTTTATACAAGATGAAATGAAAGACAGTATCTCTACAATACTGTGATATAGACCTTATCAACTAAGACGACAGCGCGGCAAGTCATTTGTTCTTATAGATGCACTCGTCCAGGTGCTGCTGCATGTCGCGGAGGATGACCACCTTGGGGCAGCCCTTGGGGCCGTGGTGGCAGTGGACCGGACGGTACAGACAGAAGTGCTCGTGGTCCAGCTTGGCGCGGGGTCGGTGGTACTCCGGGCACCCCTCACACGCGTACTTACACGGGAACTTCACCAACTGACACACCTGCCGGCACAAGAACCTGTTAGTCACTGTATTCGGTACAGAACCACAATCTAATTGAGAGAATATTGGGACCATAGGATGAGATCTAGCCCGCGTACCGGGGCACATGCATTGCCGACTAAACCATCATGAGCTAAATGAATCTACTACCTGCCTGACTGTGCTTGGAAGGCGCCATTCAGTACCACAATTCAAGTTTTATGAGATACTTGGATTGTGCATAGGCTAAATGTCACCGATGTCGGTAATTCCAAGGCCAATTATAATTCAATTTGTCGGGGACGCCTGCATATATGTACTTTAGGCTTGTATTGTTCTCCCACTCAAGGTTGAACTACTGACCTGGGTACCTATTTACTGCTAGGTTAACATAGTCATTAAGTGAAAGGAAACATGCCCAACCTTTTCTGTCTCCCCGGAATCGAACCCTGAAACCCCGATTGTTAGTCGAGAACGAATCCAACCGTACTACGAGACCATACATTTAGTACAATGGACTCACTAGGTGCATCAGAAACTTTCACCGAACGCACAAATCTGAAAAAAATGAAAATTTCACGAGGCTTCGGACCGTCCCGGACACATTATAAAGTCGTGCAACGGAAAAACGAGTGATAGAGACAACTGTGCATCAGAAGACAAGAGCAGAGGACGTATAGTCGCCAGTAGCGACTGGTCACTAGGAGTGCACTGGTCTAGCACTAATGAGTGTTGTAAACCTCCGCGGCGCCGTAATTCTCCACCACAAAAATCTCGTGACGGATGGCGGTATAAACCACGACGGCCAAGGTAGGTAGAGCTGTCTGGCAGAGAACTTGTTAGAAGAGCATCGCAGAGCGCCAGCACCGCTAGCCTCGCTTAACTCACAGGGAAATCCTCAAGTTAGTTCATTTATTATGGACCCCAAGATACCGATCCCATGAGCGGCAGTGGAAATGGTTAGAAGTATATAGTGATCTCGGGAGTGGAGTCCACGCAAGTTTCAGCCCCGCTCCTGTGCCAGGTAAGTCCATCACGGGCTCACCATAGCCCGTGATACTTGGAACTTTTAGTTCCCAGTAGCTGAATCTTAAACAACAACAACGTGGAGCCCACGAGTGATGCCTGATGGGAGCTGCTGCTGCTCTCTCTTGTATTCCTGTCTCCCTCTTTATTGAGGCCGTGCGATGGGATTGAACTCGCGTACCTAGACTCCTGAGGTACACAGTCCTTGTCGATAGTGCATGTGCCTGAAGAGTTCAAGGCCAAAATTTGTCAAACATTTACGCAATCACTTACAAAACCTGTACAGTTTTCCTCAATCATGGCGGCTTTTATAAGTATTAAAGAGTTCACGAGCTTCGGAACTTCAGATCCCAAGGTTATTTTTGTTAAACACAACCTCGTAGTCCTTCAGGGGCTCATAAAGTGTTTAATGAACGTAAACAAAGTCGCCATGATTGAAGAAAGATGTACAGATTTCGTTAGGGCTTGCGTAAATGCTTAACGAATCCTGGCTTTGGAATATGGTTTCGATTACACTGTACTACCTCAGTATTTACTGAAACTTAAGTTTAAAGCCTTATTGCTACCAACACAGCTTGGCTGGCCTCCTCCTCCGTGCATGCGGAAGATTTAGTGAACTATTTCTGGAGAGGAGACACTTATACTCACGGCTGAGTTTAGCGTCCAGGGGGCCGGATTCTTCAAGCAGTTACGCAAGTAATTACGAACCTGAACATCTTTTCTCAATCTTTGGCGGCTTTATTGACATTTGTTAAACAGTTTATGAACTCCGAAGCGCTAGGCTGCTGTTTATAACAATAACAACATTTCATTGGGAAGTTCCGATGATAGCAAACTGTGTAATAAATGTAAACAAAGCCACCAAAGACCGAGGAAAAATATACAGGTTCGTAAGTAAATGCGTAAATGTTTGTTGAATCCTGACCCAAGTCTCCAGATGCGCCAATTGTGTATACTTCTTATGCCCTGGGAGGTGTTGCGGTGTTAATGGTATACTGGAAGTTAGTGGTGAGCTGGAAGTGTTAGTGGAACCCTTGGGAGGGGTCGTGGTGTTAGTGGAACCCTTTGGAGGGGTCGTGGTGTTAGTGGAATCCTTGGGAGGGGTCGTGGTGTTAGTGGAATCCTTGGGAGGAGTCGTGGTGTTAGAGGAACCTTTGGGAGGGGTCGTGGTGTTAGTGGAACCCTTGGGAGGGGTCGTGGTGTTAGTGGAACCCTTTGGAGGGGGTCGTGGTGTTAGTGGAACCCTTGGGAGGGGTCGTGGTGTTAGTGGAACCCTTGGGAGGGGTCGTGGTGTTAGTGGAACCCTTGGGAGGGGGTCGTAGTGTTAGTGGAACCCTTGGAAGGGTTCGTGGTGTTAATGGAGCCCTCGGGAGGGGTCGTGGTGTTATACTTCCACCTTTCAAAGGGTTTCTCTATCGATCTGTCCAATTTCCCAAGCCTTTCCTTTCGCCAACCCCCCTTCTATCCATATTCCTCCCATTCCCTTTCATTTTTAACTCTTTCGAGTTTCTGTTTACTCCTTGATGGATGACGTCAAGGTATGTGATGTGATACCATCTGTTTCAAGCGTGTTTGTGTTTGTTTTTACCTATTTGCTTCTGCGGAATTCAGCTTCGACACTTGGGTCCAGCCATGTTTGTCGGAAGCCTAATGAAATAACTCCTATTCTTCATTTCTTCGATTATTTCTGCCTACTGAAACTGGCTATGGCGTTCGCTTCTACCAACTCTTAAAGTTTATTAATATTATGTTTATTATTGTTCATTCTAAACATTTCCACTTTACATTCACAGCTCTAATTATGGCTTCAATGATCTCTATCTCTTGTTACTTTGTTTTCCTGTCTCGATTTCTCTGTTTCTGTCTGTGTGTCTGTCACAGGCTTTTTTCATCACCGGCAGTTCTAGAGATGTGTACTATAGAACTGGTTTCAGTCCCATAAGTGATTATTATGAAACCGGTTGGTGGTATCATTGCTTTTTCGTAGCATGGACACACTGCTGTGTTTATGCATAATACCTTATTATTTCGTGGCATAATTTTCAATTTTGCTAACTACTCGACTTTCGAAATGTTTAACCCAATTCCTGCAACCTAACTAACCCTTCCCCAACCAAAAATAGTGTGAATTGGATTGTATTTCTTCAAAAGAATCTGAAAGAATTTGCATGTGAAATCAGCATTTGGCGCTGCGATCACTTACTTATAGATTCACTTCTATACTTTACCAAAATAAGGTGAGTGTATTAATTCCCAGAGTTGGTGATAGGAAACATGTACTTAGACTTAACGAGGTTCAAGTAAGTTTATTGAGAAAAAGAAGTATATCTCAAAAGGATAGAGTAGCTTAGGCTATTTCTACCCTCGTTCTTAACAAGGTTCCGCTAGGTTGACTGCTGATATTCTCCACGTCCCCCTTCCTCTGCTAGGCTACTAGCTGACCTTCCCAAGGGCCCCCCCACCCCCAAGGCTTCCTACTGACCTTTCCCAGAATGCAACCCACAACAATCACCTAACTCCCGGGTAACTTGCCCAACCGTTTGTCATGGCCGGGGGATTTAGCCAGGGCTCTTTGGATGTAAGATGAGGATTTAGACCACTGTGCTATAGGACCCATGAGCAGGCAACGCCGCCTGACTGTGCTAAAAAATATTTAATGATAAATTTACTTTTTTCCTTCCATATCTTGCACGAGGTTTAGTACCCTCGTATAAACCGAGTACAGGTTTATTAGTGGTTAAAACGGAGTATAAATGGTTCGGTTTTGGCATACAGTATTGGAATCTGTGCCAAATTTGACAAAGATAGACTGAATGCTGCTTAATATGTCCTGCTGGAGGAGCCTACACACATACACGTTTGCATTCGCCCTCACACACACACACACGTACATACCCTTCAGCATAACACTAAAGTACTTTCACACTAACACTTGCTCATGCGCAGTAAACCCAAGTCCCTCCCCAAGTCTACCCCATACTTTCACACTAAGCCATCCTCTCTCCCACACACTGTACAGACAGTCAGTCACCGCAAACGCGATACAGACACAGACAGGAACCACTTTATATCGCCTCATGACTCCTCTAAGTGATGGCCCCATCACTTCATTTAAGGAGCCGTCTATTTTGGCAAGGCAGCCATTGTACCTACTCACCAGCTTGTCAAACACCAACCTTATTGTTGTTTGAGCGAGTGTTCTTGTTGAATATTAATTATTTACTGTACCACATGCGCTTCCAAATAATTATTTTTGTTGTTAACAAAATTATGCTACTCATAGCCTCATAGGAATTATTTATGGATAATTTCAAAATTTGTTTCCTCTTCGTATTTCATACACCCTCTCTCCCTACATATACACCCACACACCCTCTCTCCACGCCCACACACCCACTCTCCACGCCCACACACCCACTCTCCACGCCCACACACCCATTCGACACGCCCACACACACTTTCCACGCCCATACACCCTCTCTCCAAGCCCACACACCCACTCTCCACGCCCACACACCTATTCTCCACGCCCACACACACTTTCCACGCCCACACACACTTTCCACGCCCATACACCCTTTCTCCACGCCCACACACGTATGTATCTCCACACACCAGAAGAAATTAGATGTAACAGTAAGCTACAAGCGGAGACATACATGTAAACAATCTAAATATAAAGGAAGCTAGGCATATCTTGGCAGAAATATCAAAGGTTTCTAGGCGTCAGATCGGCATTGTTGGTCAATTTAATTTTAATAAAAAATAATTCGAGGAAGCGCTCTCGAATCCGGATTTTTTTTGTTCTTTTCATTTAGTTTCGCAATACTTCATTCGTCTATTTAATTCAAGGGAATTAAATCTATTAGGGATGAACACTCCTTAAGGTCCCTTATGTGTCGTGAATTGTTCGAATATAGAGTCGCACTGTCTTGACTTTATGAGTGAAGGAGAGAAATCTTTAACTGAAAAGGGAAAATATTAAGGCTGGGGGTCGAACCTGCATCCCTAGGCTTCTCAAGGAACTACCGACTGAGCCATGATGAGCGTTCTGTGGTCTTGTGATTTTAGTGAAATATATATTTTCCATTTAAAGTTCAACTGTTCTGTTTCTAATGATATTTCAGGGCAATTATGAAATACATTTGGCGAAAACGTTCTGGTTTATAAGCAATGTGGCCCATGAGTGTGGCCGACTGACCACACTCATAGCGAGGATATGGCTTGTGATGGCCACATCTCTCACCATGACGTCTGGGTGTCTTCAACACTGTCATCGTCACTATCCTCGGCGACGTCACTCTCAGAGGGGGGGGGGGGGGTGTCGTGAGTCACTGACCTCGGAGACGTCACCTTCAGAGGGGGAGTCGTGAGTCATTGACCTCGGCGACGTCACCTTCAGAGGGGGGGGGGGGGGGTCGTGAGTCACTGACCTCGGCGACGTCACCTTGAGAGGGCGTCATTCACTCATCCTCCGGCACAGCGGAGATGGGGTCCTCGACGCCCACGGCTGGACATATTGATCAGGCGCCCTTGACGGAAGTATCGCTCTGAATCCACTTCATGGCCGCACTTATATGTTGAGTTATCGAGCACTAGATGAAGATTCGTTTTATTGTGTTGCATTTTATTAGGTAAAAATTCGCTTTGCGGCAAAAAGATCCTCGCAGATCTGTCTGTGTCTGCTAGTCTCTCTCTGTCTGTCTGTCTCTCTCTCTCTCTCTCTGTGTGTTGGTTACTTCAGTGAAAACTTTGATTACTCGATAAGTCTTCTTAAGGGAGGAAGACTCTATAGGGCTTCAAGAAGACCTTGACAAACTTTAGGAGTGAGCAAACATATGGCTGTTAAGAGTTCAGTGCCAATAAATGCAAGGTAACTGGAAATCGCAATAGACGATTGGATAAAGGCAACTACAGGAATCTGAAAGCGAAAACGCGTTGGGAGTAGATATAATTCCCGCATTAAAATAATAGGCACATACAAGAAAGAAAACGGTAAGATGACAAAAATAAAAATAACATTTATAGATCTATACAAGAACTACACACGATTTGATAATGGTCCTGGACGGACCGACGGCCTGGTCGACGACCGGGCCGCGGGGACGCTAAGCCCCGGAAGCACCTCAAGGTAACCGAAACGTCGTCGTTTCTTCTACGTGTGATGTGTGGTTTGGTCATCTATACAAGAACTTTTAAGATAATTTACACAGCCTCTGTGAGAGCAATTTTAGAATATGCAGCACCAGCACGTTATCTGCACCACGTGAAAAACAAACTTAAAACGGTAGAGATTTGCAACAAGCCAAACACCTGAACAAGGAGGAGTAAGCTACGAGGACAGGTACAGGAACTCAATTTCGCAAACCTGGAGGAAAAAACAGAAAAAAAGGTACCAGGTACAAAGAGCTATGTCGCGGCGGACTTGCAGAGCTAAACTTCGCTCTCCTGTAGCCACTAATGATCAGGCTTAAGCTCGCTGAACCTCACTACCATAGTCACCGATAACTCGTTAAACTATATGACCATGGACACGGCGTCTGCTGTAAAATTGCAGTAAACATTATTGTCACTGGGCTAAAATGCTTTGATAAATCTATCATGATCATTGCACCTTCTTCGATAAAGATCTCAGCATGGTCAATATCCCTAATGTTGTCTCGTATTTACGTGGTCACTACACGTATTTCACTAATAATTAGTCTGGCAAATATTTTACTAATAACCAATAACTAATCTGGCCGCTACATTTAATGCCTCGCTGAGTATTGTGTCCTTTTCCCTAATAACATTTTAAATTAATGGTCACTACACACGAAGAAGAGGTAGAAGCTGACTATGACTAGTGGCTACGTAAGTAAACATGGGACTCGCCTGTTCCATCATCAAGTTAGTGCTGTCGGCGAAGCGTTGTTTGCACACAGGACATGTTTGTTTGAGGGACAAACGGCAGGTACCACAGACGAGATGCCCCTTCCGACACTGGTGAAGGGGTGGAGCCATGAAAGCCTGGCACCCCGAGCAGCAGAAGAGCTTCAGAAGAGTCTCGTACTCCACCAAGTTTTGCGAGTCTTCGTACACAGGTGTGCCATTGAGGGTCAACAGCTGATGGCCGTTTGTACCCGCAGAGGTTGTCTTCTCACTCATCTTGGAGCGAGTAGGCAAGCCGGCGAGAGATGGTACTGCCTAGCTTGCGAAGACGAGATGGTGTTTTCGCTTCTGTGGTAGGAGATGTCGCCAGCGTGTCTGGGATATCCGGCCAGATCTCCTCAGGTGGACTAGTGGGTGTGGTACGAGCGGGAGAACTAAAAAGTCTACGAAAGCTACGGCTAATAGCAGAGCCGCGGACGATTGTCGGTGATGCTTTCACGGGAGAGGGAATTGGAGTCTGAGGGGAGGAAAACTTGGACGTGGGCACTGGCAACTGCGATGCACTACCGCTTCTGCTGTTCCCCTCTGAGAGACTGCCGCTGGCAGGGGTAGAAGGGGAAGACTGGGACAACTTTACTGGCCCACAGAAGGAAACGCTGCGAGGCATGTTGGCTGCCAAGGGCAAGGTAATCTCATCTCCCGTAGACAAGTGACGCTTGCTACCTTCCGGTTCTTCCTTCTCTTCTGTGACGGTGTTGATGGGATATTCCTCACAGGATAAACAGTCTTCAAAGCTGCTATTGTCTTGATCCAAGGACTCTGTCTTAATTTCGTGCCTGGGTGATGAAATTGTGTCTCTAACAGCGAAGTGGTAGGATGGGTTGCGAAATACACGACTATTTCGGCAGGTACTGGGCGACAGCTGGTCATTCTCTGCGCCTCCAGAGTAAGCGGTGGGCCGGTTCAGAGGCATCACGATATCTATACTTTCATTAACGTGTGCTAGAGGTCGCGGCCGGCGCGTGGGTGCATCCTCAGGATCATCTTTATCAACATAGGACAGTGTCCGGCCCCGCTGAACAGAGGCGATTTTCTGCCTGGTGAGGGAAGTGTTGAGGTCCACACTGAGGCTTGCTTCCACTACTGGCACATTAATAGTTTCCACAACTTCGTCTCCTTCCTCATCCTCCACTTCCATCTGCTCAAAACATTCCTGTAGGCGAGATAAACCCGTTGCTTTTACCTGCCTCTCGGTCACCACCTTTTTAGTAATCTTTGAGGGTTTCTCTGTTTGGGCGATCTCCTTCGTCAACATTCCTGTGCTGGCAGATTGTGTGAGCCCTAAATCTGATCCGTTCACATGTCTACTCTGGCATTCGATGTGGTAGTACTTGGTGCAGTCGTGGTAGATACTCTCTTGGGAGAGATTACCGTTGAGGCTGAACCAGGGTTCAGACATGTCCTCACACGACTCGAACTGCGTCAGGTCGTGAGCCGAGTCGCTGGCGAGGCTGGTGGCCTTGTTGGTGGGTCCGGGCATGGTGCTGCTTGAATGTTGTATGTACTTGTGAACACAGACTCCTGATACCAGGCTGTTTATACTCACATCCTTAGTTTTTTTAACGCCTTCGGTATTCTTGACTTCACAGAATGATGATTAGTACAACTATAAACAAAAGGTTTGTTCAAGACTTGGGGAGAGGTTCCGGTAAACACATTTACACTTGCCAAAATCTGAGTGTGACCAACAGGCTTAGTCATTTAAAATACACTTTACAATAGTTGCTATTAACACTCGACTGACTTTTCTGTGAGTGTTTTAGACATTCATTGAGTGCGTGTGTGTGTGTTGGGGCTGCGTTGGGTAGACCCCCAACACAAGTTTATATTTGCTTCACTACTTTTTATCCAAGGGAGTGGAGTCAACACTCGCAGGTGTTGGGTAGTTCCTGTGATCACCTCCCAGTCTGTGGCTGCCAACCCTTCCTCCAGCTGATGTTCTCCTGATTCTGTCTTTTCCGTTGACGAAGGCCCCCTGGTGGTGTGTCTGAGGATCACAAGTGGCTCCGACCTTGTAAGAGAGGAAGGAAGGAAGGAAGTGACCACCCGACAGCACAAGCACGTGTTCCCTGTCTTAAAGAGGACGTTGCTCCTGGCTGTGGGGATAGGGTGTCCCCGGGGGATAGTACAAGTTGTTGACGCACAAGCGACACCGCGATGGCTCTGCAGGCTGCCGTTGATCACTGGGTTTCGCCCGCCACCCACCACCCATATTTATACTGTCGGTCACCTCACCCGCCAACCCACCCACCCGTCCACCTACCCACCCACCCACCCCGACGGTGGTACTACTGTTGCTGACTGTAGTGCTACTGCTGCTGGACGTGGTGGTACTTGACAGGTTGATACTCGAAGGGATAATGGAGTTGGAGAGAACTGGTATTGTTGGGGACGAGGGTGGTTTCCCCCCCCCCCCATACGTGTCGTGGTAACGAGGTGAAGTGGGGCGAGACGGTAACTGCAGGGGATTGTATCGTAGAGGTAGTCGGTAGCGGTAACTGCACAGGCAGTTACCGCTACCGACTGTTACACTTGCAATGGTGTTTAAATGGTAGAGGCGCATGTTCAGTGGTTGGTGGGGGAGGGGGAGGATGTTCCGTTGGGGGGGGGGGGGGTCACCACATTAGAAATTTAGCGGAAATGAAAACCCATGAACCAAACTAATTTGTATGAACTGTTTTGGAAGGTATCCAGGAGCGCCACAACCTGTCCTTTCACTTCGAATCTATATGAATCTGCCCTCCATGGTGTCTGTTTAATCTAGTTGCTGTCCGCCTATTGCTCCAGACGAGCGTTGAAGGGGGATGGCAAGGGTAGGAAATAAAAATCTAACGTGTCATTGGGTAGATTTCCGTGACGTTGCCACGACGCATTTGATCATTCCCCTGCTGCCTCTGGGACGAAAAGTCGTTCGTGTCATCTTTCCCTGGTCACGTTCTCTTTAGTCTCCCTGGTCACGTTCTCTTTAGTCTTCCTGGTCACGTTCTCTTTAGTCTACGTTCACTACACACACTTAACAAATAACAGTGAACACCTTTTCAGCGGGGTTCTAAAATGCACGAGACGCTTAAA
Organism: Procambarus clarkii; assembly: GCF_040958095.1. Classification (NCBI taxonomy): domain Eukaryota; kingdom Metazoa; phylum Arthropoda; class Malacostraca; order Decapoda; family Cambaridae; genus Procambarus; species Procambarus clarkii. Next base: position 6,907,671 of record NC_091231.1, on the reverse strand, counting down.
TGACGCACGAAAAAAAAGTCGACGGCGTACACTCATTAAAATTCGCCCACAACGCACCAACATAATTAACCAGCGGTAGGCGAGGTTAATTTGGCAACGAGGCCTCTACCCCAGGGTGGCTATAATTACCGGTGAGGCGAGAGCGTCCGGCACAGGTGAAATAACAGCTGGTGGTTGTGATGTATTCACACTGCGTCAACGACCGATGCATTCACACTGCGTCAACGACCGATGCATTCACACTGCGTCAACGACCGATGCATTCACACTGCGTCAACGACCGATGCATTCACACTGCGTCAACGACCGATGCATTCACACTGCGTCAACGACCGATGCTTTCACACTGTGTCAACCACCGATGCATTCACACTGCGTCAACAACCGATGCATTCACACTGCGTCAACAACCGATGCATTCACACTGCGTCAACGACCGATGCATTCACACTGCGTCAACGACCGATGCATTCACACTGCGTCAACGACCGATGCATTCACACTGCGTCAACCACCGATGCATTCACACTGCGTCAACGACCGATGCATTCACACTGCGTCAACAACCGATGCATTCACACTGCGTCAACAACCGATGCATTCACACTGCGTCAACGACCGATGCATTCACACTGCGTCAACCACCGATGCATTCACACTGCGTCAACGACCGATGCATTCACACTGCGTCAACAACCGATGCATTCACACTGCGTCAACGACCGATGCATTCACACTGCGTCAACGACCGATGCATTCACACTGCGTCAACGACCGATGCATTCACACTGCGTCAACGACCGATGCATTCACACTGCGTTCCTCCTCTGGCGCGACCGGCCTTCAGCCCTCCGCACTGCTACACCAAACTGTCCCTTCATTCTTCAAGTTTTTTTTTTTCCTCCTAAAATTTACACGTGGCAGGTCCTCTGGCATCTCTAAATGGGATTTTAATATCAATATTCTGTGTATATTTTCCTTTTTGGTACACCAACTTCTGATAGCACTTATACTTTCTTGGCACTCTAACTTCTGAGTATTTCCTACTTTCTTGGCACTCTAACTTCTGAGTATTTCCTACTTTCTTGGTACTCTAACTTCTATTTCCTACTTTCTTGGTACACCTCGATCACTGTCTTGTATACCACTGATACATACACTATTTGGCTTCATACGTAAAGTGGTGTTCAAATATGTAAGAGTACCGATATAGTGTTAATGTGTCAATATTGTTCAATGATAGCCGACTTAAAGAAACCTGCTAGGCTTATCATGATCCTTTAATGTCAAAAAAATCTCTTACGGCCTTGTCTAGGAGGCAACTCATAACAGTTGCCTAACTCCCAGGTACCTATTTTCTGCTAGGGGAACAGAGGCATCAGGTGTAAGGATACTTTTCAGATGTCTCATCCTGCCCTTGAGTCGAACCCGGGACCTTACGATTGTGAGCCAACGTGTTATTGACCACTACTATTCTGGTCACCATTAAAGTTCTTAAGTAATAAACCTTAAATCCAACAAAATCCCCAAAAGTCTTCTTATAAGAATGTTTACACAAACATTTAAACTTTAAAACATGTCAACTCCGGTATTTAAATTTGTCATAAATTGATGATAATTAATCTCATGGAAGTTTAATGGTGTTTTTTACAGAATATGTTAACTTTAAATTAGTCACCGTTCCTTCCCTCCGTCCCCTTATCACAGACTCGTATCCCAGCTCCTATCCTGGCCTCGTATCCCAGCTCCTATCCTGGCCTCGTATCCCAGCTCCTATCCTGGCCTCGTATCCCAGCTCCTATCCTGGCCTCGTATCCCAGCTCCTATCCTGGCCTCGTATCCCAGCTCCTATCCTGGCCTCGTATCCCAGCTCCTATCCTGGCCTCGTATCCCAGCTCCTATCCTGGCCTCGTATCCCAGCTCCTATCCTGGCCTCGTATCCCAGCTCCTATCCTGGCCTCGTATCCCAGCTCCTATCCTGGCCTCGTATCCCAGCTCCTATCCTGGCCTCGTATCCCAGCTCCTATCCTGGCCTCGTATCCCAGCTCCTATCCTGGCCTCGTATCCCAGCTCCTATCCTGGCCTCGTATCCCAGCTCCTATCCTGGCCTCGTATCCCTAACACGTGCTATATAGCCATACTGGCTTAGCGCGTTATCCTCCTAATTATTATAATTATTCCAAATTTAAATCGAAAAATGGAGACTGGAAACACAGTAATGTAAGAAAATACTCGTAATCTGTACGAATCAAACAGCACGGTATATGTTAAGTAATAATTGTAATTCAGAAGCAATAAGATGCTTATCTTAACATACTAAGAAGGTTAGGTGAGGTCGGTGTTTTCTACGAAGCTTTTCAAGGTAAACTAAAATATTCACAATCAATTAGTATGTCACATATGCACTTATTAAATAAGCCAATATTGACAGTAAGCAAGTGCGAGAACGGGTTGCAGCATGCACTAAAAAAAATAAACCACCTCCTTCACTATATTTAAAGCCAGTTTTGATAAAGAATTCGACCTCAACATGTACAATCAGGCACGTAGGCTGAGGCATAGTTAGACGTCACTCCGCTGTAGACCCTAATTGGTTAGTTACACACGAAGTGTTGCTACTCAGATCAGATGAGTATGGTCATTGGTCAGAGATAAACTGACCCCGGAGAAGAGAGAGGCGATAATGTTTGGTGTGGGACTGAAGAGCAGCAGCTAAGGACCCGGTGGTGGTGGTGGTGTGGTTGGGAGAACTATTATCTACCAGAGACGTGGCCATTTATTTGTACATTTTCTTCTGTCATCGATGGACAGAGTAAGAAAGCTGTTATAGTGAATTCTTGGGCATTCGTCCACATAAGATGATCGAAGTGCTGTTGCAATGTTAACCAGCTTACATATAGATGGTGGAAGGGAAGAGTATGTGCTCTTTCCTCGATTGATTGATTGATGAAGATTAAGCCACCTAAAAGGTGGCACGGGCATGAATAGCCCGTAAGTTTTTTCCTCCTCTTTTTACGGATTAAGTACCCCAGCGGGGTTCCTTCCCATGGTTCCTTCCCATTCCTTTCCTTCCCTTCCCAGCGGTGTTGTCCTTGTTGCTATGTTTACTCACCGGGTGAGTAAGGCTGCTCAATAAACTCCAGCTTCTCAGTAAAAAGCAGTTTTAAGTACCCATTTAAGTAGCCATTTTAAGTACCCATTTATTTCATGCATGTTTTATGATATTTTCGTGTTTTAAAATTGTTTCAATTCTAGTGCATTCACTCCATAATAACAAATGCATTTGGATGCAATATTTTTGTGTAGATATGGATCTGACAACGCAAGATATAGTAACGAAGTGTAATATGATTGTCATATTTGCACTAACGCTTTTTCATAACGTCTCACTAAAACAATAAGACGATTACCGCACAATTCACGTATGAGCGCAGTCCAAGTGAACAAAAGCTTGTTATCCTTTCCTGTGATGTCGAGTTAATCACAACCGCTGTTGAAGAGTTTTGGCAAATTGTTACACTTTCTTCTGAACTCTCAAAGCCTAGTTCCTGTAAACTGTTCCCGTGTCAATGTGTGCACGTAAATTGTTGCGAAATCGCCATTGCATGAGTGTTATTTTTAACGAACATGTTATTATTGTAAAACTCTTCTCAGACGGCCATGTATCACCGAGACAAGTTAGGTAATAGTTGGAGTGGTGTTAGGGCCTCGGAGTGCTGTTCCAGTCAACGGGGCGGAGAAATTAAACCACCAATCAGCGCCACGGACCACACGTGACCGAAGCGAGGTCAACCAGGCTCACCAGGATAGCTGCAGTCTTGCTTCGTTTAGCATTACACGACCAGCTCTCGCCTGTAACTCTAACTAGGCTTGGTGCTCCTTTCGCTTGAGGCCAGGTTCTGGCTTGTTTGGTGGTGGAGTTGTGTGTTTGTAGGCCAATAGAACTCGACTACTAGTGGCACCTAGTAATGTGCCACTGGTGAGTGATGGCTTAAGGGAGCCTCTGCAGCTCGTGCAGAAATTGGAATTACGTTCAACGGTTTATATATCTTTGCATAGGAGAAATATTTCGGATTTATCTCTCACTAATGACCGTTTTGCTCTCTCCATAGTATGATTGATTCGGCTGAAGAGGTGCGTAGAGTGCATGAACCCTCGCAGACTAAAGATTTTGAAATAGTGTCACGCACTGAAGCTGGAAACTTGATATGAACTTTATCAAAGGATAAATTTTCTTTTAAAGCGGGATTTTCTACTAAAAGAACTATCCTTTGTACAGGAACGCCTTTCGAAATTAAAGTAGTTATCAAACACATTTTAGTCTCTGAAATGCAATATTGTTGCAAACCTGACTGCACCATTTAAAATAACTGCAGCGTTATATTGGCAATCTTGCTGTCAAGGTGATGACTAGTAATGAAGGGCAAAGTAAAGTTTCCTGAAACGGCAGCTTAAACTCCAGATTGCTGCCGTGTCCTCCTGGGCCACCAATTGTGGTTTGCAGGTCTCTGGCTGAGACTTGTGCTGTAACCTTTACTCGGAAGCGGATAGTCCTTTGTACCCCCCTCCCCACTTATGGTAAGTCTTTTGTATGAAAACTGTTTAAACTTCTGGGGTTAGTGTTTGACACTCTTCTTACCTTAGTCACCCTATATCTCCTGCCTTTTAGAGTTGAATACTCTAAGGCCCTTACCTTTTAATGTCTTGCCTCATCCTTCCTGGGGCGCTGATAGGCGCATACTCCTCTCCTTGCATTACTTTTTCTTGCTGTCTAAACTGTCATGGCTGTCCTGCTTCTTCGTCTGCCTCTCCCTCCCTCCACCCTTCGTTGTCTTGATGCTCTTCACCATATTGGGCTCCGTCTTAGCTCTGGTGCCTTTGGTTTGACACAGAGCCTGTATGTTGACTGATGTCGCTACAAGATTGCAGTTATTAGCTACCGTCTCTCGTACTTTGTGCGGTCTCTAAACCCCCCTCGCTTGCTTATGTCGTACTTTGACCTGTGCCACTCCTGTGGGGCCCTGTTCCTTCTCACCACCTTCCTTTCTGGTTGTCTCGCTTGAAAGGTTAGTGTTGCCAATGTTCCTCTTCGTGTCATTCTGTCCTTGGCCTCCCTTGAGGGTCTCTAGACACAAGTTTTGTAGGACCTTGACCTGCATGATTAAGACAGGTTACCCCTCTTAGTTCTGAAATGCCTTTTCCTTGCTTGCTTTTCTTCGCTCTCTATCATCAGATAGGGTTTTAAGTCTGATGTAGGCTCCTCCGTTGTTTTCTGACTACACCTGTGTTGCATTCTTCCCGAGACTAGCATCCTCACGGCTGAACTTTGTGATTTTTTTTTTTCTTTGACTGCTTTCTTGCCGTAGCTCTTCCTTTGTTGTAGACTCTCGGTGCCCTCACGGCCCTCGTGGCACTTAATTTTAATACTTCTTGCTCATATTCATAATGTTTTTTAAGGATATTTCCTATGCATATGACTTGCGTATTGTGTTTTCTAGGTGCGACGTGACTAGACCAGGGAGCCTCTAGCCAGTAGTCAACATCGTTTACACTGTGTACGTCACTGAAGCGTATTGTCTGCTGGGTAGTACGGTGAAACCTTTCACAACGTCCCCACTAATTATTGTAGACGGTCAACATTAAAGATTTCTCAGAATTTTGTTGTATCATTCATACTAATGTAGACGCTTGTTGGCATTTAAATTCTCCTAATGATTCAGTTATGGAAACAATTTAATGTAGAGCGAAGATTCAACTGTAAAGTATTCACCTAATAAGAACTATCTAAATCTTTTTTTTCACTTAATTTACCTAAAACTAGATTTTTTCAAACCATGAATGTACAAATTTGTATTCATAACTTGCATAAAATCCTTGTAATTCCTAACAAATTAGGAATGCAGTTTTCTAACTAGGGTAAACCCTTACATGCACTCATCACCTCTAAAACCAGCGGCCACAGATGCTGTACTGTCGGCTAGGACAACTTCCCAAGTGGACATGCTTCTAAAGACTAACAATGGTATAAAGGCGATTCGACAAGAGTAGACGGCGATCCAATATCAAACACTGAATTGCCAATTCGGTGTAGTTTAACAATCATTGCTGGCGATGCTCAGATTTAGAATGGCAGTACATTCTACGTTTAACGTTCATGTTGATACAGTGGGTAAAATTTCCCACATTATCTAAGATGTATCATATCGGACAATGCCACTATGATCGTGTACACAATAGGGGCCCATGGTGCCTACAGTGCAATATCTTGATTAAAAAAAAACTATTGGAACAATCTATAAATTTCGGTGAAGATTAAATCAAATACTTAATTAGTACTATCCAGTGCTACAATCTCAATCTTATCTTGCTCATAATATTAGATCAGATGTGATTGTCTAGACAGTAAAAAAAAAAAAAAAATAATGTACATTGAAGGCTACTTCCCCAAGAAGGGCGGAGCCAGCGAGCTAAGCGGTGCTCCGGGACAGATGGTTTTCTTTACAGTGGACACATGATGGTGCCTTGTTAACATTTTCAGTAAAGGACACCACACTAACCTATCACAAGTGATTACTCTCTAGAACTAGGAGTACCTGGACTTGTATCTATAAGGAAAAATTCCTAATACTTGTCTAGTGTAGTGGCTTGAAGTGATGCCCTCGGATACTTTTGATATCGTTCGCCTTATGCGTTTTTGTTCTCGTATTGGCATCCTTGGTGATATATTTAGCGCCCTCTAATTATTTTGCGTATTTGATGGTGCTACATAGCCTTCCCGGTTTGGTGCCTTCTTTTGATAATTACCTGAAGTGATGCCTCCACATCTAATCTCATCCTAGTGCAAACGCAACTAAGGACATAACCAAGTAGCAAAGCTTCCAGAATATTAAACAGCAAAGCTGTGATATAGAACTTTGGCACTATATTTTAAGTTATTCTGGCAACTTGTCAAACGGCACCGGCTCTGACTAGATAAACATAAGTATACTGTGTTATTGTAGTGTATTGGTTGGCCACTTGCATGTTTGTGTAACCTTAATCTATCCAATACGTGTGTCGTTACAGCGTGGGGCGATGCCCCAGATTTCGGTAAGTTTTGATTAATCTTTCAGCCAAAGTCTTTTTTTAAAGTTATCGACGCTCATTCCTTAAAATTATTAAACCTCGGTCATTGAAAGTAAAGCTCGACAATCTTTTCATATAAATTGAATATCTGTATATATAATTGATAATATACATTAAGTTAACAATTGCTTACTTCGTTATCTTTATATTAAATATGATGCTTAAATTAATCTTAATTAGATAAGAGTACTTCGACCAAATTTATGGTCCTTTTGAACCAGGATGGTTATATAAGTACACTTACACCATATTATGGACCTTTAATTGCATATTTACATATACAAATTGTTTATTGGTATGAATATTGGCCGTTGTACATAGTCCAGCCTAGCACTGTCATTACATGGTTTGGATCCTTCATTTAATCCGTGGAAAGAGGGAGTTCATACTCTTCCCTTCCAACATTTATATATAAGCTGGTTAACATTGCAACAGCACTTCGATCATTTTGTGGTAGAATGGCCAAAAAATTCATTACAGCTTTCTAACCCTGTCCATCGATGACGGAAGAAAATGCATAAATAAATGGCCACGTCTCTGGTAGAAAAGTTCTCCCAACCACACCATCACCACAACCGGGTCCTCGGCTGCTGCTCTTCAGTCCCACACCAAACATTATCGCCTCTTTTCTCCGGGGTCAGTTAATCAAATTAACTTCTGGCCAATGACTACTCTCATTTGACCTCGGGCAAGTACACTCCCATTGTGTTATCAGGGTCTAAAGCGGAGTGAGATTTAGTGCTCTATGCCCTGGCTATTAGTCTCGTTTCACCCTGTTGGATAATTAACTATTCTGATTTTCGATTTGTCGAGTCTGGCCTTAAAGTTGTGGATGGAGGTGGCTTCCACTTCTCTCGACGCATACCACTTGTTGTCTACCCGTAAAAGCCGCGAGTATTTCTTTACATTTTTTTTTTGACTCGTTGAGCTTTCAGCTGCGTTTTTTTGTCCTACTTTCTCTCAAACTAAAGTGGCTGGCATTGTCTACTTTGTCTATTTGTCTCAGCATTGTGTATGTGTCGCGAAGTATTTTTGGCATTGTCAATAATGCTAAAGCAGTCTATCACCTACCAGTCCTGTGCAGGGAACCATTGCACTTCCAACAAAGCTCTCACACGTGTACACACAATACTCTACCACCATGTGTGTGCGCATGCCAGTGTTCCGTGTGCGTATGTCATGACCGTTCTCCATGACCGACACCTCGCTTATTCCCCTTCAGTTTAGCTCAAACACAAACACTTGCAACAAGAGATTGAGGTTAAGGATGACAGATGGTGAGAATTTATGGTTCCAGTTCGGGCTATTATCGGCTTGAATACTTAAACAGTGTGTGGGTCTGGTTGAAGACGTGGCACTTTTTGTCTGACAGAGGTCCTTACCTGTGACTGGGGCCCTGGTGTCTCGGTGTTGACACTGGCTGGCGACGAGGCGCCCAAGTTGCATGGTGCTTCAGGCTGCTTCCCGCCACCCACTGTTGCATTGCAATCCGCTCTCGCACAAGACAGCACATACTTATTGCTTATAGTCAATATTTGGCTTATGAATAAGTACATATATGGTATATTCCAAGTTATATATTTTCAAGGCACTAAATTTTTTGTTTAATAAAACAATAGATTTTATACAAAATTTGACAATATTCTGAGTTACTTTACAATTTAGGGAACCTTCACAAAGCAGAGGAGCTGAGGCAGCCCTTGTCCCCTTGCTAATGATTTTTACAACCGTTAATAAAATATAAAATGATGCAAACGAGGGTTCGATCCCACCAAACGCCTTCACTGCTTTCTCAGATGTTCCTGAATACATTGTCCATTATACAACTATTATACAAAATACAGATAATTACAAAAAATCATAATTAAGTTTACACTCAATTTCAATACATCAATTACATGGCATAATAATGGTGTAACTGCTAATTATTATAATTACATAATGTACCAGGAAGGGACCCGGCGGTGCCCGGGACAGTATCACTTCCTCCCCCTAAACCCCCCCTCCTTATTCTTAACCCCTCCTCCTCTCTCCATCTTCCATCTCGTCTAATCCATCTAACCACCTCTCCCCGTCTCCCCATTTCCCTACCCTCCATCTACGAAGCTTCCCCCTTAATCTTCTCCTTTTCCCATTCTCAATTTCCATGCTTATTTCTGCATATCCGTGGAATATATTATGGTCCTTGCTCTGCCTTTCCTTTTCTCTCTCTCGCTCTATTTCTGCTCTCCTTACTCTTTTTTTTCTCTCTCTCTCCCTGCACCCCTCTTCCCCTGTTAATATACATACAGCCATAAACTAGACGGTTGACACTATCTAATCTGAATTTGGTTCCGATGTCTCGCCAGCGTCAGGGACTATGTTTCAGCCCCTGACGTCAATGTACCCACCTTGCTGCTGTATCAGGGACTATGTTTCAGCCCCTGACGTCAATGTACCCACCTTGCTGCTGTATTATGGACTGTATTTCAGCCCCTGACGTCAATGTACCCACCTTGCTGCTGTATTAGGGACTGTATTTCAGCCCCTGACGTCAATGTACCCACCTTGCTGCTGTATTAGGGACTGTATTTCAGCCCCTGACGTCAATGTACCCACGTTGCTGCTGTATTAGGGACTGTCTTTCAGCCCCCCTGACGTCAATGTACCCACCTTGTTGCTGTATCAGGGACTATGTTTCAGCCCCTGACGTCAATGTACCCACCTTGCTGCTGTATTAGGGACTGTGTTTCAGCCCCCTGACGTCAATGTACCCACCTTGCTGCTGTATCAGGGACTGCGTTTCAGCCCCCTGACGTCAATGTACCCACCTTGCTGCTGTATTAGGGACTGTGTTTCAGCCCCCTGACGTCAATGTACCCACCTTGCTGCTCTCTTAGGGACTGTTTCAGCCCCTGATAAACGTACTAACTTAAAATTGTAGTTTCTCGTATTTAAATTAATAATTAGTATAACTTTCTGTAATTCTTTGTATTTGCATGGATTAGGGGAATATTTTTTAAATGATAAATGCAAAGAAAATGCTAGCACGTATTCAGTATTGTTTTTTTATATGTATATGTATATGTATATGTATGTATGTATATATATAATATATATATATATATATATATATATATATATATATATATATATATATATATATACACACACAAATTAATATTTTAAAACCTCTTAAATGAACCAGAAAGGCACGCAAAACACCCCCCTACCCCCCCCCCCCCTTACCCCACTGCGACGGTTCGTCACGTTCGAGTCGTTGAACCAAACGCGCGGGTTACACCTAAAAAAATAAAGAAGAGTTATAAAAATTCAAAACTCGTTAAACTCGCTGATGGAAACCACGCCCAAATTGTCGCCAAAACTGAAAACGCCTCGTTATTCTACACACAACTCTACTTATACTGACGACCCTTAGTTCTCCCTAATGTGTTAGAAGTATGTCTCTCTCTCTCTCTCTCTCTCTTTCCGAAAGCCGATCAAACCGGATTTGGAAGCCTTAGAACGTGTCTCCCGCGTGACCACTCTCTCTCCTCCAACACCCACACAACCTCATCCACCACACACCACCACACTCACACAACCACACCCACCACTCACCACCACACACACCCAACCACACACCACCACACACACCCAACCACACCCACACCCACCACACACCCACACCCACCACACACCCACACCCACCCAACCACACACCACCACACACACACAAATGAATCTCGGTAATACCAATTTGACCGCCAGATCTTAGGTGACAGTACAATAGTGTTGAAATGAATTACTCGACTTGACAATGGTCCAGGATGTACCGAAACGTCTCGAGCTGTTCATTTTCAGTCTTGTGAGTTGGTTGTCTAATTTAGACTGAAAACTGCAGAGCAAAATAAAGGTTGTTACCCATTTGGAAGAGTTTAGGAGGATAATATCGTTTAATGGATAGCATAATAATCCTCTAATAATGGATGCATATTTATCTAAGCTTAACCGGTTTGGGACACACTACCAGTAAGAGTCACGCACACCCACGAGAGTTGCACAATCGTTTCGGATAGGAGAATCACAAGTCACCAAGATTCTCTGCCTTGCAATGTGGGTTGTATTCAGATATCAAGGATGAACTATACCCTTGTGATGTCCATTAGCTTGTTGGTGCCAGCAGTAGCAGCTCGACGGCATTAACAAGACCCCCCCTAAAACAGCTAGAAAGACCCCCTAAACAGCTAAAAAGACCCCACCACAAACAGCTAGAAAGACCCCCTAAATAGCTAAAAAGACCCCACCACAAACAGCTAGAAAGACCCCCTAAATAGCTAAAAAGACCCCCACCACAAACAGCTAGAAAGACCCCCTAAATAGCTAAAAAGACCCCACAACAAACAGCTAGAAAGACCCCCTAAATAGCTAAAAAGACCCCACAACAAACAGCTTTAAAGACTCCCTAAATAGCTAAAAAGACCCCACAACAAACAGCTAGAAAGACCCCCTAAATAGCTAAAAAGACCCCACCATAAACAGCTAGAAAGACCCCCTAAATAGCTAAAAAGACCCCACAACAAACAGCTAGAAAGACCCCCTAAATAGCTAAAAAGACCCCACCATAAACAGCTAGAAAGACCCCCTAAATAGCTAAAAAGACCCCACAACAAACAGCTAGAAAGACCCCCTAAATAGCTAAAAAGACCCCACCATAAACAGCTAGAAAGACCCCCTAAATAGCTAAAAAGACCCCACAACAAACAGCTAGAAAGACCCCCTAAATAGCTAAAAAGACCCCACAACAAACAGCTAGAAAGACCCCCTAAATAGCTAAAAAGACCCGCACCAAAAAAAACGCTAGAAAGACCCCCTAAAACAGCTAGAAATTATTAATTGTTAGTGAATGGTTTAAGACTAGCCATTTTGGCACCACCTTATTACCTTAATTTTTGCCTAACATATAAATGTCGGATATTTACCTTCGGGGACGAACACCTGCCTCAACCCTCCCCTCGGGGACTTGCATCAACTAGGGACCATAAGGTTATCTAGGGGTTATAAAAGGGGTTATCTTGGGTTGTTGCTGAGAGAGCAATAACTCCTCTCTATCACTCTGATGGAGCAGCGGCTGTTAGTTCCATCAGCATAAGTCAGGACAGCGTCGACTCCCGCTAAGTAAAGTGTTCTATAATTATAACCCTTCATCCACCCAACACCCACACCGTAACACCAGGTCATCCTCCACCCAACACCCACACCGTAACACCAGGTCATCCTCCACCCAACACCCACACCGTAACACCAGGTCATCATCCACCCAACACCCACACCGTAACACCCGCTCATCATCCACCCAACACCCACACCCACACAAGACCCACACGGCTCAGCCAGTGTAGCAGCCAGAGATTATTTGCTATACATTTTTATTCAGACATAATCCTTCATTCACCACGATAACCACCAAACATATACATTTACATCTGTCCTACATAGCCAGGGTTCGAGATTTTATATAATATATAATATAAATATATATAATATGCTATAATATTTATATTATATAATATATAATATAAATATATATAATATGCAATGTATTCCTTTCGTCGGGGGACAGGCAGCCAGTTTATAGGCACAATACATGTTAGTTATATTTAGTATTTACATGTAATTATTATATTGAGGTAAGGACGGGTTGAGGGACGGGTTGAGGGACGGGTTGAGGGACGGGTTGAACATACAGTACACTTCTTCACCGAGTACTCCAGGTGCGCCTTGCAGGTGGGGGGGGGGGGGGAGAATATATACCATGATAGGTTACCTGGCGTGGCACCCAGAGCCAGGTGGGCAGGTGCCTGTAGGGGAAGCAGTGAGTGCCACTATGGAACCAGGTGTGGTAAGGGTGTGCAGGGGGGGAATGGGAGGCAGGGGTGGAGACGCGAAGGTAAAAATATTGTCGAGAGCTTGGCAGTGTGGTTGTATGGTTCGTATGGGTATGAGATGGGGGTGTGGGGACGGTGTGTGTGTGGGGGGGGGGGGAGGGGTTAAGGGGGTTCTGGGCGCGGCCAGAAAAGCACTTGTGATAAGAGACCCACGAGGAATGCGTCTTGACACGTCGTTAAGATCAACGCTCCAAGACGGCGGCAGTTACCGTGATAGACATATACATGCTTCTACTTGATTCACAGCCTATGTATACGGCTAAGTCCTATGTATGATGGCGTGTCGACAAGCAATCTACATCCCCTCAAGCCCGTCCTCTCAACTACTACGATAATACAGCTAATGGTAACCAACGTACCAAAGGCAACCTACTATCAAAAGCAGCGGATCCCAAAAATCCATGGTTTTAACTACGCCTCGATTGGTTAGGTGGATTCGTACGTTTCAGGTCAGGTTAGGACGTTGAATTTTGTACGTTGCGGCAAACTGAGAGAACTAAGGCTGGTATAATCAGATCCTTCGTACACAGCGCATTCGTAATCATTTTAAAATAATAGTTTTGTTTTGGTATTTCTTCATTGTAATTAACACACGTAAATTGCTCTAAATTCGTGTTGTATAGTCTATAAATTTATTGGATATTAATCCGTTTCATTATTCAAATGCTTTGATGTTTTACATTATTACATTATTTACATTTTTATTTACATTTTATTACATTATTTACATTGTTTTACATTACTTACATTATTAAAATGTTTTGATGCGTCAACGGTAATGGGTGACGACGCTCGGCTTGTCTACTGTTTTATGGGGTGATTCACAGGACCCCAACCATGAGAGACAGCTGTGGTTGGTTAAATAGGTCAACAGATTGTGAGGTTATGGCGTCGTGTAAGGTAGGTGTTGGGTAAGGTGGGCGTCGCGTAAGGTAGGTGTCGTGTCGAATAACTGTCAAATTGCCGTGTCAAGTGGACAGGAGTCAAATGGACGGGTGTCAAGTACAAAGGGAATTTCTGGTTGTCAAGTAGATGAGTCACTTGTGGGTTCAAGTTCATGCGGATATATGTATGGTGTTTAAGGTTCACGTATCTTCCTAAAACTGTAATGTTTATAATACGGGTCCCTGAACTGACCATTCTGAAGCACACAAAACGCTGATAAAATGTTTAATTGCTGCCTCTCGCAGTATTGAAGATAGTAGAGTGATTACTCACTACGCGGGGGAGTGAGGTCTATATTCGTGCCCGGCCTGCGTCTGCCCTTTAGGTTATGGATGGAGGTACCTTCCACAACCTCCTTCAGTGCATTCCGCTCGCTGACCACCTGTAGAGGGTACGAGAGGAAGTGGTGCTGACGGCAGTGTGAGTAGCCAATGGTCAGCATGTAGCGCACGCGCGAGCGCCATTACCTGCTGGCCGCCTGACAAGGAACTCGCGGGCAAGACATAATCACGCGACATATTTGACGCACAGCCAGACACCACCACCTAGTTGACGGGAGACATCTCCCTTCACGCAGGGTACAGTCGCACCTCCACAGATCTCCAGTATCAGCTCTTGATACTGGTAATGGCACAAAAGGGCCATCACTTACGGGCTATTCATGCCCGTGCCACCTTTTGGGTGGCTTAATCTTTATCAATCAATCAATCACCACCACCTAACACCGACCGTCCACCAACGCCACTACCACCCCCCGTCCGGTCATCTCTTCACATTAAGAAATGCGAGGAGATACTTTCACCCCTGTACGGACGGTCGGCAAGTGGAATGCGATGAAATAAGACGCCCTGGAAGCCACCTCCGTCGACACCTTTAAGGCCAGGTGCTACAATGAATTCGTACGTTATGAAAGTTGTTATTATAAGACCAAAGGGTAGAACAAGGCTAGTAGGCGGGGTGTCAAGAGGTAGACCACTCTGTTGTGTGGCCACTGTTAAATAAGCACTGTTACTATAATCTACTGTTACTGTTACTGGATGTTAGGTAGTGTTACTATAACCACCACCTAATATCCTCCAGGGTCACCATCTAACTCCACCCAGAATTACTACACTACCACCACCATATATCACCCATTACCACCATATCCCACCAGCCACCACCATATTCTATGACTACCACCACCACCACCACAATGGCCTACCGCTACCATTCATACTCTCCTTTCTCTTTCCTTTTTCTCTCTAGGAGAGAGAGAGAGAGAGAGAGAGAGAGAGAGAGAGAGAGAGAGAGAGAGAGAGAGAGAGAGAGAGAGAGAGAGAGAGAGACACACACACTCACAGCTACAGATCAAAGATGTTGATTAGACAACGTCAAGATGAAAACACAATCTAGTGCATACAGCCGAGGTGATGGAGTGTTGTGATGGCTTAATTACCGTCTCCAGCATCCCACCCAGCTGGTCACCCCCACTACTCCACTACACCCTGCCTACCTAGCACTCCACAGCATGTGGGGAATGACTCCGGTAGTCGAGGCAAAGCCTAAAAAGCCTCGACTCTTCCGACAGAAAGTCTCATGCCTGCAACCTTTCGTTGCAATACCATATTCGTTGAAAACGGAAAAGCTTGCGCCTTTTTAAAAAAAAATAGATAACAGATAATGTCAAGGAAATGTGTGGTATTCTCAATGAGTACTTTGTGTCTACCGAAAGGGTCCCGGTATAGTACAGTCGGGTTAGTTTTCAACGGACAATCCAGAATTCCGGGTTCGAATCCCGGGCGGAACAGAAATGGTTGGGCACATTTCCTTTCACCTCATGACCTGTTCACCTAGCAGCAAGTAGGTACTCAGGCGTTAGTCAGCTTGTTATGGGGTTGCCTCCTGGGCGGGGTCAGTAATTCGCCCTTAGGAGGAGGGGGGGGGGGGGGGGGGTGGGGTGGGGGGTGGGGTGGGGGGTTGAGGGATCTTGATAAAAGCCTAACGTGTATGAATACACTCTGGCTTCATGTCCCCGACACAATTAATTATTCTTATTCTATTATTTACTAGAGAATAACTTTATATTTAACATACAGCTGAATAAATCTATGCAAAGTGTGAATAAATCTATGCAAAGTGTGAATAAATCTATGCAAATTGTGAATAAATCTATGCAAATTGTGAATAAATCTATGCAAATTGTGAATAAATCTATTCAAATTGCGAATAAATCTATGCAAATTGTGAATAAATCTATTCAAATTGCGAATAAATCTATGCAAATCGTGAATAAATCTATGCAAATTGTGAAGAGGACGAGAGGAATACTCAAAACTTCATACAATGAAGTTCTTAAACATACAAAATGAAAGCCAAGTAAATCCCCCAGAACCAGACGAAGTATTTGCCAAGATGCTCAAAGAATGTAAAGAAGAGCTTAGTGAGCCTCTGTCTTGCATATTTAACATATCAGTAGAGTCCAGCAAAGTGTTGAAATATTTTGGACGGGTGGAAATGTGGGGCAGAATTTTTTAAGAAGGGAAAATAGGTCACTTCCGTCGAACTATCGTCCGGTTAACTTAACATTTATCGTGGGGGAAATAAATGGTTTGAATCGGCGTGTGATTGCTTCAGTCATGTAATTCAGAAATTAGAAATCCACAGAAGAAATCATTTATTAAATGTTAAAGTAAATCATGGCATTCAGCAACATATTTTATACAACAGCATGAAGTCTACAGCATAATTATACTATACCATGCGGTTGACAGCATATTTGGTCCGTAGCATGTGGTTGGCAACATATTTTCACTCGCTTCGATTGATTTTAGCAACCTAGAATAATTTTGGCATGACACTGTATTTGAGTTATCTGGTATATAGAATATGTTGAATATACTTGGTATACACAGCACGTGTGGTATATATTTTGATATTCATTTGAATTGTATCATTTTACATACATTTTTAACATTGAAATCCATTACATCTTAACTGATATCTCTGCTGCCACTGTGTGTGTGTGTGTGTGTGTGTGTGTGTGTGTGTGTGTGTGTGTGTGTGTGTGTGTGTGTGTGTGTGTGGGTGTGTGTGTGTTTGGAAGCCTATATAGTGTTGAGGAGAGGCATACAGGGGGTTTCGAACCCCCTGACAGTGGGTGTGCCAGGAAGGGTGATAACGCAGAGGGGAGAGCAAGTGGAACAGGTGGAAAAGGGAGGACAAAATAGCTGCTGAAGATTTAGGGGAAATCGGACGGACAGGAAAGAGAATCGTAAAATAGAAAACTAACGAAAGCAAGAACTTCATGAATGAAAAGAGTGAGAGAAGTTGATGTGAAGGAAACAGAGAAGACATGGAGGAATAGAATGAAAGGGGTAGAGTGAAAAGGGAGGAAGGGGGGGGGGTTATAGGAAGGAAGGAAGATAAAAAAAGAGGGGTAGAAGGGAAGGGGAGATTACCTCCTACTCAGATGACTGAGGTGAGTGCCAACTCCTGATGCCAACTCATGGCACCTTGTGAGAGGGGAGGGGGGGGGGGGTAAGAGCCGGGTGTAAGGTGATGGACAAGAGGCTATGGAGGGAAGGAGGGAGGGAGGGAAGACAGTAAGAAATGTAGGAGAGAGAGAGAGAGAGAGAGAGAGAGAGAGAGAGAGAGAGAGAGAGAGAGAGAGAGAGAGAGAGAGAGAGAGAGAGAGAGAGAGAGAGAGAGAGAGAGAGAGAGAGAGAGAGAGAGAAAGTAAGGAGAAAAATAATAGGTGGGACCCATGGAATGTAAACACACAACCTGTAGTCACAGATAATCCCCAGTACCGCCTGGTTGTACCGGCTAATGGTACCTACTAATGGTACCAGCACTCTTATCTGTAGTGACGTCACGTCAAGAACCTAACCCCCACAACCACCAGCCTTCTAACAACCAGCCTCCTAACAACCAGCCTCCTAACAACCAGCCTCCTAACAACCAGCCTCCTCTACCACCTTCATAATTCCTTTGGTAAAAAAAAAACCGGTGTTCACCCATCAACTACCTTCACCTGATGCCTCTGTTCACCCGGCAGTGAACAGGTGCCCAGAGCCGGGGGAGGGGGGAGGGGAGGGACCTTGATGAGCCCACAGGCTTCCTGATCCTAACAAGGGGACACACATCTACTAGATCAATAAGACGACACATCTACTAGATCAATAAGACGACACATCTGCTAGATCAATAAGAGGACACATCTACTAGATCAATAAGACGACACATCTGCTAGATCAATAAGAGGACACATCTGCTAGATCAATAAGACGACACATCTACTAGATCAATAAGACGACACATCTACTAGATCAATAAGACGACACATCTGCTAGATCAATAAGACGACACATCTACTAGATCAATAAGACGACACATCTGCTAGATCAATAAGACGACACATCTACTAGATCAATAAGACGACACATCTACTAGATCAATAAGACGACACATCTACTAGATCAATAAGACGACACATCTACTAGATCAATAAGACGACACATCTGCTAGATCAATAAGACGACACATCTGCTAGATCAATAAGACGACACATCTACTAGATCAATAAGACGACACATCTACTAGATCAATAAGACGACACATCTACTAGATCAATAAGACGACACATCTGCTAGATCAATAAGACGACACATCTACTAGATCAATAAGACGACACATCTGCTAGATCAATAAGAGGACACATCTGCTAGATCAATAAGGGGACACACACATATGCTAGATCAATAAGGGGACACACACATATGCTAGATCAATAAGGGGACACACACATCTGCTAGATCAATAAGACGACACATCTACTAGATCAATAAGAGGACACATCTGCTAGATCAATAAGAGGACACATCTGCTAGATCAATAAGAGGACACATCTGCTAGATCAATAAGAGGACACATCTGCTAGATCAATAAGGGGACACACACATATGCTAGATCAATAAGGGGACACACACATATGCTAGATCAATAAGGGGACACACATCTGCTAGATCAATAAGAGGACACATCTGCTAGATCAATAAGAGGACACATCTGCTAGATCAATAATGTGACACACACATCTGCTAGATCAATAATGTGACACACACATCTGCTAGATCAATAATGTGACACACACATCTGCTAGATCAATTTCCCAATTAATTTCAAAACGCAAATTCTCAATGTCTGTTTAAATTTCCTGCTAAACTGAAGTCAATGTTCTTTCCAAGTTCCCGCCGGGAGACCCGGTTTACATCGTAAGATTCAGTTTACATCTTGAGTTGGATTCATATCCCCCGTCGCCTAGAAAGTTTACCGCACGTGTGCCAAGCCGCAGGGAACCCAGTAGTGCTGTTCTTCCCACCAGCAGTCAGATGTGTGGCTTGATCTGCTTGATGTGTGCATTATGGTGGAGCAAGCAGGCTGTTGTGAGGGGCCAGGACACAGGTGTGTGTGTGTGTGTGTGTGTGTGTGTGTGTGTGTGTGTGTGTGTGTGTGTGTGTGTGTGTGTGTGTGTGTGTGTGTGTGTGTGTGTACTCACCTATTTGTACTCACTTATTTGTGCTTGCAGGATCGAGCATTGACTCTTGGATCCCGCCTTTCCAGCTATCGGTTGTAACGTGTGTGTGTGTGTGTGTGTGTGTGTGTGTGTGTGTGTGTGTGTGTGTGTGTGTGTGTGTGTGTGTGTGTACGCTCGTGCTTTTCTCATGCCTATATTTCTGTACGTATGTCATTCTTCCCTCTTAAATAAAATATATAACAATAGCAGTTTTACTAAGAGGGAGGGGAGGGGGGGGGGTAGGAGGGGAAGAGGGGGAGAGGGGGGGGGAGGTTCAAACTATTCGAGGAGCTCGTAACAATTCCATGTCTCCCCCCCCCCCCACACACACACAACCTCCCAGCAGCCAACTATTACAGTTAATTACGGGGCAATAATAGATTTTGTTATTGTTTTGTTGTGATTAGTGCACAAAATTGTATGTCATGGAACACAAAAAAATAATAAAAATTTAGACTCGGGTATTGAATGTATTGACAGATGTGTCATGGAGGGTTTGGGCAGACTCGACACGTGCGTGGCACTCTTGTTTGCTGCTAATCCTGACCCGCCCATGTTGGACACGGACCCAACAGTAATACCTTAGAAAAAAATTAGGTGACGCTAGACACAAAGTGGCTCGCTTCCAACCTTTGACAGATATTCTAATATAGATATATTTGTGGATCCTGTAGTACACTGGTCTACGTCCATGACTCCCAATCGAGGATCTCAATTTCCATGCCCGAGAAACCCGGAAACATCTGGGTAAGTTTCCCTTCACCTGATGCCACTATTCACCTAGCAGTAACATAGGAAGTCAGGCAACTATTGCGGGTTGCATCCTGGGGATAGTCAGTAGTTGACCAAGGGAGCCCCCCAGTAAGACCAGGTGCTGGGTTCCTGTCACCGAGAACCAACTGGGATTTATTATTTTAACAGGTGGGTTCCTAAGCTGGGTGAAAACATTTCGCAATGAAGGTGAATTGGAGGGTTAACAGGTGGTGGTGGTGGAGAGGACGGCCACCACGACACCAGCGCCCCCTCCCCCAAGCTTGTCCTTGCTCCCACTATCAGCTCATAGCAACGCCTTCCACACTGTCATACGCACCTGCGTGTGCGTGTGTGTGTGTGTGTGTGTGTGTGTGTGTGTGTGTGTGTGTGTGTGTGTGTGTGTGTGTGTGTGTGTGTGTGTGTGTGTGTGTGGTGAATGCATCATGAACTAGTGATAATGTGTAATGTGTGGCTCGTGTGGTATCTGACCACGTCGTAGTAACACTGTGTTCCCGGGCTTAAACTCTGCTGCAGACAGCTGGAATGATCAAGATGGCGAGGTATACTGGTGTGTTTCGTGAACCGGGGCCAGGACACCTTCAAGCACTTACGCATCGACTTACGAAACCTGTACATCTTACCTTATTCGAAGCGGCTTTGCTTACATTTATTAAACAATTTATGAGCTCTGAATCACAAATTAGATGCCGGACCCATGTAAGCTACCTATTGACAGACAGACTCAGTGACATAAGGACGCTATGGATCACCGTATCTACTGCAAGACATGCATCTCGGGCTGAGTTAAACATAAAGATGTGCAAGGCTTAATTCAGCCTTAAGCCTGATCTTTTGCAGCCGTGTTGTTGTGATTGCAGCCGTCATGGGTTGTGATTGAAAATAGCAACAGCAGGTAAATCAGCAACAGATCAACGTTGTGTTACACCCAATACACGCACCATAAGTCCTACCGTTAACTGCCCCCCACGGATGCCCAGCCTCCTCACCTGAAGGATGCAGGTGATGATGAAGGGCATACCTCACCTGATGAGTCCTGTCTCTCCCTCTCCTAGCCAGCATCACTTGAAGATGCTCCACACCAGCGCTACTTTGGTAATTCCTCCTCGGGTGCTCTTGGCTACCGTAAGACACATAGTAAACACAGAAATATTATTTGGCATTATAGCTGAATATAATGTACTGGAACAAATGTACTGTGTACAAATGAATATGTACTGTGATAAAAAAAAAAACAGGCATTCTATCGTTTCGAATTACGTAAACATCTCCCACTTTGACTATGGCCGTCAGAGACCTCGACCACAGAAAGACGACCTCACAGTAGATGGTGACTTCACTGATGATGACTTCACTGTATGGCGACGAAAAATCCTTCCAGAGACGACACTTCGTTTGCCAAGATAAGCTGAGGGCTGCCGGACTGACAAACAAAAAACGACAATGCTGACCTTAAAAAGATTTAAAATATACCTGAAAAAAACGCGCTACCAGGTATGGGCGAGGACTAATTTTTAGTATTTATGACCTGATTTACGCGAGGGCCACTAACCCTAGTGGCCTCGACGAGGACAGGGAGCCGGCGGATTGTCGAAGGTCATTATATATGTTTTCTCTTAATCTGACGAGCTATTTCCACTGCACTATTTCGCACTCCAGTGACACAAATCAGATAAATGCTATTTATTATGATAATTAAGTGGCAGACCGGACAAAAATGGCGATAAATCTTAAAATAAAGATGGGTAATGAGTTCCTGGAGAGAGTGATGCTAGTAGGTCGGTCCGCGACGCCACCACACCCTCACCCCGCCACAATTGCCAATTTTATACATATTAACGTCATTCTGTGTATGTTGATCGTTCACACACACACACACACACACACACACACACACACACACACACACACACACACACACACACACACACACACACACACACACACACATTGATGTTTTTGCGACAATATTGTCTCCATTAATATGCGAGGTCGGGCTCGCATTTATGATCAATTGTTTAGTTTGGCGGGAGAAGAGAAACTTTTTTTTAGTGACGTGGTAGGCTGTGTACTGTGATTATCTTGATCAGGTGCTCTGATGTACTGTGAAGATCTATATGAGAGAGAGAGAGAGAGAGAGAGAGAGAGAGAGAGAGAGAGAGAGAGAGATGGAGGGAGGGGGAGGGAGGGAGGGAAGTGTATAGGTATAGTCCTGAGTGGATGTCAACAAGGCCCACGTGTTCTACTGTTTACCTCCTCCAGGATAAACACCACTGTGCCCGGGAGATCAGAGACCGCCCATAATAGTTGCCTCCCGGCCATTGTACAGCTTGGAAAAGGCAATTTAGTAGTTTTCTGGTCATTGTAGCTCTCTCATATTTCCCCACACCTGAGGGATGAATCCAAATGATTGTGTGAGGAAGGATGAACTAAAACGGGTGAGTGGCGGCTGCCGGTAATGTCAAGGAATGGTTCAATGTTGTGTAGTGTATTATGGCAGCGCTCACCACCACCCACTGCCTCACTCACTCACTCACCCACGGTCCTCTTAATTAACGTCTTCATCATCCCACCAGTCTCCTTCCTCCAAAGGTACGCTCACCTGTGCTTCACCTGTGCTTTACCTGTGCTTCACCTGTGCTTTACCTGTGCTTCCCCTGTGTTTTATCTGTGCTTCACCTGTGCTTTATCTGTGCTTCACCTGTGCTTTACCTGTGCTTCACCTGTGCTTTATCTGTGCTTCACCTGTGCTTTACCTGTGCTTCTCCTGTGCTTCACCTGTGCTTCACCTGTGCTTTACCTGTGCTTCACCTGTGCTTTACCTGTGCTTTACCTGTGCTTCACCTGTGCTTTACCTGTGCTTTACCTGTGCTTCACCTGTGCTTCACCCGTGCTTTACCTGTGCTTCACCTGTGCTTCCCCTGTGCTTTACCTGTGCTTTACCTGTGCTTCACCTGTGCTTCACATGTGCTTTACCTGTGCTTCACCTGTGGTTCACCTGTGCTTTACCTGTGCTTCACATGTGCTTTACCTGTGCTTCACCTGTGCTTTACCTGAATCTCAAACTAGGTGTGAATTCAGGTGGTATAACTTGGCTAATCAGACGGCGCTACGCACCCGTGTGGACCTACACAATCCCAGACCAGGATTCACCAAGCATTTAATAGTCCACTTACGAAACCTGTACATCTTTCATCAATCAGTTTGCTGTTACTAAAAAAAAAGTATGAGCTACGAGTGTGAATATAACTGTAGACTTTACATGTATAACAATAACAACATTAGACCGACAACGGCCACGAAGCATTTGCAAGCTGGGAAAGTGTTTAATAAATACAAATCAAGCCGCCAAAATTGAGAGGAAAGATGTACAGGTTTCGTAAGTGGACATAATATGTACTTTTCTCAACCTATATTCGAAGCTGTGACTTGAGAGTTGCTTTATTTGCCTCCATCGGTGCTTTACATGCATCAGAACAACCTACACTAGGCACAATGCACAGCATATTACATAGAATAATTTGTATTTTAGAAAATACACGTTTCATACACCAAACTTTTGCCATAATGTTTTATATCTCAAGATAACTCAAGATATAAAACATTATGGCAAAAGTTTTTTTTTAGTATAAGCTTAGTTTATTTCAGCTCTTTTATCTATCTCTTTTTATTTATGACCCGCATAATAAATATGAAAGTAAAGAATGTAACATGGCGAGAAGGCTGGGCTGTGAACGTGTATCTTGGCCACCTTACAAATTGGCAGAAAATAATTATTACAAAGTCGATTTTCTGTCGCAGTGACACGAATTGTGATTTTCTGCCGACAGGTTGAACGTTGTCCAGTAATGGAGGGCTGGTGGGACTTGCTGGTCATTCTGGTCGCTGGAAGACAGGTCACCACTATGTACGTGGGACAACAGGTCACCACTATGTACGTGGGACAACAGGTCATCACCCTGGACGTGGGACAACAGGTCACCACCCTGGACGTGGGACAACAGGTCACCACCCTGGACGTGGGACAACAGGTCACCACTATGGACGTGGGACAACAGGTCACCACTATGGACGTGGGACAACAGGTCACCACTATGGACGTGGGACAACAGGTCACCACTATGGACGTGGGACAACAGGTCACCACCCTGGACGTGGGACAACAGGTCACCACTATGTACGTGGGACAACAGGTCATCACCCTGGACGTGGGACAACAGGTCACCATTATGGACGTGGGACAACAGGTCACCACTATGGACGTGGGACATCAGGTCACCACCCTGGACGTGGGACAACAGGTCACCACCCTGGACGTGGGACAACAGGTCACCACCCTGGACGTGGGACAACAGGTCACCACCCTGGACGTGGGACAACAGGTCACCACCCTGGACGTGGGACAACAGGTCACCATCCTGGACGTGGGACAACAGGTCACCACCCTGGACGTGGGACAACAGGTCACCACCCTGGACGTGGGACAACAGGTCACCACTATGAACGTGGGACAACAGGTCACCACCCTGGACGTGAGACAACTGGTTACTGTGGCTCTTCCTTGCATAATTTATCTTCCTGACGAAAAGCCTCGTCCTTCACGGCCGCTGCCTGCCGCAGTGCAACTCAGACCCAGATCCTCTCTTCCCTGGACGATATACCTGGAAGTAACAGCAGACGGAGACACGGATGAGGACACCCGTGTGGGTTGCGTTGTGATCAACGCCACTTCCTCGGGTACCGGCGTCGTGGCGAACTTGGGAGGTTGTCGGAACGCGACGTTGTGGAGTACGTTAATACTCTCCTGGCCGGTGATGCTTTCATCCGGCTTATTGTCAGTGTACACAATCATTGTGACTTCGGCGGGCAAAAAGCTGACCGTCACTTTGTCAGGGATAGCCAACCACACTGTTCAGCTGGATACAGGAGCTAAAAGTGTGCTCGTAGCCGGGCAGAGCGGCCAAGTGTCCGTTGCATTCCCCTCCGTGCACAAGGAGGGTGACTGCATCATTCTAGGCGCCGAGTGTACCGACAATACCTTCGTCATGCGCGTAAACAGTTCGGTTTTCTTGCGTCCGCCAACCGATTACCAAGTTCCGGTATATGTGTTTCTGAAACAATCGGAGTGTTTAGACGACATCATCTTTGGTGAGCTACCGGTAGGTAAGGGTAGGTCAGGGTGGGCCAAGTTGGACGTGGTGTACACCCGAGACGACACCAATCACACCGTGAGCGTCCAGCTCAGCAACACCGGGGTCTCCGTCCTCAGCAGCACCCAGCCTCACCATGGCCAGGACTGCAGTGATCGCTGGCTGAGACTTGGAGTCTCAGCCGCTAGCTTCTCCCTCGACTGTGATCCGAGAGGCAACGCCTACTATTGAATAAGAATAACCGGGGGAACCTACAAAGAAAAATAAGATAAATAAAATTGGTGTCTATCCAGGATTAGACAAAATATCATCTCGCCCAAAATGCTGTGCGGTTTGTGGATTTACATGACTGTAATTTCCATACCAACATTGTTATAGAACCAAATGACACCTACAATTTACAGAGAATTCTGTCAAATGTTCAACAATTAAGTGTAAGTATTTCATTTAAAATGATGTACTACCAAAAAACACACATATAGAAAATGTTCTTACATTAAGCATTGCATGCACGTTATTGTAACCTTGTCACCGTCGCCCACTGCATGCATGTCTGGTGCATGACGGTCAAAATTATATGTAACTGGCTCACCACAGATATAAATTGTATAGCTAAATGAAGATTTCGGGCTTTAGCTGTGTCTTTAACCTTTTTCACTACCACCCATAGGATGGGCATTGGGTTCACTATCACCCACAGAATGGACATTGGGTCCACTATCACCCACAGGATGGGCATGGGGTCCACTATCACCCACAGGATGGGCATGGGGTCCACTATCACCCACAGGATGG
The DNA here is from genome assembly GCF_040958095.1 of Procambarus clarkii. NCBI lineage: Eukaryota > Metazoa > Arthropoda > Malacostraca > Decapoda > Cambaridae > Procambarus > Procambarus clarkii. The sequence continues at coordinate 6,881,401 of NC_091231.1, read as the reverse complement.
GCATGGGGTCCACTATCACCCAGATGATGGGTATGGAGGTCCACTACCACCCAGATGATGGGTATGGGGGTCCACTACCACCCACAGGATGGGCATGGGGTCCACTATCACCCAGATGATGGGTATGGGGGTCCACTACCACCCACAGGATGGGCATGGGGTCCACTATCACCCAGATGATGGGTATGGGGGTCCACTATCACCCTGATGATGGGTATGGGGGTCCACTATCACCCACAGGATGGGCATGGGGTCCACTATCACCCACATGATGGGTATGGTGTGCATAATAAATAAACAAAAACTGAATGTACTTGCACAATACATCACTTGATATAATAGATTCTTTAGTTACAAAAAATACATTAGTTTTTGTAACAATTTAGGTGTGAACGTACACTAAATCCATATTAGTACAGCTTATAGCTATTATAGATTGGATAACAAGTTGGGCAAATTACAGTCTCGCAATGGCCCTTTAGTTTCAGATTCAGAGACCTTATTCCTAACAACTTACACAAATCAATAATGGCTGGAGTAAACATGTGTACAGCGGTGTACACCTGTTTATAATAGTATACCAATATACTATAATATTCAGCATGTTCAGTCCCCCCTTCATTTCTATACACATTTTGTACTCATATTTTTCTACTAGATGAGGTACCCAGCAGTGCCCGGGTATGTCTGTCTCGCCCTTTCTTCCCCTTTCTTTTCCCTTCTCTCTCTCTCCCTTACTCCCACTCTCTTTCTCTCCCTCTCTTGCAGTGTTGACTTTTTTAAATGTTGCATCTGGTCATTTTACTATTATGAGCAGTGTATGACGAGTAGAAAACTTCTGTTAATTTTGCAAAGATCAGTGTTTAATGTTTTATAATACTGTGAGAAAAATAATGGTTTTGAAATTTTATTCTTTAAAGTATTTAATCAAATGGAATTTGGTGGAATTCAACATGTGATCATGGCACGCCTGTTCTCTCAAATTGTGGTGACCACGACCTAACCATGTTGGGCACATACCCCACAGCAATCACGGTGAAAGCTGAGTGAAGCTACCCCAAAGCATCTAGCCTCCAACCTCAGGCATTCTAGTTTATGTAAATGATAAGAAGCTGTCGGTTTGTCAAATTTCTATTCCCATTTCTCATTTCAATTTGCCCATGGTACAAGTTGACCAGTGTTTACCTGTTAATAGACCATAATAAAACTATTTTTTATTTTTTATTTATATATATAAGAATTTTTACATTCTTGTAAAGCCACTAGCACGCGTAGCGTTTCGGGCAGGTCCTCAATATGTTCATTATAGATGAGCAATTCTTCCTAATCACATAAGCGAAAAGAATTCATATCATAAATTCTCCCTTCTCCTCCTCGTCTCCTTTTCCCTCCTCTAACACATCCTTCTAATCTTCCTCTTCCTCCTGCATCTTCTCCTGACCAAGATCAAGTTGAAAATGTTCAATAATTGATTTATATATGAAATCAAATTTATGCAATATATAAGTCTTTCGTTCCAAAGATCGACATTTTTTTAACGTGTGTCGTGATCACGTAATAACTACCAACTACCGTAAGTGGGTAATAGACTTATTAGATGTCAATTACAATACCATCACTGAATTTAAACCGAGCTGGGACTTGGTTTAGGGCACTACGTCAGACGTCAATGCTATTCACTTGTGTCCAATCAGTCGAATTAGCCTGACACTCGGCCCCGAGGTTCAGATGGCAATTGTTAGCACAGTGTGGCACTGTTGTAGTGCCACCAGGTGTCGTTGGTAGGACTTTTGATCGGATTTTGTTACATTAAAGCACCTTAAGTGACTCACACTTTCAATTGGAAAATATACACATGTGCAGTATTTATTTTTTTGTTAATATTGGATTGTGATGTATATATATTGCATTATTTTCGGTCCGAGCGTAACTGCGTACTCCGAGCATGGTGGTACAAGCAGAGCTGTCTTAACGAGGAGTTATGTTCGTGGAGTTGAGAGCTGGCATTATCAAGAGTGGGTGCAGTTGTCCTTCCTGGGGGAGCCCTGGCCGCCGCCCGCGCCTCCACTCTCCCGCCACACGCTGCCAGTCAATCGCCACACTACCTCGCGCCCTCACCCACACTGCTGACACCACGGCACAAACCCACACTGGTAACACCACGGCACAAACCCTCACTGCCGACACCATCATAATAAGGCAGATACACTCACGTTGTTGTGGTCGGTTACTCTACCTTACACCCCGTCCTCCCTCGACACTGTCTCTGCAAGTCGCCAATCATTGACTTACACCCTCACACTCCGTTTTTCCATCAGTCACACTTGCACCATTGCTCTTACACTTGGCACCACCACCAGTAACCACCTACACTCACACCAGCCAATAAGGCGTCGTGGCCTACAACAATGTAAACAACAAAACAGTTTGCGTGATAAACAGGTCCGAGGTGTCATAATTAGAAAAAAAATGAATAGTTGTGATTTGTGAAACGATCGAATGTACAAAGAAAATGTTTATAACAGCCTTCTATGGGAGGATATAATCCCAGTCTATGAGATATGTAACAAGACAAGAAGGAAGGCAAGGAATCATAACTCACAAAGCCTACGGCTTATCTTGAGGTTATCTTGAGAAACAAGACAAGAAATGGAAGCGACATTCATATGGGAACGCTTTTACAGCTGTCTCGTGGATAATTAAACCAGACGATGTAATACAGTTGGAGTGAGATATAATAGCGTTCGGACGCCTTGGATTGTGAGAGAAGAGAGCCCTTGTGGTCTTGTAATTGTCCTTTATTCTCTGGAGTTGGGAAGTGGAGGAAAGTGACGCAAACGAGGCAGCATCCAAGAGATACATCTCGTCCACCGGAACCTGCGGCTCAGAGGCTCCCATCACCATGGCAACACAGCATCTCCTGGTCGCTGTAATGATGCTTGTTGGTAAGTTGTTCCCTGTGTGTTTGTCGGGAATGTGCTCCAGCTCCTTGGCCCCCGCCACTTGCTCTCATCAGCCACGTGTTTTTTTGTTTTGTTTTAGTTTACGCTTGAATGACGTTAGCCTTCAGAATTTCCTCTTTAGAGCAAAATTGGTCCATATAAAACTAATGGATTTTTTAATCCACATCTCTGGCTAGACTAATTTATCCAGAGCCACGCAGAGTATAATGACAAATTTAACATTTAGATAAAATGACATATGCCGCGTGACACTTTATCAAATTGTTTGATCATACTAATGCTTAATGGGCGATATTTGTCTGATACATTGAGAGATTTCCCCAGGAGGAAGTTACTATAGGCATCACAGTTTGTGTAATAATTACAATAAATAAAAATATTAATAACGATATGGCTGCTAAAGATGCAATAATGTGGTGCGCAGATGTAATTAATTTATAGTTACAATAAATTAGTTTCATACAGGTGCCTGGATTGGAACCCAAGTTCCATTTATACCCAAGTTAGCATTATAAATGACAACCAATAAATTGGTTGTTATTTATACACCACAGATCTAGTACATAGCTGCCACATAGAAGTTGCATATTTACCCCACGTATCTACTCCCTAAGTGCCACATATATACCTGTATATACATAATTGCCGCATAGATACTACATATCGATCACACAGCTACCACATATCTACGAGAACGTGTCAAGCAGCCTAAGACACTGAAGCAACTGTTTTCTTATACTTACAGGTTCCGCTTGCGGCACTCCTGAGGCGGCGCCACCCTCCCCTGCGTCGGCGCCACCCTCTCCTGCGTCGGCGCCACTCTCCCCTGCGTCGGCGCCACCCTCCCCTGCGTCGGCGCCACCCTCTCCTGCGTCGGCGCCACCCTCTCCTGCGTCGGCGCCACCCTCCCCTGCGTCGGCGCCACCCTCTCCTGCGTCGGCGCCACCCTCTCCTGCGTCGGCGCCACCCTCCCCTGCGTCGGCGCCACCCTCCCCTGCGTCGGCGCCACCCTCCCCTGCGTCGGCGCCACCCTCTCCTGCGTCGGCGCCACCTTCCCCTGCGTCGGCGCCACCCTCTCCTGCGTCGGCGCCACTCTCCCCTGCGTCGGCGCCACCCTCCCCTGCGTCGGCGCCACCCTCCCCTGCGTCGGCGCCACCCTCTCCTGCGTCGGCGCCACCCTCTCCTGCGTCGGCGCCACCCTCCCCTGCGTCAGGTGAGTCATGAGGCGCCTGCTGCCTCAGAAATACAACTATAGTCTCTAATTACCACTTTCCAGCTCTTATACCAACCCTTACTGTCGCTCTGCCACTCCGTTAAAAACACAACTGATTCCCCTAACCAGAAACATACGAACCCAAGCAACCCACCTAGCGTATCGAGACCAACGGATAGAAAGCGGCAATATTACGGAGCCTTGAATTTTACTATTAATATATCTTATTTTCTAATCCGTTAAAAATGCGACGTGTTAGTTGAAAGGCCGATTGAAGAGGATAGGATTCCACTGTCTTTTGAGTATTTAGACCTACAAGGAGAATTATTATTAATGTTGGCATTAGCCAATCTGGAAATCGTTATGTAAATAATTTGGAAATTTCTGAGAGGTCAGGTTCCAAAAATATCAATAAAATGCCAATATATTGGAGTGAGAGATATGGTAGGAAGTGCAAAATAAGTCCCATGGAAAGTCTAGGGTACAATAAGCCCAACTGTGTAAACCTCAGAGGCTCACGACTCTGCAATCTCCTGCCAACATATTTAAGAAGTGTCACTGAAACTACAGTGGAAGTTTTCAAGAGAGAACTGGACAAGTTTCTACTAGTGATCCTGGATCAGTCTGGCTGTGATGGCTACAAAAACAAACTCGCAGGCAAGGCAATCAGCAGGGAAGGCTTGCCACGGAGGAACTCTCGAAATTGTCAACAGGTAAAGATTAAGCCTGTTAGGCTTATCAGAGTCCTTCCCCCCCCCCTGCTCAACGAATGATATTCCCAGAATTTTCTAACTGGTTAACTCCCAGGTATCTATTTACTATTAGGTGAACAGCTGCATCAGGTGTAAGGAAACGTTCCGAACCGTCTGGCCCTGTAAGGGAATCGAATCATTTTGTATGTGTCTTTAAGGGTTTTATTTAACTAATTGTCTCCAGTAATTAGTAAACTCCTGATCCAGGATTCATGAAGAATTTACACAACCACTTACGAAACCTCTACATCTTTCCTTACTTATGGCAGCAATGTCTACACTTATGAAACAGTTTACGAGCTTGGAAGCTTCACAACCAAAGATTAGTATTGTTATAAACAACTTCGTAGTGCTTCGGAGCTCATAAACTGTTTAATAAATGCAAACAAAGCCGCTACGATTAAGAAAGGATGTACAGGTTTCGTATATATGTGGTTGTATAAATTACTCCATGAACCCTAGCCCTGGAAACACTCGCTCAGACTCATACAGTACAACACACAGGATCGCCAAATAATACATCTGAAAGAACGTCGAAGGTGACGTATTCGCCTTTTCAGAAGGCATTATATAAGGTTGCTGTGTTGAATGCAGAAATTGTGTTGTAGCGGGTGGCGTGGCTTAAGGGTCGGTCTTAGTAGCCTTCTTGTTGTTCTTATTTTAGATATAGCTACTCTGAACGAAACGTCCATGTAGCACGGGGCTACGTGGACGTGGACAATTATGAGCCCGTAATTGAGTTCGGTTATTCGCGATAACCTTGCTACTGTGATATTTGGGCCAAAGATTTAAATGGAGGTGGGGTTTCCTCATTCTTTCCCTGTTTCTTTTTTCGCTCCTGTTTTAGTGCACTGGTTTTAGTCTTGTTTAGCAGCCTTTCTGGTGTCCACTTACACGGGTTACTGAGGGGTGGAGTGGTACAAGGGCACGCTCGGCCAGCGACACCCACAGACCAGCATAAGAGTACGGAGGGGAACGCGACCGAACACTACAAACTGTACATGATGCCGTGTAAATACGACAAAGCTCGTGGTATTAAGTCATCATAATATCAGTCGACTAGGAAGTGGGGTCCCTGAGCTGTATCTTGATTCCTGTAAACAATATTACGTGGTCATAACAACATAAGAACAGAGGACACGGCCGAAGGCCTATTGACCCATACGAGGCAGATCCTATTTATATCCACCCAAATTCATTCATATACATGTCTAACATATACTTCAAGCAGTAAGGTGATGCTTCGTCTATTATATTACCCGGTAATTTAGTCAATAAATTTGTTCATACTGGTCAGCCTTCAATCCCCGACCAGTGGTTGGGCATCATTCCTTACCTCCGTCCCATCCCAAATCCTTATCCTGACCCTTTCCCAGTGCTATATAGTCGAAATGGATTGGCGCTTTCTCCTGATAATTCCCTCCCCATCTATAAATCAACAACCCCTAAAATTCAGATAAAATTTAACACCTGTCTTGTCTCTCTCCTCCACCACCCCGTCGGCGCCCCCAGCAGGTTGCCAGGACGGCTGGGCAGCCTTCGGTGAGCACTGCTACCTCTTCTCCAATGAGGTACAGACCTACGACAGCGCCAGGAGCAAGTGTCAGTCTACAGGCGGCGACCTCGTCTCTATACACTCGTCTACAGAGAACGTTTTCCTACTTTCTTTGCTTGACCCTGGTGAGTAAATAGTGTTCCAGTGAAACAATGAGGAATCTTCTGAAAGTGGTAAGTAACTAGTGTCTCTGTTATGTCAAAATACTGACAATAAACAACCGTGTAATGTTATTATAAAAGACAGCAATTTTCCGAGTGCCAGTTCGAACCCACAGATGACTACACTGGAACCTGGATTGGTATGTCGGATGATGGTCACCCGGGCTCCCTCGCTTGGTCAGACGGGACCGCCACCGTCTTCACCAGCTGGGAGACATTAGAGACCTACCGTGAGTATACTGAGGACAGGATGGGGAATGGGGTGACTGGAATTGGGGAAAAGTGGGGAGTATAGAGGTGAAGGGGGATTGGGGTTCACATGGGAGGTGAGGGAATGGTGAGAGAGGACGACGAGAACGGGCTGTGCAAACTTGTGGTTAAAGAAAGTGTTTTCGTTTGTTCCCCTTGCAGGCTCGAGCACCCAGCCATCCTGTGTTGGATTCTCCCGCGGTGCCTCTGGCAGGGCCGCCCGCTGGAGCCTCCATGCGTGTCACGCGCACATGCACTTCGTCTGCAAAAGGCCTCAACAGGCATGGGCCCCGGACACGCCCAAGGAAGGCTGCGCACAGGTGAGAAGCTACTGTATACAAAAGTCTATTTTGGGAACTGAACTGGGCTGACTATATTGTCAGGTTGTAATGTATTAGCTTAACTTAGGCTATGTTAGGATCGGTGGAAAGTTTAAATTGGCAGATTAATATTGGACGTGCAATACACCAAAACATCCACCATTGCACCAATGTTTGTGTGTCAGCCTATAAATTCTTAATATTTTATAAATTTTGTAATTTACACCAGTAAATCGCCAGAGCCAAAGCTCAACCCCCGCAAGCACAACTAGGTGAGTAGATATAAAATGCGTTTATTTTTTTAAATATGGCATTAAAACTAAGCATATTGCTCATACAATAAATGATATCATGTATCGCCCTTTTTTCAGTGTTCCTCCCGTAGAAAACGCTCCAGTGGCCTGGAACTCTCGCGGGAAACACCCGCTCCTTCGTTTTCATCTCCCTTCCATTCACGCTTCTCCACACCCTTCAAACGAGGTGGAAGCCCACACTACCAACTCCCAGTGTTGCACACCTCCCATGGTAACACGTTCGGGCACGTCTCCACGAAATTATCCCAAAATATTACTACCTCACAGATTCGGAGACCATATGCATAATAACAATGGTAACCAATTTTCCCAGCCTCAGCCAAACATACCACAACCCCATCCACTGCAGTCGGTTGGCACCTCGTTACATTATCAGTCTTCTGAAGCTGCTCCACAGAGGAGCAACGTGGCCCGTGGTAGTACGGCTCAGGCTACGACACCGCCCTTGGCAGCAGCTTCAAGTGAAAGTATTCCAGCTTCGTCCAGAACTGATTCAAGCTCCAGCACAACAGTAGATAGCATGGGCCAAGATACCCTGACGCCGACGCTGGCTCCGGAAGCAGGTCAAACAATCCTGACACCAACGCTGCCTCCGGACACAACGGGCTGCGAGTTGGTAAATATAACCTATATTTATAGTATGCACCGATCCTGGTTGATACCTGGTTGATGGGGTTCTGTGAGTTCTTCTACTCCCCAAGCCCGGCCCGGGGCCAGACTTGACTTGTGAGAGTTTGGTCCACCAGGCTGTTGCTTGGAGCGGCCCGTAGGCCCAGGATCCTATAGTATGCTTCATCATTTGTGAGCCAATTTAATTATTTATAACGTACATGATTCATGAAGATAAAGATGTGTCGTTTCTCGACTCGAAAATGTACGTCAGATGTCAAAGTTGTTTGTGTCAACATTTTGTTTGTAATTTCAAGTTACTAACGCAAGTGTACGTTGGTGTAAGTAACGCAAGTGATGAGCTTGCCATATGTGGACAAGTTCTCCCACATGTGGAAAAGGGATTGTATTTTAAGTTGGCTTTTGTTGGTTTAATAAGGAACTCGTATTGATTGATATAAAAAGGGTGCCTGACAGTTGATTGGACAGCGCTTCGGATTCGTAGTCCTGAGCTTCCGGGTTCGATCCCCGGTGAAGGCAGACACAAATGGGCAAAAAGTTTCTTTCACCCTGATGCCCCTGTTACCTAGCAGTAAATAGGTACTTGAGAGTTTGACAGCTGCTACGGGCTGCTTCCTGGGGGTGTGTAACAAAGAGTTACACAACCCCAGGAAGGGGGTGTGTAACTACACAAAAAGAGGTCCTCAACCAGGACCACGGTCCTGATCGAGGACCGGGCCGCGGGGACGCTAAGCCCCGAAATCATCGAGATAACCCGCGATAAATATCTTAATATATAAAAGGTTTCCCTTTCACAAAAAAAATATTGTTCTTTGGCTGGTAACTTCTCCTTTTATTGTGTTCTATTGAAACAAAGCGAACACCTAATTTTGTGGACAGGATTCACGAGTAAAATATTTAGAAGCACATTTGCAACCAGGCTGGAGTAGATAACCCATCAGCTGCCTCCTCCCCAGGGTGACGAGACCTTCAGTGGTTCCTGCTATAGTTTCTCCGGTTCCGCTCTGTCCTGGAGGGACGCCCAGGCGGATTGTCGGACACGGAACGCACACCTCATCGTTTTTAATGATGGGTAAGCACACACAAACACACACGTCTCTGATGATTGATTAATGAAGATTAAGCCACCCAAAAGGTGGCACGGGCATGAATAGCTCGTAAGTGGTGGCCCTTTTGAGCCATTACCAGTTTCAATAGACGATACTGGAGATTTGTGGAGGTGCGACTGCTCCCTGCGTGACGGGAGATGTCTCCCGTGGACCAAATGACACACACACATCTCACCCGTATGTCCTTAATAACAGGTGAATGTGCACTTCCCCTCACCTGCCTAGCCTAAATGACACCCCCCAATCATCGGTATTTGCGTTAACTAATGACGCGAGACAAACTGTTGCTTTAACTCCAACTATGTAAGCGCGCGTGGTCTTCAGGATATGGGACGCACCAAGAGCGACCTTGAGATTTGCTCTGTGAAAGCCCTGACCTGGACATATTCCATCTACAGAATATGGTCCAAGACCACATCTAGGGGCAGACCACCTTAGTCCCAGGATAACTGTGCACAGGGTGCATAAGGGTCATAAGTAGTCTCGCTTAGGTGAACCGCAGCCAGGATAGCTGGTAGCCAACTATCTAAACAGAGTCGTCATCTGGAGTACCACTTCTCCAAATGGTGTCTCGCAAGAGGGTGGATGACCTGGCCGGAGCCCACGAGTGGGTAAGGCGGCGGCCGGAGGGACCCCCATGTGCATACATGATATCCCTCCAGCTCAGGGCCTTGTTAGGAGCTTCCACTATGAATAGTTTTTTTTCCATGTATGCCGATGTCAAGTCACCAATCCTGCCGCTTAGGTAGCTTGCTGTTTTGCCTTCAGCTTTAGTTCTTTTTAATGATATACTGTGCACCTCTCCCTTTGTGTGCTGTGTCCCATATAAGAAAAAAGAAATATAAAAGAATTTTCCATTTTGTGTATGTTATTTTCATGTTATTATTGTGTGTTATTATTATCATCTTAACTCTTGTAGGTTGTGATGAGATCTGCCATTTATGTGTATTTTAGTTTGTGATTGATAGGGTATTAGGTATGCTTAGGGCTGCCTTCTCGCCATGCCCTGTGGCTGGGGAGATTGGTGCCCTGAAGCTACATAAACACCCTAAACCCCCCCTAAAGTGGCAAGGGGAGTTAGGGGACAATAACAGTTGGGACTGAGTATGATTTGTACTACTAAATATTGCTTGGATTCATATATTGATTTTTTTGTTTTCAGTTACCTTATGTTTTTGTTTGCCTTAATTTTGATACTGTACCTGGAATTCATAAAGGGAAGGGTGACTTTTTGTTAGCACAAACAGACGACGATGATGATGATGTGAATTCTAACTCCACCCTAAACTTAACTTTCTAGATTAGAATCAGCGTTCATCTCCCCGTTGCTAAGAGACCTAGGAGATCGGAGCTGGATTGGACTGTCCGTTACAAATAATGAGGTTTTCTCCTGGGTGAACGGGGCTCCTACTGACTTTAGCAACTGGGACACGCTCCAGCCAGGTTATTTGTGAACCCAAATGTCTTGTCAGGATGAAATGGGCATGTCTCATACACTCACAAATACTCTAATATTATACAAAATAGATGCTTTTGATATCCTTAGATTTTTGCTTTGACAAGAAAGCTAATTATTAATGAATATTTCGAAAAGAACGCTAAGTGGGTCGACAAGCAACTGTGTTATCAATAATGCTAATGTGTTATCTCTCTCCCCACAGCACTTCGCCGGGGGTCCTGCGTGACGGTCTCGGGGGCGGAGCACAACCCGGGCCGATGGGCAATGAAGAACTGTCACCACAAGCTGAAGTATATCTGTAAGCCACACCAAATGTTTAATTATATCGTGGTCCACGGGCAAGGCACGCGTCTAGGATGACCCCAGGAAGGGGATTCGATTCCACCAAACTGATCCAAACATTTTTCTAAGATACTGAAGCTCTTCTCACACTGGTGTTAGCGTATTTCTCCAGATAATTGTAATATTTAATATTTTTCTTATGAGACTTCATTAGAATGATAGATTAAAGATCACATCCAATAGACCCCAAGAACATATAACAGTAACTAATCTTTTAATAGACAAAATGTCTTTAATCATTGGAATGGAGTTGAACTCGAGTTGAAGCAACTCCTGTGATCCCTGGGTGACAATAACAGAAAACTCGTGTCACACCCACTACTAGTGGACCATCGGGTATCGAACACCCACCCTGCATGAAGCTAGGCCATTGCTCTACTGACTAATCCAAGTGCATGAACGTCGTCACAATAATTACTTTAAAGTGCCGTGTCATTATTTGCGTGGATTGTTTACTAAGTTGTATATCAAAATTGTGTTCGACCTGTAATTTATATGTATCTTGGTCGGGGGATTAGTGTTCAAATATCTTTTAGATATTATTTTCATTCATTTGGAAGTATCGCCATCTGTATATCTATATATTAACCATACAACAATTATTATTATTTTGGCAGAGTTGTTTGTTCATCTCCGTCACAAGCTTTTCATTCTACTCTGCAATCCTTACAGTAATTCCGCCCCCCCTCCAACCCCTACATGTTACAGGTTTGGAAACAGAGTTGTTGGTTTACTGAACACATTAGTGGGTAACATAAAAGATCACTGGATTAAATCAAGCGTAGGTTAGACAAATGTTTGCATTCATCTCTGACAAGAAAATCCTTGTCAAGAAATCCAAGTTTGCCAGAGCGGCTGTAGCCTAGCCTAACCGTCATATCTGCAAACATCACCCTCACTCCCTCGTTACAACCAGTCCGTAGTAACCCCACTTCACTGACATCATCAATCATACGTTTTTTGTCTTCTTATTTAGGCGAGTATGACAGGGAAGGTGACTTCACACTCGCCAAGATCACGACTGTTAACTGTGACGAAGGTTGGCACACCGTAGGGGATCGCTGCCTCAAGGTCAGTTAATTTAACTAACTTTGGTGAACAAATTACTATCTCGTCGTTAATCTGTAGTAACGAGGTCAGATGAGCTATGGAATTATCTTGTTGAATAATTATATTTCCGAGACTTACTTTACTTTTTTACTTTCCGAGACTTTATCATTATAGTGAAATTATATTCTGTTAGTTTCGACCTCAATTATAAGGGACGTAAATAACTTAATAAATACTTAGTAATGCTCAACTTAGCACAGATTGAATGTTCTCAGCCTAGCACAGGCTGAATGTTACATCGTTGACTGCTCCTGTCAAAAGGTATATGAATCCATTTCAATCAAAATCTTTCAATTCGGATACTGGTGACGACCCACAACCCCTAAAAATAGAACTCTGTTTTAGGGATCATAAATTTTGTTCAAGCACTTAGGTTTTTTGGATTTCTTTGTTACATATATATCACATGCCTTAGATTTTCAGGAGTGATATAGACCAGAATAACACTTGGAATAATAAGTATCAAGTGACGTTATACATGCAAGTACAAATTATTTTGAAGCTTTCAACCTGTAAGCTGCGCAGCGTTCAAAAGTACCAACTAAAAGCATGACTACAGTTTGCACCTGTATATAGCCTACTACCGCGACAAATATAGTACATAACCTATTAATATGACGTACATAGGGAGAATTTTTCTTACAGTAATCCACTATGACCACGGTGGTGTGTTATTGCCTCATCATCATTACATTCTAATGTCTGGTCTCCACGCACAGCTGTTTCCGACGCCGAGGCCGTGGCGTGGAGCCGTGGAGATGTGCTACGCCACAGGCGGACAACTGGCTAGTCAACGAGACGCCCTCCGCCAGATCATGCCGAAGTGAGTACCCAGTTTCAGTTTTAGGCTGAGCTTTTAAAATTATCATTTACAGCAATTTACCCTGTATTTGTATACGAATTTTGTGACACTGGTGGATTTCAATGTGCTCTAAACAAAGTTTTATTGCACTTTATCAACTGGTTCTCGCCTTTCTTGTAATTTACATATACGAATGCGTAAATTAGTTTGTACCTGGATGGGGTTCTGGGAGTTCTACTACTCCCAAAGCCTGGCCCGGGGCTAGCCATGTACTGCATGTGATACGTAGTCTGCACTGAATAGCTGAAAAATCTGATGGAAAACTCTATGGAAAATCAAACCCTCATTTTACTTCCTAGCAGTCATTGGGTATTGGAAAAGGAACCAGTTCTACTAACAGAGGGGCATGAGTAGGGGGGGGGGGGATTGTTGACCCTTATTCACCTATGACTCCCCATGCAATCACAAATCACCATGCAATGTTGCATGAGGCCAATTGCAAGCATCTAGCCTCCAACCTCAGACAGACATTCCTCTGTACATAGATTATACAAATGCTGCCTCCACTACCTCTTTTCAAGGTCACATGATCCCCCCCAATCCATGACAAATCTAGACAAATTATATCACTAACAATGACTCAACACTGATAACGTTGATTCAACATTAATTTAACATTTCACGAGAATATTTGACCCGCTGGATTAATAGTGCAACATAATCTTGCTAATTTTGTATACTGTTGCTCGGGTCTGTATGCAGAGTTCAGTTATGCCTTCTGTGCTTGCATCATAAAATAATTTAATATACTTTTCTATAACGAAACTTTAAGAAATTAATAACTTATATTGTAATGTACATTCTTGATTACATTTAGGTAAATATTTATATATTCAACACTGGGGTCTTGTAGCACAGCAGTCTACGTCCTTGGCTCTCAATCAAAGGACCTGGGTTCAGTCCCTGAGTATAGCAGAAATGCTTGGGCATGCTTCCTTTCGCCTAATGGGCCTGTTCACCTAATAGTAAAACATGTACCCGGTAGTTAGGCAACTGATGTGGGGTTGCAGCACTGTGAAGGCCAGTAGTTGAATTTGGCCTGTGGTTTCCGAATGAGAATTTCAAACAATTTCAAAGGGGTCTATGTAGCTAAATATATATACTATTATCTAACAAAATTTGAACCACCTATGTGTATTGAATTAAATGACTCCTATTATTGTTCACGTGTAATTTTAACAGAATAAAAATACAGGCCTTTTAACATATGATTATGTATTTCTCGCAGCACTGGCTACTGTCAATTTTGGTAGCTCAATGTACCTTTGTTGTTGGAGTCCACAGGTGAGAACGTGGTTGTAGGGGAAGAGTGGTTCACAGGTGAGAATGTAGTTGGAGAGGGAGGGGGGGGGTCCACAGATGAGAACGTAGTTGTAGGAGGAATGAGACATGAAAAGTTCAGAACCACTGCACTAACAGAACCCCAATAAACTTAAGAAAAGGTCTACTTTTCCCCACAAACGGGAATTATTCTCTAAGTCTCAATTATTGTACCAAATATTAGTCTGTAGTGTAGGAATCATTGTTTTGTCAGACTTGCAGCCCGTCCTCGTCAACAAAGGCCAACGGCTCGTTAATCCAGCTGCCAAACCCCCTATTTATGAATGGAAAAACACTTTACACACAAGTCAACTGATGACGTTCGAAGATTGCTCAAACAGTGCTTCGCTGATGACCTCTGTTCGAAACGTAACTCTGTAAATGTTTCACCCATGTACTGCAAATATAAATAGTTGCCAAGAGAACCTAAATACCTAACATTACCTATGCTTAACTATACATAGAACTTTAATGAATAATGTTAATCTATATATGAGAACAAACCTGTTTTAAATACACATTATGTTAAAAATTATGAATGCGTCTTGGGGGTTGACCCCCACTTTAACGAGCCTAACCTGAGGACAGGTTGAAATACCTCACCCCCATACCACAAATACAAAGTTGCAAAAGAGCCTTAACTTCTAACCAACGCTTAAGTATACACAATACACTAATGTATAATAATTTATAGTTGAGATAATTGTTATATTGAAAGTGCAACAAAAGTTACAATTTATGAACACACATTTGAGGTTGGCCGCCGCCTAGACGACCCTAGCCTGAAGACAGATTGCAAACTTGATTCGTACTGCAAGTCCTCATTTTCTGAAGGATTGCAATCTCTCATTTTGTTTCTATTCAACTTCTTTCTACTGTATGTTAAGCTTATTGAGGTCTCCTTAGGATCTTAGCTCAACTACTGACCTTCCCAAGGATGAAACCCACAACATTTGCGTAACTCCCAGATATCTATTTACTGCTAGGTGAACAGCCTCATGGTATAATAGAATATTTAGGAGCTACAAGCATTTTGCCCCAAGAGTGTAACACTTATATGCTGTGCTAACTATATTAACCTGCAGTGTTAAAAGGGATTCTTATACTGCGATTTGTGGATTTGTACTCACTGAATTCATGCGTCCCTTGAGGGACTTAAAGTAGAGGGAGGTAGAAATAGCCTAAGCTACTCTATCCCTTTGGGATGTATTTTCTTGTCTCAATGAACATATTTGAACTTGAACTCATCAAATAAAAAAAAATGCCCGAACGTCTCTGTCCTGCCGCAAGGGATCAAACCCAGGCTCTTTTGGTTATGAACAGACTTAAATTACAGGACCCTCAAAGAAACGTTACTTCTATGAAACATTTTTCATACTCAACAGAATTTGGCAACTTTGGTTTGACATACATAACTTGTCCTTATTTATATAATTTATGGCTTTCTCTCTTTTTCCCGACAGACTTCTCGGATTCACCCACGTCATAAGCCGCAACTCAACAGTCTGGGTCGGATTAAAAATAGACCTTAGCATGGGTATGGAGAAGTACCGTTTCAGTCTTTAGCATCAATAGCTAGCTGCCTCTGTATACGAGACCAAAACGTTTTTGTATGCAAGATCAGATTCAACCCGCCTTCCTAATGGAATGTAGCATTTTGACATATACTCGACCTAAGGCCAAAAATTGTCGTACTAGAAAATGGAAGCGGCTCACGAAATTGACATACTGCCCCATTTTCTGTTTTGGGTCTTTGAGTAAAAGAACTACTCTTTTTGGGAGTAGTTCTTCTACTCCCCAAGCCCAGCCCGAGGCCAGGCATGACTTGTGAGAGTTTGGTCCACCAGGTTGTTGCTTGGAGCGGCCCGCAGGCCCACATACCCACCAAAGCCCGGTTGGTCCGGCACTCCTTGGAGGAATAAATCTAAGTTTCCTCTTGAAGATGTCCACGGTTGTTCCGGCAATATTTCTTATGCTCGCTGGGAGGGTGTTGAACAACCGTGGACCTCTGATGTTTATACAGTGTTCTCTGATTGTGCGAGATTGTGCCTATGTGTAGGGATTATGCCTATGTGTAAGGATTGTGCCTATGTACCCCTAACCCTGCTCCTTGTCCTCCTATCCCATCCAAGTGGCTAGTCATACTGCCTTAACGCTTTCTCCTAATAATTACATTGCCTCCTAACACTCTTCGATTCCAGGTGCATCCACTTCGGGTTGAACCTTTGTAACCAAAGACTTGGCCATGTTACCATGGAAACTTATAATGATGTCCATGACACTAATCCCATAGGCCACCTCAATAGTTTTTTTTCCAAAATAGAGAACAGCCTTCTCTATTAAAGTAGCAGTTTGTCATTTTTCAATAACAATGTATCTATTAATATAGAATTAATTTTTGTTTTCTTGATCACATGTTGTTCAAGACTTTTTCACCCAGTAATTTAAAATTAACTGCATGTTTTGTGTTGGCTTTTAAGACCTGCCTGTAATGCTATGCGTGTTAGTGACTTTGCAAGAATATACCACTTAATCACTAAAATATGTACAGTACTTTCACAACTCATTGTACCTTCTTGTATACTGTGTATGTAAATAAATAAGACTTCTCTAATCTTAAGATCCTCATGTTCCAATTTAGAACTTTAAATTTAATTCAATTAATAAGAACATCTGTCTTGGTCTTTAGAGCATCAAACTGCAATCCTGCTGTGAGTAACTTGCATTTCTAGGTATGAACACGATTCTGCCTCTTGGCCTCTTGGCTGTATCTTGGAATGATAATTTACCTTTATAACCTAAACCTGTTTCATAAAAGGTTAATATAAATGTATACCTTTTCTCTATTTCCAGACCAAAGGCAGAGATACAGCTACTACAATCCTGATGGGCTGAGTGACTTCAGAGGGCCCTGCGTCTCAGCAGACATGACTAGGTTCAAGTTATCTTTTGCAGTCTGTGACGAGGAATTACCATTCGTGTGTGAGAAGATACCAGGTGATACCTTTACCTGACCGCAATTAAATTCCATCCCTTAATATTTTGGCTAATATTCCCATTTCCCTAATATTTTGGCTAATATTCCCATTTCCCTAATAGTTTGGCTATTATTCCCCCTAATATTTCTGCTTTATTCTTCATTTCCCTAATATGTCGACTGTTATCCCTCATTTCCCTAATATCTCAGCTATAATTCCATAATATTAAGTATATATTTCTTAATATTTTGAACATTATTCCTTAATATTTTGAACATTATTCCTTAATATTTTTCAATTTATTCCATAATATTTTGAACAATATTTCCCATTTCCATAACATTTCAGGTAATATTTTTCATTTTCCTAACATTTCAGGCAATACTGTATTTCTCATTTCTTTAATGTCAACTATTGAAAAAGATCATTTGGAGCAATATGGGGATTTGAACCAGCATTCTAGTGAGTACCATACACTAGCCTTAACCCACTCTGCCATGATAGGACAAAAGCTATTCAACCCGCAACTCTACTGAGTTTACAACCAGGTTTTATGAATGGCCCGCCTACGCTCTGACCTGTAGGTAATGGTGTTCTCCACCAAATAGAGATCCCAGGTTCGATTCCCATGCAGGACAAAAATGGTTGTACACTTCCTTTCACCTAATGCCTTTGTTCACCAAGCAGTAAATAGGTACCTGGGAGTTAGGCAGCTTTTGTTGGAGTGGGGAGGGTCAGCACTTCAAGGGGACCTCGATACAAGACTAAAACTTATTATATATAAATATATATGCATGAAATGATCTGACACTGATCAACTGATCACATCAATGCTTCAGGGGCCACTGAAGCATTGATAATATTATAATACTTGTGCATAATATTATATGGTCTTTGAATAGATGTTTTTGGAATACCAACAACCATGTATACAGTATATTGTATTGATGCGCACAAAATCATGTTTTCCCATACGAAACTACTTGAACAACCCTCTCAATAAATGTAATGAAATATACTAATATAAGTTTTTCCAGTAAATATCATAATAAAAGAGGTGCATCTTATTCAGTAGAAACCTAGGAGTTAGGTAACTGTTGTGGGTAAGCCTTAGGGGAACCGTGATAATGGGAAACCATTTCAGATCTGTGAACAGCACTTACTGTATGAATAGTGGTGCCAGTGTTTGTTGCACATCAATAATGAGTGCATTATACTGTATAGACAAATTTACACAATATAGAAACTATACCCCCTTCTCTGGACTGCAATGTTTTGTGGGCCTACTGGCACTGGAAAAATAATATTCAAGAGTACCCAAGGTTTCCTACATCATTCTGCCAGTCTTCTCTATTCCAGTTTGTTTAATCAAACATTTACATGTATACTCCATATCCACAGTTAAGTCATTAACATATACAGTATTGGGAACAGTACAGATTCTAGTACTGATCCATGTTACTTCTCATATCTCTCTTTTTCACCATTATTTTCTGTCTTTTCTGCCTTAGATACACATTTTCTCACCCAGTTTAACATGCTTCCAATTACAACCTCTTGCTTCTAATATTTATATAGCATAATGTAACATGTGTTCCACGCCTCTCTAAGGAACGGCTTCAGCAGTGCCTCCAACCCAGACGCTAGGCAATATGAGGATTAATGATCAGGTAACACCCAATACTGATGATCAGACCCCAGACAATATGTGTACTGATGATCCCTCTTGGTACCTGTTCGAGAATTACTGCTACAAATTCTTCTCCAAATCCGAAGACCCCGATACCTGGTGGGGGTCTCACAGAAGTTGCAGAGATGAGAAAGCCGAGTTGGCTTCCATTCATAGCTCTGAGGAGAACAACTGGATACTATCAAAGGTATGGCTACAATCTGAAGTGAGGCTCACAGGTATATCCACTGTTTAGAAAGATGCATAGAGGTACATCCATTAAATGGTATGGTACATAATTTACCTGAGGGCCATTGTCTAGTGCCTTGTCAAAGGTCACCTTCTGTTTGGAGTAATGCATACAGGTGGTATATACAGTACAGTATACTGTTTGGAATGGAACATATATACATGTATGCATGCTGTCTGCAGTATTGTAGGGTACTATGAAAAGTACCAGCTCACAAGGAGGGTAGAAACAGCCTAACCTACTCTATCCTTTTGAGATATACCTGTATCTTATTGTCTCAGTAAATGTACTTGAACCAGCTCACAAACATCACATTTTCCATGCTTAGGTTGGTTGGGTTAGGCAGGTGGCTTTGGTTCATGCATTTTACTACTTATTTTGTATGTTTGGCATAATAACATTTCATTAGGTCAGTATTACAGCAGTTTTGTATTTTTCAGGGCCAAGTTCGCATCTATAATAATAATAATAATTTATTTGCATTGTACCTTCTTGCAAAGGTACAATGGATTGGTGAGATTACATAAGCTTGGTATTTTTACATTGATGCAAAGCCACTAACACACACAGCATTTCGGGCAGGTCTTTAATCTAACATATCTGGTAAAATGAAAGGGTACATTGTAGCAAGGTTTTTATTTTAACAAATAACTACAACATGAGTTGACAGAGGTGATCTCTGATGATTCCATTGAATAAAATATTATTACCCACAATATTGTAGATTGCATCTGATATAACAAGGCTGAAGGAGTGGATTACCTCCAGAATACCTTATTTGTGAAGACTAGTTGCTTAACAAACACAATTTTGTTAAAAAAAGGAGTTTTTCAAACAATTTTACCTGCAGATTGTTAGTTATTATATAATAATAATAATAATAATAATAATAATATTTTTTATTTAAGTAAGGTACATACATAAAGAGATTTTACAAAGTTTGTTGGCTTTATAGATAGAGCTAGTACATACAATGCCTAAAGCCACTATTACGCAAAGCGTTTCGGGCAGGAAAAACATTAATGACTAAAGCTTAAAACTAATGGGTAAAAAGAATAAAATGTGTTGAGAACAAATAAAAATAGAGATAAAAGAGGGGGGAACATTGTTGAAAAAGCAGCACAAATACAATTACAAATTATTACAGAAAATTACATTAAAACAGCGTTGATTTGAAAAAAAAAAAAAAAAAACATACATGGGTTGACAATAGAGGGGTAAGGTAGGTTACAGGGAATTTATTAGGTATAGCTTCGTTTTTAACTTAAACTGGTTGAGAGAGGTACTGTCTTTAACATGGTTGGGAAGGTCATTCCACATTCTGGCCCCCTTGATTTGTAAAGCATTTCTGGTTTGATTAAGTCGTACTCTAGGAATATCAAAACTGTATTTATTTCTGGTGTGGTGCTCATGGGTTCTGTTACAACCTTCTATGAAGCTTTTGAGATCAGGATTGGCATTACAGTTTAGCGTTTTATATATGTATAATACACATGAGAGAATGCAGTGCAGTGACTTAATGTCTAACATATTCAGGGATTTGAGTAGGGGTACCGAGTGATGTCTGGGGCCAGAATTGGATATTGTCCTAATAGCAGCTTTGTGTTGAGTAATTAGAGGACGTAAGTGATTTTGGGTAGTAGAGCCCCAAGCACAAATACCATAGTTGAGATATGGATAGATAAGGGAGTAATAGAGAGTCACCAGGGCAGGGCGTGGTACATAATATCTGATCTTAGAAAGAATGCCCACCGTTTTTGAAACTTTTTTTGATATGTTTAGAATGTGTCCCTGGAAATTCAGCTTGTGGTCAATGAGAATGCCAAGGAATTTGCCATCTAATTTGTTACAAATTTGGGTATTGTTTATTTTGAGATTTATTTGATTAGAGGATTTATTGCCAAACAGAATATAGAAAGTTTTGTCAATGTTAAGGGTGAGTTTGTTGGCAGTTAGCCACAGATGGACTTTATTTAGCTCGGTATTTACTGTGGCATTTAGGGCAAGGGGATCAGGACTGGAGTAAATGAAGGTTGTGTCGTCAGCAAATAGGATTGGTTTGAGGTGTTGGGAGGCATTTGGAAGGTCATTAATGTAGATGAGAAAGAGGAGAGGGCCAAGTATGCTGCCCTGGGGAACACCAATGTTGATGGGTAGGGTGGGAGAAATTGTATTATTCACAGAAACACATTGGAGCCTGTCAGTAAGGTAGGATTTGAGGTATTGTAGGGAGTGTCCTCTGACACCATAATGATGTAATTTAAGAAGGTTTTGGTGGTTGACAGTATCGAAAGCTTTACGCAGGTCCACAAATAACCCAACAGGGAACTCATTTTTATCAAGAGCTGTATGAATCGAGTTAAGCATACTAATAAGTGCATCGTTAGTGCTTTTTTTGGGCCTGAAGCCATATTGGCAAGGGCTAAGTATATTGAGTTTGGCTAGATATGAGTAAAGCTGCTTATAGATTAGTTTTTCAAAAATTTTTGACAAGTTTGGCAGGATTGATATAGGTCTGTAGTTGTTAACATCTGTGAGATCACCACATTTGTGGACAGGCGTTACTCTCGCTTTTTTTAGAATATCTGGAAAGGTTTGGAGTTCAAGTGACTTGTTGAAGAGCAAAGCAATAGCAGGGGCTAAAGATCTGGAGGCTTTTTTGTAGATTAAAGTTGGTATCTCCTCAAGGGCACCAGACTTGGTTTTAAGGGAAAGGATTATCTCATTGACGTCAATGGAATTAATAGGCTTTAGGTACAGAGACTGGGGATAGTTCCCTGTAAGATAGTCCTTAATGTCAGTACTGGAAGATGGAATATCATTAGCAAGGGATGAACCAATGGAAGAGAAGAACCTATTGAACTCAATAGCAGAATCAGAGGCTGAAAGCTGACCATCGTTATTAGACAGGAGAGTCGGTTTGTTATTTAAAGACTTCTTTGATCCCAATATTTGTGAAATTGTTCTCCATGTTTGTTTAATGTTGCTCTTTATTTGGGTAAATTTATCTTCGTAGTATTTAGTTTTGGCTCGTCTAATTATCTTAGATAGCAATAATGAGTAATTCTTTGAGAATTCTTTGGAGACAATTCCTAACCTATACTTTTTCTCAAGGTCATGTTTTTTATTAATAGGTTTAAGTATTCCCTTTGTAAGCCAGGGATTGTTAAGCCTTTTGGTTGTGACTTGTTTTGTAAGCATAGGACAGTGGGTATTATAAAGGCTAAGAGTTTTTTGAAGAAAAGATTGAACTGCTAGGTTGATGTCCTCTATGTTACCTAACTCGGACTCCCAGTTGACATTATCAGTAGCAGTTATAAAATTGTCTATAGCAGTTTCATTGTGTAGTCTAAAACGTATCTCTCTTGACTCAAGAGGTGGTTTGCTAATGTTAGTTAAGAGAAATGTGGGGTAATGGTCTGTAGTGCTATCGGTGATTATACCTGAAGTAAGCGGAGAGGTTATATTTGTCCAGATGTGATCTAGAGTCGTGGCAGTGCTATCAGTGATTCTAGTAGGTCTAGTGATTAAGGGTATGAGGAAGCAGGAATTCATACAGTTGAGGAAGCTAACAGCAGTAGGGTGTTCTGGCTCGCAGAGGTCAATATTAAAGTCCCCTGCGATAATTAGGTGGTTTTTGTTCAGTCTGTTATCAAGTATTAGATTTCTAAGGTTTGAGTTGAATTCGGACACATCAGTGTTAGGAATTCTATAAACTGCACCCACAGACAGGATAGACTCGGCACCCTTGACTCTGAAGCTGGCGAAGATATACTCCCCATAGCAGTCTCTAGTTCTAATTTCTTTTAAGCATGTTAGTTCTTGGTGGTAGTAAAGAGCAGTGCCACCACCTCTCTGAAGTTGACGACAGTTGTGGATTGCTGAGTAGTTAGGCATGTTAAAGAGTTGAGTAGTATCATCTTTCAACCATGTTTCAGTAAGTATAATAAAAGAGAATTTGTTGTCAATAGCTTCAATCAAGGCACTAACATCATCGAAGTGTTTACCTAGGGATCTAACATTCAAATTGATTACAGAGATATTGTGATTATGAGTTAATACATTGTTTACATCATGTGCTGCAAAATATCTGCAATTTAGATCATTAAAGTGATTATTGTCATAGATAGTGGATAAGAGGTTAAGTTCTGGGTCTATACTTGACTGCATAAAAAAAGCTGATTGCAGGAAAAACAAGGAAAGAAAGGCAAATTACAAGGTAGAAATAAGCTATAAAATAGGGAAAAAAAATGTACACAATACTGTACAAAACAAACACAAAAGGGGCTTACAGGGGTACAATGGAGTAAGGGAGTATGGCTAGGCTAGGAAACCTAGGTAATAAATGAGATTAAAGAAAAAACATATAAACATGGACTATACAAAACACAAGATATAGACATACAAAACAAAAATATAGACAAGACTAAGCAATACCAAAACAAATTGAGCAAAAATGAAAAATGAGGTAGATTGCTTACAAGTACTCTCAGGTACACTGTAAGTAACAATAGATAGATAATATATATCAATATAGATAAGAATGTCACGATACAATAAGATAAGCAATTACAGGAACAGATGAAAACAAATCTGCTGTAAAATAGAAAGTAATTATAGCAAAACACAACAATATAATAATATAACAATACAATAAGAGCTTACAAAGTATTGAGTCTGCTAAATTAGAGAATAATTATGGCAAAACACAACAATAAATGCAAGTAAACAAAAGAATTGAAACAATTAGAGGTAGAATTAAGGTCACTAGATAGCCATGGAAGATACACAAGTTTGGTGGAGAGAACAAAAAATCAGTAGAGACTGTCAAGATGAATATATACAAAAATTTGACAAATGATAATTGTAAAGTAAAATAATCTTAAAGATAATAAATTTTATTTAGCTTAGTTTTAACTTATAATTAGTATGAACTTAATTAAAAGAACAAAAATGAGATCAATAATTGATTTCAATAAATGACATAGATCAATACAAATAAATTTAAAATATAAATGGAATAGGGTAAGATTAGATTTAAGAGTAAAATTTTACAATGAAACTGAGGTAGATGCTTGCATAAGTGCATGGAGACTTGATGGATTATTTAGGAAATTATATGAATAAGAGAACATCAGGTAAATGGTAAGGCAGAGACAGCACCTTAGACAAAGTTAGATTAAGTTAGGTTAGGCTCAGGCACTGAAAGAGTTAATTTAAGTACTGGCATTGGTCGGGTTCAGGTTTTCAGATATACCACAATCACTTAAGAAGGCCAGGAGTTGTTGGTCACATTTTATTTCATATCTTTTTCCTGTACTTTCCTTCTTCGCAAATATCGTACCATTCCTAGTGTAGCACTGCTTGATAAGACCAGGTTTTTGTTTGCGAATTTGACGCAGCCTGAAGAGGAGGGATTCACGCTGCTTTGTAAGACACTCATTTATATAGAGGTTGGTTTTTTGCTTAGCAGCTGATTGTATGAGGTCAAACTTCGCAGAGGGATTTGCAAGTTTGATGAGCATTCTCCTACTGGTACGGGGATTGTTTTTATCTATCCTAATAGCCGATTTGATTTGAACATTGACACTGATCTTGGAATTAATTAGGGTGTGGGCTATGTTACAGCAATCCTCACCTTGTTGTTCATCAGGTAGATCAGTAGAGCTAATTATCAGGGAGTCATGAAGTTGTTGTTGCTCTTGGTCATCTTCGGAAGCCGCCTGGTGAATCTGAAGGAGATTGATCTGTTTTTCCAGCTTTTGAAGGAGGTCACTTTGAGCTGAGGGGGTTTCTTCGGCCTGAATCTTACGTATGTGATCCATTGCACCATTTGCAACAGTTTGTATGTTGAGAATTTCTTGGTTGTTGTTTGTCGACGATTCAAGGCATCATAAATGCAGAATATATTTAATTTCAAACAAAACTATGCAACCTGTGTCTAATACAGGTACTGTATTTCTTAAATTTTTTATATTAATATATATAAGCATTTTTACATTCTTGTAATACCACTAGCACGCACTGCATTTCGGGCAGGTCCTTAATCTCATTTTCCATGGAATACAACACACCAAATTGTTTAACAACCAGATTGTTAAACAACCAGGTTATTTAACAACCAGATTATTAAATAACTTGGTTGTTTAACCAAGGTGAACAGAGGTGTTTAGTTAAGAATTGGCACCAAGTCAATCCTTCCCAGCCAGGATACGAACCTAGGCCAAATCGCTTTCTAACACACTCAAAACTAGCCCTAATTAAGTTATTAATTAATGCATTCAATAGAATAATTGTATTAAGTGAAGACTAATTTCTAAAAAGATACTTTAAAATATAGGAAATCACTCTGGCTGTTTGGCAAAACAGCCCTTGCTTACTATGTCTAATAGGGCAATTTTGGGTAGTATGATGCAAATCTGAACTTAGCAAAATGCATCAGGCTCTTTCTAGATGTAAAATTAATTTTTAAGAGATTTAAAACTACGAAATAGAAGACGATTTGTATCAAAATCATTGACCTAATTTTGTTGGTCAGATTCAATAGCTTAAGTCTATAAGAACAGCTCCTTCAAAAATATACTTAAACTATAATATAATAATAATAATAATAATAAATTTAATTTATAAACATGCTTAAGAGACATGATACAGTTAAGTATTCATAGGTACACAATGTACTGTATAATATAAAAAGCCAATACTCAGAATTTCAGGCATAACTAAACAATTTGGCTATTTATAAGTTTAATGGGGTGACAACTTAATTTTAATCAAGAAGCAAGCTGATGAAATTTAGTTGTTAAAGAGAGTTAGCAAATCATTGATTTTTAATGCTCACAATACTGTAGTGAACTAGCAAAACACGGGTACACAAGTAGGATAGGGTAATTGAGTAAAACTGGTTACTTAATGATAGGTATATCTTAGTGCACTTTTAAACTGTTTTTTTAGAAGACACACTAATCTCATTTGGGAGGTCATACTGTACCATTGTTTAGGACCTTTAATTTGTATGCCATTTTTGCTTTGTGTCCATACAGTACTTTAAAAATTACTGTACAGTATTAGTTTCACATTTAATGTATCTGATTTTCCTTTCCCAGGCATTTCAGCTCTCCGATGAAATACTGTGGGTGGGAGGCCGAGCAGAGATGGATCATGGATACGAGTGGATTGATGGCACACCGTTTAACTTCGTGAATTGGGCCACAGGAGAACCAAACAACTTCATGTGTAAGTTTTGGGCATCGGGCTCACGATTTAATGGTCTTGAGTTCAGATCTTTTTGGTCATGAATTAGTTTCTCAATCTATTGCAGTCACTCAGGGTCCAAGAATGGGTCAACTCTTAAATACTGTATTTCTGATCCATGCAATCAAATCAAATAACCTTTATTCATAAATTAGAAGGGGAGGAGGTACCTGGCTGTGCCCAGGTTTCTCTTCCCTATCTGCCTACCCCCCTTGAATGTATGATGCCAAAGCCTGTAGTTTCAAAGTGCTATATGACAGAACTGGGAAGACAGGACACCACAAGTGTAGCTCTCATCCTGTAACTACACTTGGATAATTACACTTTGGTAATTATATAAGGCTTGGGTCGAGAAACCACTTCGACATATGGAAGATGAAGGCCAAGCATATCACAGGAACAACATTGAGGTTGTTCAGAGAGTTATAAATTAACTAGAAGACAGCAACCATTATGTCTTTATGTATATAGCAGAAGCAGTAATGGTAAATATTTCACTTATGGACATTGTGAGGCTTATTGTTTAATAAATACATGTATAGCAATTGAGGGTATTCATAATTAATGGAGATTAGTGTCACAGGAGCCCTTCTGGGAAGAAGCTTGAGGGACTGCCCCTAAGCACAAATATGCATGTAATTGTATAAACAAAATATACCTGACTTGGAAGAGATTAACTTTGCTTGTGACTTCCTCAATAGACCAAGAGGACTGTATCAGCCTGCACAACC
The DNA here is from genome assembly GCF_040958095.1 of Procambarus clarkii. Classification (NCBI taxonomy): domain Eukaryota; kingdom Metazoa; phylum Arthropoda; class Malacostraca; order Decapoda; family Cambaridae; genus Procambarus; species Procambarus clarkii. Next base: position 6,854,160 of record NC_091231.1, on the reverse strand, counting down.
ATCAAAATGGCTACTGGAATGATGCTAACTGTGGCAGGACATATGGCCGGGTGTGTAAGAGACTGCAGGGAGCCACTCATCTCCCCATCCTTAGCACTGAAGTCTCCATCGGCCACTGTCCTAGCGGGTGGACCCACATAGGTGAGTCTTTACCCTTGACCTTTAAATGACACTATTTGAAAGTACTACATTGAGGTGTATATGTTTAAAAATAGTTAATAAATAAATTGGGAAAAATCATATATGATTATTGGAGCACAGGAGGAAGTTGCAAATAGTTTTAAGTTTTAGTCTAAGTGTTTTTCCCACATCTTGTCTAAAACATTGTGCATTTTTGTGGCTTAGGCATTTACCTGAATAAACATTATTATTATTATTACAGTATTATTATGTAATCAGAGCAGTGTGGATGGAGGGGAAGGGGGTTACTTTCTGTGTGCTCTTCTGTTTAGCTATGGTTATTGTGTTTGGAGCCTAGTCTGTGGTTGTGGCACTGACTTTGATATGTGGTTGTGTTAATAATTATCACTCACTGGTTGTGGCTGTACTCAGATGTGCCTTTTGGGTTAAATTTTTAGGTCTTTGGTCCCACTGCTCACATTTAATCATCTAGTGAACAAGTTCCCAAGCCCTTTAAATCCTGTTACACCTACATCTGATGATGTGTATGAGACAGCCTCCACCACTATTCTGTGTGTCATTTATTCACTGCCCTGAAACTGATCAAATACTTTTAATATCTATTGTGAAATATAATGTAAAAACTTAAACCCCATGGTTTAAGTTTTCACATTATTTATTACATGTAAATTTCTTTGTGATTCACTCACACACCCAATATCTTAAGAAGCACATCAACAACCTGGAAAAAATGCAAAGAAGCACAACTAAACGGCTTCCAGAACTGAAAGCCAAGAGCTAAAAGGAGAGGTAAGAGGCATTAAATATGCCAAAACTAGAACATAGAAAAAAAAGAGGCGATATGATTACTACATACAAAGTAGTAACAGGAATTGACAAAACAAGGAAGAATTCTTGAGACCATACACCATCATGTTACTTATTTGTTTAAAGACTAGCATGTATGAATGCACTGTAAGTCTAAACAACACATTGTTTATTTTGTCATTTACTTTATTTACAGTATTACCTTTTTCACAGTGTTGAACTTATTCTCATATTGATATATGTTTCACAGGCACCAAGTGTATACAGATATTTACAGAGAAGAAGAAATTCACCGAGGCTCTTGAAGCCTGCAGAGGCATGGATGTGGGAGTGGACCTAGCCAGCATCCACTCAGTGGTAGAGCAAGGTCAGAGAAGCTCCAATTGTCTGGATTGAAACAAGATTTGAGAGTTAAATGTTTCATGTTAATGAGATTGAAGGAAACTTAAAATCATACTAAATCTTCATATAGCTGGCAGCTTCCTATTTCCTTGCAATCTTGTTAACAGCTCCCTTGATTCCACCTCACTATCTGTTTGACAGCTCCTTCCTCATAACTTTCTTGACAGCTTCCTCCCATCTCACAACCTATTTGTCAACTCCCACCTCACAACCAACTTGAAAGCACCCTCCCACCTCACAACCAACTTGACAGCTTATCTTCACCTTATTACATGTCTGACAGGTCCTCCTCCCTAACAGCCTACCTGACAGTCGTCCTGGGAACATTAGGCACGAACGTGTGGGTAGGGTTGAGGAACATAAAGGGCTTCCAGTGGGCGGATCAGACAGCCTTCACCTATAGCAACTGGGGCCCCACCGAGCCCAATGGAGCCAAAATGGTGAGCAGTGTTCAGTCTGTGGTCTCAGTGGGTGTAATTGTGTATAAAAAGAATCCTTTATGAGTTTCAAGAAAATATATTTTGCAATACGATTTTTGTTATAAATACTGTATATATAATATATAGATACACATCTATATTTATAAACTAGAATGTCTCGGTTTTGAAACTAGACACTTAGGGATTAGCCTCACCCAACTTTGCACACTGATTCCTGTGGAGTAAATGTACAACATGAGTTAGGGTTGGCACATGAGAAATTACTCGTGTGCCAGTAATGGGGTGCCATTTGGGATGGGGTGCCAATGAGGTGCCATTGGGAACCCCCCCACAGTAGGAGGCAACAACCACAGACTTGATTTTCAACAACCCTGATAAAATATTCATGGACACTAAGTCACACAATGAGCCTAATCGACTGAAAATGTTCATGGATGCAAACTGCGGCTTAAGGGTTAACTGGACTCCTCACTTGTTGTTTAACAAGATTTTTTTGTTTATAAGAAGACACCACTTCTTTACCAGCAAACAAGTGAAGGATCTTAGTAACAAAATATTTTAGAATCTTGTTTAGAAATTATTTTATAAATACTGTCATTGAACTAAATAATGTATTTTTTTTAACAAATGAATGAATTTGCTAACAAGATTTGAGTCAAGGTCTTACATATTTCTCAAAGAAGTGAGAGATCTTGTTAACAAAACCAATCACTAATATGCTAAAAAAGACCCTTAACCACTATTGCATGTAATGGAACCTACCCAATAGCTTAGTCTTAATTTTCTAACCAATCCATTAGATTGCTAAAAATGAAATGGCTCACATTTCCTCATCTATTAAATCTCACTTAACATAATCTTAAATAAATTACACCTTCTGTGATGCAGAGCACAATTAGTTTCGTTCTCGATTCACAATCGGGAATGCTGGGTTCAATTTCCCGGTGGGACAGGAATGGTTGGCCACATGTTTCAGCTAATGCCTTTATTCACCTAGAAGTTAGGCACCTGCTGTGAGGTTGCATCCTGGAGAAGGTCAGCAGTTCGACCTTGGTGGACCTCAATACATGCTTAAAGTATATTATTATTATAATTATTATATACTGTATACATAGGCTTCCCATTCTTGGGAAAATTAATTATTAATTATTAAATTTAACACATCAGTTGCGGCTTTTGAGACCAGGACAGAACCCAGAGGATTGTGTGGAACTACAGACACACAATCGAGCTGGCCTGTGGAATGATATAGACTGCGACATGGTGAGAGGATACGTATGCCAAAGACCAGTGGGTAGGTGCTACTTGTTAAAGTAGAAACAGTAGTAGAAGTAATAGCAGTAGTGGTCACAATAGTATTAATAGCAGTAGTTGGAACAGTAACAGTAATAATGATTTATTTAAAAATGTAGAAAATATGATAAATTTGTTACATATAATGCATATTCAAAAGGCCACTAGTATGCAAGTAATAGCAGCAGTAAAGTAGTTGAAGCAGTAGTAGTAGTAGTAACAGTAATTGTGGTCATAAAGTGAACCCGCTTTCAAGACGTGCGCCTGCTTTCAAGAAGCGCACCCACAGTCATGATGTGCATGTGTAGTGATGACATACACCTCCAGTTATAAAGTGTACCTGCAGTCATGATATGCATTTATTCATCTTTGCTTATAGATATACAATACAATGAATGAATTAGGAATAACTAGAGTAATAAGTAAAATTTTCCTAAATGGACTAATACTGTTTTGTGAATACCAGTAACTTTCTATGAACTCTGACAAATGGCCGAATTAGAATGCAAGTGAAATCATTAAACAAATATTGCTCTTAATTCCATGTTTCATCAAGCAGATCTTATAACTAAATGTGCATTATGTCTAATCAGACATAATTAGGCTCAGATTAATGTTGATTCATCAGTACTACCAAGGAATTGTTTGAAGTTTACTGAATTTATACATATTAATTTACCAATACTGCTCGCAGATCCCGACCTGTCCTCCAGCTCCCCGCCTCCAGCATGTGAGCCGCCCTTCAATAATTACATCAGATTCAATGATGCTTGCTACAGGCCTGACAGTAATGCCAAGACGTGGCAGGTAAGACATGAGCTATGAGGAAAGATCGAGAGAACTGTACCTTACCACACTAGAGGAATGGAGAAATAAGGGTGACATGATTACAACATATAAGATTCTGAGGGAAATTGATAAAGAAGACAAAACAGGATTGTTCAAAGCTAGGAACAACAGAACAAGGGGTCATAGATAGAAACTGGAGACACAAGTGAGTCATAAAGACATCAGGAAGAATTTTTTCAGTGTTAGAGCTCTCAGTAAATGGAATAGATTAGATGCAGAAGTCATTAAAGCAAATTTGGTTCAAAATTGTAATTGTAAATAAGTTAAAAGTGAGAGAAAGGCGTCATTGCATTAATCTTTGAACATTCGGAAGGCAGAGCTAGGAGCCAAGCTTGACATACTTTGGAAAGAAAGCTTGGAAAGAAAGGCTAATTGGTAGTGATAGTCTCTCTTATTTGCAAGATCGGCATTCGATTCACAATGATCCAAATGGTTGAGCACCATTCCTTCACTCCATTCTCGTCTCCCAGCCTCTTGTCGCCACATCTCTTCCATGAGGGAGCCGGTCGGCCGAGCGGACAGCACGCTGGACTTGTGATCCTGTGGTCCTGGGTTCAATCCCAGGCGCCGGCGAGAAACAATGGGCAGAGTTTCTTTCACCCTATGTTCCTGTTACCTAGCAGTAAAATAGGTACCTGGGTGTTAGTCAGCTGTCACGGGCTGCTTCCTGGGGGTGGAGGCCTGGTCGAGGACCGGGCCACGGGGACACTAAAGCCCCGAAATCATCTCAAGATAACCTCAAGATGTGTCATATAGATAATTAACTGAGTGAAAGGCTCTCAAAATACAAGCTTGCCATAAAGGTGTCATTGTTTATGCAATTCTTGCTTTCTCTGAATGTATTTCCTTACTCATCAGTAGCTTACTCATTACATACATATTATCATGCATTACATACTTATTATCCTGCAGGAAGCCGAAGCAACTTGCATTGGTGAGGGAGGTCATTTAGCATCTATTCATGACTTGTCAGAGAATGTCAAGATGTGGATTTTGATTCAAGAAAACGGGTTCATAGATGCTTGGATTGGGTTGAATAATTTGCAGGTAAAGTAATCAGTTTTCTCATTGTAATACAGTTATTTCTACAAATATTTTCTGTGCAATTCTATATATAAACTGTAGACTCAATATACTTTGCCCATATTTACCTAAACTTCATTCCTCTTCATTAAAAAATATATAAATTTTGTCTGCTGATACCAAATGAATTCAATTTTTTTGTATAGTAATATGTCAAGTACAAACTCCTTCACACATTTTAACCCTATGAATATCTATAAAATAAATAGAAATATGGAAGTTGGTCTTGTTGGTTATATCCTGTTGTTGGTAATACATTGGTCTTGGCAGCATTCCTGTCCTCCAGAATGGGAAACCAACATTCATTTTACAAAGAGGTACTGTCACATTACAGTGGAACCTTGGTATTCAAACTTAATTGGTTCATGAAGACCGATTGAGTGCAGATCAAGTTGAGTACAAAAAAAAATTCCCATAAGGAATAATGTAAATTGTATTAATTTGTTCTAGATCACAAAAATAAATACTGAATATTAATTTGATAAATAAATTAAATAAATGCAAATACTGTATACACTTAACCTGCACTTAGGAGAGTTGATAGCATATGTGGAAGGTGATGAGGCAAAGGAAGAGAGATCTTATTCTTTGGCAGAGGAGTCCCCTTACCATAATAACCAAGTAATTGTGCTTCTGGGGTTCTTTCTCTTTCCTGTTTTTTTCTGTTTCCCCCTTAAGACACTTTACATTTCCCCATCCCCCCCCCCCATTTTGCACACATTTCTTTTATTAGAGAACTAGATTAAGGCATACCAAACTCGGTAGCAAGAACAGACATGCGGACACCACTGTCATATTTTGCTATGACTTCTTTTTTCATCTCTATTGTTGTTCTAACTACTTTTCTTTTTTGCTTGGCTCTTATCACTAACTTTCTTAGGTGCCATGGTAACTTATTTACACTAAGAATATTAAAAATATCCAAGAAAACATGAGAAAGTTTAGAGAAGTCTAGTGCTGTTGTGCTCAGAACAACAGCTACTGTGAAACTGACTTGTAACAGATACGTGTTTACGTTTGAGTGGCGAACAAATGGTCGACTACCGAACATGAACACAGCGTTCGAGTGCCAAATTGTTTGAGTTTGGAGCTGTTCAAGTACTGAGGTACTGAGATCCTCTGGTATATATATGTACAGTATGTATGTATGTGTATGCATGTATGTATGTATGTATGTATGTTACTGAATACTGCTGTTTCTAACCTAAATATCATAAAATTGTATATAATTTTTTCTTAATTTCATCTGCAATTATAAAATCAATCATCAAAATAAAAATTAATCGTAGTAGCAGCCGTGATGAGGATTCGAAACCTTGCACCGAGGCCCCTTACCCAGGCAAAACACCCTTGACAACCAGGTTTGAATCTGCATCACAACACAGATTTTTTTTATTGCAGTATGATTGCTCTCTGTGTATTATTATTATTACTAATATATTCACTTTCATATATTTATAAAAACACAGTCACAGCTCTTTCCTAATCAACTTCAATAAATGACAATTAGTTGAGAAGACAGATACACAAAGATGGAGAATATTTATCTAACCCAAGTTTCTCCTTAAACCATCTTATTACACCTCAAAATAGGTTCTCATATTACAGTTTGCTTTGTTCTCAACTCTCAATTGGGTATCCTAGGTTTGATTCCTGGGTGAGACAGAAATGGTTAGGCATGTTTCCTTTCACCTAATGCCTCTCTGTTCACCTAGCAGTAAATAGGTTAGTTAGGTAAGAGTTAGGTAATTGTTGTGAGAATGTATCCTGAGGAAGGTCAGTACAGTACTTTGACCTTATGGGGACCTTAATACTGTACAAGCCTAAAGCATACATATACGTAGGATTCCTGTCCATGACACAAGTTATATTTACTAACCAAATCATATGTAAATCTGTCCCAATTCTAGGATGGACTAGTGTACAAGTGGTCTGATGGATGGCCACCATTTTATAGCAACTGGGACCATGAAGAACCTAACAGCAGTCTCAGCAACCATAACTGCACTAGAATGAGGACTGAAAATGGTCTGTGGTTTAATGAAAGCTGTAATAAGACCAGTCCTTTCATCTGCAAATTTAAAAATGGTAAGTCTGAATGCAGTAAAAGAGAATAATATCATGGGCAAAGGATCAACCTTGTTCAGAAGAGTAATTATGCACTGTTTACCTGAATTTACCTAACAGCCATCTCTTTAGTAGCCTTAATGAGGATAGGAAGTTGGCTGCTTGTTAAAGAACCCACACATTTTTCTTGATTTTATCCTGCTGAATTTTGAACTGCAGTAATGCTTTGACATTTATGGCTTCAGTAAGTAGGTGATTCTGTGGGTTTATAACCCTATGAGTGAAAAGTGTCTCCTGTTTTCAGCCACTAGCATGCATAGCGTTTCGAGTAAGTCCTTAATCTTATATTCCCCGGAATATGACCCACTAAATCGTTTAACAACCAGATACCCATTTTACTGTTGGGTAAACAGAGGCTACAGTTAAGGATTGACGCCCAGTAAATCCTCCCCGGTCAGGATACAAACCCAGGACAAAGCGCTCGTGAAATGTCAGGCGAGCGTCTTACCAATACACCATGGGGACTGCTGTGTTCTTGAAAGAACTTTCTCCAAAGCAAATATGTCTTCCTGATAACATCAGAAGGTGACAATGTAGCAGCACTATGAGGGCAACAGCACTATGAGGGCAACAGCACTGTCAGGGCAGCAACATTGTCAGTGTCACAGCAGTGTTAGTCTAGCAGAACTGACCATGTAGCAAAATTAACAGTGTATTTGAATTGCCCACAGTAATCTAGTCTAGAAGGTAGTAGAATAGCTAAAGGAGGTTATTCAGTTCTTGCATTGTTGAAATGAGTTTTGTGTCAACTGATCTCAAGGCAAGAAACCTCATTCTCCGGTACAAGATACTTACTTACTTATGCACACAATTCCCATTGTCAGGGATGGGAAGCCTGTACTTAGGCTCACCATGATCCCCTTAGATCAACTGACCCTCCACATGATGCAACCCACCATAACTAACTCCCGGGTACCTTTTTACTACTTGGTGAAGAGACGTCAGGTGGGAGGGAATGTGCCCAACATTTTCTGTCATGGGGAGTGAACCTAGGATCTTAAATTGTGAGTCGAGGATGTAGCCCACTGTAGGGACATGACTTTATGTGCACTCCTATGATACACACATGTAGTGCTGATGATTGATAAGGATAGTGACTGCATGACTGATTTTATGGTTCTGGGGTCAGATGCAGGGCGAGACATTTGGGCAAGTTTCCTTCCATTCTGATGCCTACATTCACCTAGCAGTAGATAGATAACCTGGAGTTAGTCAACTGTTATTTGTTTTGTCAGGGACAGGAAGCTAGTGTATCAAGGTCCCCCCATCCTCAAGGTCAAACTACAAACCCTCTGCAGGATGCAATCCCATAACAGTTGCCTAACTCCTGGGTACCTATTGACTGCTAGGTGAACAGAGTCAATAGCTGAAAGGAAACATGCCCAACCATATCTGTCCTGTTCTGGAATTGAACCCTTGGGGAAATGTCAATACAAGTCTATAGTATATAGTGTATATATACACAGACTTACTCTCCCCAACAAATTAATTTAAAGCAAATTGTTTGCTCACCATTGAACTTGCAAATAAATTAACTAAACTATTTTAAGTTATGCACAAAACACTTCACATTTTAATGGCTATAATTAATATACAATTTATGTACTAGTAATTAACCACTGTAATGTGTTCTATTGTAAATTTTATACATAAAAATGATCATTTCCTACTCAGGAACTGTGCCAACCCCAGACCCTCCAACAACAGGTTATTGCCCTGACAGCCGCTGGCTAGACTTTGGGGGTGGTTACTGCTACCTCATCTCTACCCAAAGAAAACCTTGGATGGATGCAAATATGAAGTAAGGGAATGCTGTACTGTATTTTCATCTTGTAAGACTGTGTACTTGTATTATAATACAGTAATTTAGAATAAGAACAGTATTTGTTTTCATGGGAAACTCATGGGGATATTATTACTATATAGTACAGTATTCTATAAACTAGCTTAAACTAATGTAGATTATAAATGCTGCCTCCATAGCAAGAGTCAAACTAAGGAAGCACCTTCACACAAGTCTTCAGTCAAGTCATTTACCTCCTTTGAGAAGGCGATTGTGTCTCAGTTTACCAGTGCCTCCTGCCTAGTGACAGTCGTGCCTGAATTCTTTGTAAAGAATTACAGTTTTTTTGGATTTTTGGGTAGTTGAACATAAAAGTTGTTATATATATCTCGCCATGGGTCCCAAGAAAGCCAGGGTTAAGGTTCAAGCCAAGAAAACACATGTGAGAATGACCATAGAGGAAAAACAAGAGATCATTCGTACACATGAAAATGGCATGAGGGTTGTTGATGTAGAGTAGAGGATGTCCCTACTTCATGTATTAAGAAAATGTGTGCAGTATGGGAAGAATTGCAAAGTTTTGCTGAAAAGTGTCACCCAAATCAAGCTGTTGCAGGCCTTTGTGTTAACCTTTTTAATGACAATGTGATGTCTCACTTCAGACAAGTGTTACAATGTAGGGAAAAACAAGTGTCACTAGACAGGTTTTTAGTGAGAAAAACAAGCAGTGAGCCACAAGCAGGTCCTAGTGGTATACAGGCAAAACGTGCCAGTGTGTGTACCCCAGAGAAGTCATCATTGCCTGATATTATAATGGAAGGGGACTTCCCTTCCAAACACTAACACCTCTCCTCCTCTGCCCTCCTCACTGTCTTCCATATGCCAACAAGTCATCAGTAAAGGTAAGTAATAACTTGTACATATTTTAGTACTGAAGATTTGGGTGAATTAGGTATAAAATTTACTTTGAAGTTAATTTTTTGGGTAGTCTGAAACAGATTAATTCAATTTACATTATTTCATATGAGGAAATTCACTTCAGTTTATGAATATTTAGCTTACGAGCCGTCTCTGGGAACGGATTAAATTCGTAAGCTGAGGTACCACTCTATTTATATAATAATAAATGGTTTTGTCTAGGACAGGAAGTCTGCGAATATACATACTTTAGGCTTGTAACGAGATACAGTACCTCCAAGGTCAAACTACTGACCCTCCCTCCAGGATGTAACCCAACAACATTTACCTGACTTTTGGCCATCTATTACTGCTAGGTGAACAGAGGCATTAGGTGAATAGAAATGTGCCTAACCGCTTGTCCTGCCTGTTAAACGAACCCAGGATCTGCAAATGAGAATTAAGATTGAAGGTAACTGTACTACAAGACCCTTGTGCAACTAAATGGGGGTGATACTGACAGAGAACAACAATAGGGGGGAAAAAACCATACCACCGATAATGAGAAGTTAACTCTAATACAGTACTAGAAAATATTTTGTGAACTTACTTTCAATAAAAATTTAATATATACACGTTCTGTATCCAAGATTAATTAATATTAATTTACTTTCTATGCAGCTGCATTCAGGAGCATGCTAACTTGGTATCAGTCCACTCAGAAGCAGAAATGGCCTTTCTCACTAAGGCAATGCATCACAGTACAGAGCCAGTATGGATTGGTCTAGTGCAAAAGAAGGATGGTAAGTTGTTCCAAAAATATCATGAGTATCTCACACTTTAAGCCATCAACTTTTCATATCCTGGGAATAGTATATTATGTCCAATTCTTGTGTGCATTTTGTTTTGAGTTCCTAATGTAAGGCTGATACAGAGTAACTCTGAAAGAGGTCTATTAATGGGTCACTGGAAAGAACTGGCTTTTTTCTTATTACAAATACAGCAAAAATAGTTAATATCAACATTAAGTTTTATATCTGTATTTTTGGCCCACAGAGGGGTGGGAAAAATACAGTACTGTATAGTATTTGACTTTAACCCCTGCGCTGCACATAGCTTCTTAAGACACTCGACTGGTGGTGTGCCTTTAGGATATTTCTAGGTACAGTACAGGGAATGATTCAAAACTCCAACGGGTACACAGGATTCACATCCTGTGCCTCAGGATGTGAATGGGATTATGCAAGTCCTCTGGTAAACAGATGCCATTTTGAAAAAAAATTGTCTGCATCTCTCCTGGCTATGAGTCTCTTGGTACTGCCAGAGTGACTAAGGCTGACATATGCAGTTTTTCAACTTCCCTGCTCAATCACGGCTCAAGTATGTCGCATACAATATTTTTTTTTAGCTTCCCGTGATCAGGGAATGCATTTTCACTATTTGAAAGAAGTTAAATTTGGGGGGAATAATTTTTTTTAGGTGCACCGGGAACTTGTCATATTAAACTATGGCGCAGACAGTGGTTTAATTTATATTTACTTGTAATGAGAAAATCAGTAGGAGTCATGAGGGAGGATTATAACCCACTCACTTGGTACTCCCAAGCAAGTGCCCTAGACAACTACACCATGACATGGTGGAAACAATGCAATGTGGAATTCCACTGAATCCCAGGTTGTATTGCTTTTACCATGTCGTGGTGTTGTGGTTTAGGCCATTTGCTTGGGGCGTACTGAGTGGGTGGGTTAGGATCCTCCTCATGGTTCCTACTGACTTTCTCATTGATGCATCATGTTAATGTGATTTCATTATTCATTTAATGATAATCTTTGTGGCAATAATATGCATGATTAATTCTATGCAGAAACACCTATCTTCTGCAGTGCTAAAATAATGCATTAACTTTCCTTATATGCAAGGCTATGGCTGGAGTGATAACACTGCACTAGACTTCATCTATTGGGAGAATGGAGAACCAAACAGTGAAAATGAACAGTGCACAGAGGCGTCTCCTGCGACGGGTCGATGGAATGATATTTCGTGTTCTATTGCTCTAGCCTTCACCTGTAAAACCTTGAAAAGTAAATCATACTTAGTTTTGTTTTTAATATGGAGGATTCACATTAATATTAATCATGTATTGAATATCTACTTCATCACTTTTATACGATGTAATATATAAAGATCCAGTAATGAAAAAACCTCATTCTGGAGGTTCCCTTTGGTGGCTTCTTGAGTTAGGCAAGCTCAGGAAGCCATCAAAAGGAACCCTTTCCCAGAAAATTGTGTAATACATATGAATTAAATTCATCTTAAAGAAAACAAACTGGCATCAACTTTTCCCCCCCAGTTCAACACATTGTGTCTACTGAGCCTCCTCTGCCTACTGACCCTCCTCTGCCTACTGACCCAGCTGCTGTAAATACCCATCCTTCAGGCTGTAAGTAATAGTGTACCTTGTATAATCTGTAACCACCTCATTTATATCCTCTCTAACAAAAGTGCCGCATTGTCTTTCTGGTTTACCTTTTCATCTAGCGCCAAAATACTGTATAAATGATGAATACGGCATTTCTTCATTTCTATACTAGTTATACCAAATATTTTTCTAAATGTACCTTAGCTTTGTAAGTTTAGACACTGTAATTTTGTTTTAGGGTACTCTATAAATACTGTATGATTTTATGAGAATAATGGTAAACTACTAAATTAATTTTTCTGCAGTTACTTTCAATTTTAAATAAATTCAGGCAAAATATAGCAAAGAAATTTATTAGTTTTGTATTTAATTACAAGATAAATGTTAGAAAAGAGCCAGATATCTTTGATTGTTACCTCTCAAGACATCACAGCGAAGAAGTGGCTTAAGACTCAACAAAGTATAGTTTAACAAATAACTTATATATTCTTACAATATAAATTTATTACTTCCTCCTGTTTTATATTTTAATACAGGTTATAGTAGGGGATACACTCTTAAAACTCATGAACATAATATTCCACTTAAACCACTATAGTTGAATAATGCGTTAAATGCTACTCCATCTACACCCATTGGTTTATGCTTTAATCCCTCATAGGCAACTTCACAAAAATCTGGGACCAAGATTTCTCTCATCTGACACATTGAAAATATTTCAACCAGATGTTGAGAATAAGTCAATAACACAACTGAAACAAATACCCAACCCCCACACACTATTTCAACAAATTATTTCTTTTACGATAGCTTTACATGTGCAAATACAGCAGATAACTTGTTTGAAGTGCTTTTCTGTAAGTGGTCAGAAGTGTTTTTGTCTAAGTGGTCAATGACACTTGTGACTTTAACCATTAAGATACCTTAATACAGTTTACATGGTACTGTTCACTATAAGTGTTCTTTTGCATGTATGTCTGAAGGCACAGTATTTCCACTTGCCACCTTTTCAACTCTACAGTGAGAAGTGATCCCCCAAGTGCTGGAAGTATCACTGGTATCATCATAGCCATGCTGACTGTAGCAGCTGGTGTTGGGTATGTTGGTTACAGCTATGTGAGGAAGAAACGGAAGTCTGCAAGAGCCTGTTACAGTCGTGGCTTCGAGCTATAATGCTCTCAATTCTGGAAGTAAGTTCCCAACAACCAAATATAGCAAGTGAATGTTAAAGTAATATTTCTCCAAAAATATTGTACAATTATATTTTGTTTAGTAGTGTAATTACAAAATTTTATATAAAAGCTCAACAATAGTTGGCTGATCAAATCAAGTGTTGGCAAGGATGTTGAGAAACAAAGGCGAGTAGATAAACACAGGATTAGCTTCTATGAAGGAAAACGTGGAGAGGTGATGGTGCAGTGTTGTGAGGTTGGAGGTGATGGTGCAGTGTGGTGATGTTGGAGAGGTGTTGTTGGAGAGGTGTTGTTGTAGAGGTGAAGGTGCAATGCAATTTGGCTAGAGAGGTTAAGGTGTGTGAGGATGGAGAGGTGACGGTGTGATAAGGTCAGAGAGGTGAGAGATTATGCAAGTCAGTTGTTACTGTTTAAGTTTTAACTTAACATGTGGAATTGTAAAGTTCAATTTTCCTTTATAATGTTCAATACTGAAGCAGTATTTTATTTCAACACGGTCACTGCAGTAGTTGTTTACATTACCTTAGATTGTTGTGACATATATACATAGCCTAAGTGCAAAATTCAGAAATTCTGATGCAAGGATATGCAAACCTAAGTTGCACGCTGTAACATCAACAAAGCTTATGTCATACACAGCAACCAGGAACAACACTATAAATTTCAAGGATGCTAAACTCAAAGAAAGCAATATAAGAACTGTCAAATTTGCAACCCACACATTAAATCAGCACTGAACAGATTGAAGGTAAATTATGCATTGCGCTCCAACTAAATTTTTAATAGAAAGTGACACTCAAGCCTCATATTTCATACATCATTGCAACTTTATCTTTCATTTTCCATTTATAAGAGGTTAGTTATGTGCACAGGGGCCAAAATCCTTGGCTTCTTGAGGTTATCTTGAGAGGATTTCGGGGCTTTTAGTGTCCCCGCGGCCCGGTCCTCGACCAGGCCTCCACCCCCTGGAAGCAGCCCGTGACAGCTGACTAACACCCAGGTACCTATTTTACTGCTAGGTAACAGGGGCATAGGGTGAAAGAAACTCTGCCCATTGTTTCTTGCTGGCGCCTGGGATCAAACCCAGGATCACAGGATCACAAGTCCAGCGTGCTGTCCGCTCGGCTGACCGAGCGGACATCTGTCATAGTCATCTGTCATAGGTTGCATCCTGGGAAGGATCAATGGCTGTCCTAGGTAGAGACAATCCTAAGAACACGCTTTCTGTTTCCAACAATAGTATATAAGTACTGTAGGTTTCTTGAACCCCCTACGAGTCAACTCGCAAGCAATATATACTATCAATTGGTGTTTTTCTGCAAAGATCATCAATGTTAATATTTGAATATTGTATACATTTTAAATACCAGTAAACACTTTAACTAATTCTAATGCTAAAATGATGGTTTTCCACAGGAGACCATACTATCAGAGTGCAGACAAGAGATGAATGCCACTATAAATCTGGAAAGCAGCTGTACTAGTGCAACTATTTAAACATTTGGCTGCCAGATACATCTACATCTATCCTTCTATCAGTCTCACTATATGCAATACAATAAGTATCAAACCACATACACACATATTTGAAACTAAGTTTTTTTTTCAATCGATACCTGTGAACTGAACAAGATGTACCTAAAGATTCTATGCACATCTGTAATTTGGCTAAAATATATCAACTAAGCACTGCAAAAGACATTGATAAATATATAAGATAATATAAATGTCATCAAAAGATAAATGTCATCTTTAGTTTTAAGAGAATAATATTTAGATTTAATTTACAATGGAAGGTTGTCGGTATCTGTTTGATCAAAATTAAGGCCTATTGGAGAAAATAATTCATAATATTGGGTTGAATCAAACAATTTGACAAGTCAATAATTTTTATATTAATAATCTTTAAATACAATCTTTTACTAAATCTTGGAAATTTACAAATACAACCTACTTTTAATAAACCTCAGATATTTGCCAAGACGTTTGTTATGGCAGTAAATGCCTGCAGTTTATCACTTGGGAGAGTTAATACATATTTGCATAAAGAATAATCATATTTTATACTCCTAATGATGTGTGTATTTACAGATTTGTACCAAGCAAACAGTCTTTGTCTTTAATATATCTAAATGTTATATGTAGCTGGTTTGTAGAACATAATGTTTATTTCATCCTCCTGTGTTAGTTCTTGCCAATTTATCCATATTAGCATGACTATTAACCTGTTTTTAAGGTTGAACAATCAATAATAAATTTCTGAAACATTTTTTAAACTATTCCCTCTTATTATTGCCCACAAAAAAACATCAAATCCCTCACAATAAACTGCCATAAATGTTAATCTATATAAATGACCCAGTACAAATAAGCACTGGACAAAATGTCATTTCAACAGTCAGAAGATAAAAAGAGTGAAAACATAAGGTTGACAAGCTATAGCAATCTACTATACAAGAAAATATATGATTATTTGTATTGGCATTCAAAGCCAAGAAAGCCTACAATGGCCCCTCGCCAAATAGTGCTCCGAGATGCATGTCTGCAAAAGTTCCTTTGTCGTCAGCTCCTCTCAAACCAACCTGTCTTCTTGCATGATGCACTGTATTTTGACTTGTAAATTCCTAACATAAAAGTAAGATGTACATATGGTGGCTTGCAAAATTAACAGATTTCCTGTATTCTAAATGCACTCACCAAGTTCTCACCTGTTTCTAAATGTACTCATCCAGCTCATAGCAACACCTCCCATACAACCACACGTATGTGTATGTGTGTACTCAACTAGTTGTACTCCCCTAGCTGTGATTACGGGGGTCGAGCTTCGACTCTTTGGTCTCGCCTCTCAACTGTCAATCAACTGGTATACAGATTCTGGAGCCTATTGGGTTCTATCACATCCACATTTGAAACTGTATATGGAGTCTGCCTCTACCACATCACTGCCAAATGCATTCGATTTGTTAACTACTCTGACTCTGAAAAATTCTTTCGAATGTCTCTGTGGCTCATTTGGGTACTAAGTTTCCACCTGTGTCCCCTTGTTTGTGTTCCAACATGTTAAATAGTTTGTCTGTCCACCCTGTCAATTCCCCTGAGAATTTTGTAGGTGGTTATCATGTCTCCCCCTTTACTCTTCTGTCTTCCAGGAACATAAGGTTTAGCTCCAATAGCCTTTCCTCATAGCTCATACCTCTCAGTTCTGGGACTAGTCTGGTGGCATGCCTTTGAAATTTCTGTAACTTTGTCTTGTGTTAACTAGGTATGAACTCTAGGCTGGAGCTGCATACTCCAGGATTGGTCTGACATAAGTGGTATACAAGGTCCTGAACGATTCCTTACACAAGTTTCTAAAGGCAGTTCTTATGTTGGCTAGCCTTTCATAGGGTATTGTATCAAAGGCTGTCTGACAATCCAAGAAAATGCAGTCTGCCCACCCTTCTCTTTCATGTTTAATTGTTGTCACCTGGTCACAGAATTCTATTAAGCCTGTGAGGCACGATTTACCATCCCTGATCCCATGTTGGTGGTGTGTTACAAAGCTCTTTCCCTCCAGATGTTTTACGAGCCTTTTCCTCACGATCTTTTCCATCACCCTGCATGGTATACAAGTTAGGGAAACTGACCTGTAGTTCAGTGCCTTTTGCCTGTCACCCTTTTTGTATATTGGGAATACATTAGCTATCTTCCAGCATTCCAGTAGATCTCCTGATTCCTTGTAGAGTCCTTGGTTAAGTTCGGGCAATTTAGTACATTATTTTAGTGACATTGTGAATGCTCAAGAGGATGGGCTGCTCACACAGCCTGTACAGAAGTGTGTGTTAGGGAGAAACATGGTATTATAAAGCATCTGCCAATAAGATAGTACATATATAACAAATTAGAGGCATATGAACAAAATATAGACAGTTACACATAGATAACTAGAACTGGAATCAAGAAAAATAAAATGATGCAACTTAACTTATCCTATGAAGACAATAAGAACTGTAACAATAACATGGCTAAAAAATTAGACACTTAACCTCACATATCTTGATAATTGTCCAGGATGGACTAAAACATTGTCATGTACGTTGTCACACACCTTTAATGTATGTATTTGGTACAAAAACAAAAAACAAAGCCAAACAAAATGGAATGGGATTAGTTTTTAAATTCAAAGTGAAGGAGTCACTTATGATCCTCACTAATGCCTATCAACATCTCCTCTACCCCTCCTCTAATACTGTACCTCACATCTTCCGCACCCCACCTCTAATCTCTCATACCTTTCCTGCACTCCCTTATCTTGATACGCAAAACTACCAGACAGTTGCTGTTGGACATGCTATATCAAGCAGAAACTTCAATGTGAATGTAATACTGTAAATAAACTACCTGTTATATAAATTACTACTCTCTGAAAATGATGTACAGTATATACAAATTTACCATAAAATGGTACTGTATCTATACTAATAGATACAGTACCAAGTCTAACAATGCCAGACAAATCTGTAGTAAAAGTATTATATAACAAATGATAAATTTCACTAATTATCATTGATTCTACATAAATTATGTTTATCAATAAAAATATATTAACAACACACAGTTTTGCCTTAAGATAAACATGTCATTTAATCAATCTACGTTCAATAGTTTTTAACACAAAATACATAACCACTTATGAAAGCCTTTGTACTTAACTGTATTAAGACTTCACAAAAATAACAGCAACAAAATATAAAATCATAACCCTCTTGACATGAGAGTACCTCATAGTTTGTCTTGTAAAAACCTAAGTATCAGAGTAGAAATCAATTCATAATACCTTTTTGTTCTTTATTGTACAAAATTGTTATTTTGTATTATTTACTGTACTAAAGTTTCTTCTGGGAGGGACCTTTTGGTGGCCTTATTATGTTATATTGTTAATATCACAATAAATTATTTTATTCTAAATCATGGGGCCCAGAGAGGAGGGGCATTTCATTACAGTCAATGCTGGATTTATTTAATTACATGTGTCATAAGTCACCCTACTCTTACTGTTCTTTGTACACACATTCTTTTCAATACACATTATCATCATCATTATTTAGGATAAAATCCCATACTTATATATTTGTGAAATATATGTTAAGATTTACATATATTCTTTACATAAATTTCACAAATACATAAGTGTGAGTTTTTATCCTATTTTATTATGTCTGTGGGAGGACATTACAATTACTTATCATTATTATTATTCTAAATAAAATCCTGTACATGAAATAAATGCATTATCATAAGACAGTTACTCACATGCCTGACTTCAAATATGTTGCAATTAAAGGTAATTGCATTTAATTCTGTTCTACAGGGTGCATAAGATTTGAATGAATCTTGTGCACCTTTTAATAACAATAATAACTGTATTGGTATATTCACTGTGTCCTATTTGATAATGGTTATTAAATTTCATTCCCATTTTATAGCCCTTCCTCTATGTTTTTTCTTCAAATGATGATTAATAAATGATTAAGAATGTAACAATGTTACAAGCTATGAAAAGTTAAGACCTCATACCAAACACTAGAATTACAAGTTGTATGCTTAGTTAACTGGTGTTATATATTTCAACAACTGCAGGTTAAAGCATTTGATAAGCTTTATTCATTCAAACACTAAAAAATAAACCACTCTTTCCTAGCCACATACATCAAGCCTTGCTAGGATCACAGTAATACAACCAAAGGACTGATCCAGTTATTATTGGTGCAATAGAAGGATTAATCCTGTATATTGATGCAACAGATTAATGTATGTGGGTAGATAATGTAGACATTCATGGAGTTTATTGGCATTGAAAACCATAATTTTTATATTCAAAATATACTTCATATAATTCCATTTACCTGGGCTGTATGGGTCTCGAGCCACGGACCCCACGTGTGTGAGGCCGAAGCTATATCGATTGGGTTATGAGTAGTCTTAATAAGGAAAGATTTCAGAAGCAGCATCCTGATGCCAAACTGTAATTTTCAACTTTCCAGTTTGGCAGCAGAATGCTGCTTCTGGAAACTTTCCTTTTTAAGACTACTCATAGCCCAGTTGAAAGAGCTTCGGCCTCACACGTGTGGGGTCCGTGGTTCGAGACTCCTAGAGCCCAGGTGAATGGAATGCTTATTTCCACGGAAGTGTGGATGACAATTTATACTTCATACAATTTTGATATTAAAATATATATAAATGTTTCATTTGTACTATTAAAAGACATAAAAAGAAAAGACATTATGGTAGACATTATGGTTATTATGGTTAAAAGACATTATGGTAAAGAAAGATTAAATTGATTGCACTAAGAGGGTTAGGAACCAATTGTTCCATTAAAGTGAGTATATAACATTTTGCTTTAAAGGGCATACAGAGTATGTATGTATATATTTATGTATATGTGTACCTAAGTGTAGTTACAGGGCAAGAGTTACGCTTGTGGTGACCCGTCTTCCCAGCACTCTGTCACATAGCACTTTTAAACTACTAACAGTTTTGACCTCCACCACCTTCTCACTTAACACTTTCGCTCACCCCGCGCGCCACCCCTCGACAGGGCGATATGGGCCCCAGCGTGTCACGGAAGCGCGCGTTAATTCCGAAAAGTGTATACTCTCTTCAACTTTGTCACCTCAATTCTCCTTCTACGAGAATAAATTTGGTATCATTGTGTTCGCAATAAAATTCTCTACAGCACTAAATGCATATAAACTCCAAAAGCCCGGCTAATTACCCGCAGCAAACAGAGAAAGTGCGAACGAGTTACCCGGGAGCGCGCAAACGGGATAAAATGTTTTCACTATTTTCACTCTGGTCACCTCAATTTTTGTCCTAGGTCTTTCATTTTGGTCTCAATGGGTTCGTAATAAAATTCTCTAGAGGAACATTAGCATATAAAAAAAAACACCTGGTCACGCTCCAACCGCCGACGAGTTGAAGACGGGCCACGCGTTGGCCGTGAGTGAGCGCTCAGAGGCCTTCCTACTACACTCCCAATTCCCACCCTTTTCAAGCCTTTCTTTCGCAATTTTCTTCCTGGAAGGGCCTTGTTCATGATTACTATCCATCGTGGAGTAAGCGTAGATAGTTTCTAAAGCCGCAGTAAGAAATATAGCCACGGAAAATAGCCGAAATGTTCACACGTTTGAGATGCGAGGGGAGACGACATTGGTCACAACAGTGGAGCAAAGACAATGGGCCCACGGCGTGTGCCAAGCCGCCTGAGGGCCACGAGGCTCAACAAAGGAAATGGGAAGACATCGGCGCACATTTTAAAACCAGTCCCCAAAAAATCGGATACAAACCTGATTTTTGGCGAATTTTTAAAGTGGATGACGCAATGCTGCGTCATCCCCGGCATTACCGCCAGTAAACGGATGACGCAATGCTGCGTCATCCCCGAGCGAAAGTGTTAATATGATCCTACCGTTTACCACTCTGTTTGCAAAAGAAAACTTTATAATTTTTTTGGCGCCTTTGTTTCCTTAGCTTTAATCTGTGACCCCTTGTTTTTGAGGTTGCTGGTTTCAGTAATTCCACTCTGTCAATTTGGTCGATTCCTGTTATTATTTTGTAAGTGGTGATCATATTGCTTCTTTTTCTTCTAACATCTAGCTTTGGCATATTTAATGCCTCTAGCCACTCTTTGTAACTCTTGTTTTTCCATTCTGGATGCCATTTTGTAACATGCCTTTGCACATTTTCCAGTTTATTGATGTGCTTCTTAACACTTTTGCGCTAACCGGACGCACCGCTGCGTCCTGTTTCGCCTAACGCTACCGCATAGTGGACATAAAGTTATGTCCTCTTTTAAAATATTTGTATAAAATTCAATTTTAATCCGATTTCATTGGGGTTTGTTTCAAACGACGCGCCATGAAGTTCTCTTTCTCGCCACTAGGCCGCCCGGCGCGTCGGCCTACCCGGTCACGTGACGGGCCCATTGTTTTCGTGTCACGTGTCGTGAGTCGATCACGCTCCCCTTGCGCGCCAAACTCGAGCATTTTTACCCGTTTGCGTGTGGATTATACCCAATTACTTCATCAAAAATGGATCAAGGTCAAGGCCCAAGCACTTCTACGCCCAAGGAAGCCTCCAGGTCATCGAGAGTGGACAAAATAACCATGATTTTTAAGAAGTGGAGCGGAGTGAAGCTCACACCAACGAAAATTCCAGGTCTTGTGGAGGATTTATCAGAAGCTGAAGGCGATGTAGAGGTATTGGAGGAAGATTTTGGAACCCACAACGATTATAGTGGACCTAGACCTAGAGGGAATGATACGGCAATGAGTGATGAGGAGACTGAGGCCCTCACCGAGGAAGAGGAGGCACCGCGACCCCCTCCTCCTCCTCCATCTCTGCGCACACGTGGTGCATCTAGGCTACCTAGAAAAGTAGCTACCAGAAATGTTGCTCGTCGTAGGAACACACGACAAATTGCGCCAAGTGATTCTGAAAGTATAAGTGATGAGGATTCAGTGGCCTAAAACAACATCATCATCTCAACACTTGCGGCACGCTCCAGACATAAATGATGACACAGCTCCTGCCAATGCTGACGCCATGCCAACTCCCGGACCATCTGGTGTGAGGCGGCCTTTGTTCACTACACCACCTCAAGATGAAGCAGACACCGAATCTGAACCCGACATGTCTGCCACACTGCCAGTTGACGAAACTGTTTTGTCAGATGAATCTGACTCTCCTGCAAATGTTTCACCTCCAGCGAGAAGACCTGGCCCTATTGTTGATTCAGAAAATCGCATGAACACAAAACTGAAACATGAAATTTACAGACTGCCCAAATGTCTCAAGTGTCATGTATGCGCACGGTCCGGTAAAAGGAAGGACACGAACATAGGATGCAGGACCTGTGGTGTTGCACTCTGTGTTATTCCCTGCTACACCAATTACCACCGGAAAACGGTGTATTGGGTGGTGAAGAAGTAACCACCCGCAACAGCTTCACTCCACCTACAAACCATCTGTTGAGCATCTTCAGGAATGAAGAATCTGAAGAAGGTGGAGTGAAGAACAAATGCTCAACTTACTGTTCCACAACCAGCCTTCCCTTGGTAAGTACACCTATTTGGTCCAAGTTTGTGTAGTATAATTTAGCTCATAGAACATTCTATTGTGAAAACATTGCCACAAAAATGAATGACATACATACAATAATAATATCAGAACAGTGAAATAAGTATAAACTTTCAAAGCAACATTTCGCGCATGTGTCGTCCGGTAACAGTGTGCCCACTTCCCACACTCTTGCGGGTGGGCCGCGACCATTATTCTACGACTATATTCATATCACCGTGTTGGGAATTTCATTGGGAGTCCATTGATACCAAAATTAAGGCTGTAGGACAATTGTAGAGGTGATAATAATCCCAAGAGTAAAAACATTTTGTTGCTGTTGGGCGCTCACGGCGACTCATCTTCGTAGTTATTTATTTCGTGCTGGTATCTCTATAGCTTTCGTGACTTTTTTTACTGATGTTCTTCTAGAGAATTTTATTGCGAACACGTTGGTACCAAAATGAAATACGTAGCATGAGAACTAAGGTCAGAAGAGTAAAAAGAGTATACACATTTTTGTTTTTACGCTTAAGCGATAAAAACGCCGCGCGCACATACGGTTGGCTCCCTGACCTTCGCCGAGAGCGCGAAAGTGTTAAGATATGGGCACCATACAACTGCTGCTTATTCCAATTTTGGTCTCACAAAGGGCATGAACAGCTTCTTTAGTATTCCACCATCCATGTAATTAAAAGCAATTGTGAAGAGTTGGAAAGTGCAACATGTGCTCCTCGCATATTCTACTATCATTCTACATTCTACTATCACTATCTATGGTGACATTTTACTATCCAGAACCACCCTTAGATCTCTCTCTTTGCTAGAGTTCCTAAATTCCTTTACACATAATTTGAAGGTTGAGTGTGGTCTGTTTTCTCCTATTCCACATTCCATAGCATGACATATATTCATATTGAATTCCATTTGCCACATGGTGCTCCAAGCACTTACTTTATCTACTGTAAGTCAATTTGAAGGGCATGACAATTGTCTATCTTGAGATGATTTCGGGGCTTAGCGTCCCCGCAGCCTGGTCCTTGACCAGGCCTGCTTTTTGTTACACCCCCCTCCCCCCAGGAAGCAGCCCATAGCAGCTGTATAACTCCCAGGTACCTATTTACTGCTAGGTAATAGGGGGGGGGGGGCATCAGGGCGAAAGAAACATTTTGCCCATTTGTCTCCGCCTCCATCGAGGATCGAACCCAGAACCTCAGCACCACGAATCCGAAGCGCTCTCCACTCAGCTGTCAGGTGCTGCAAAATGGGATGGGACGGGGAAAAGGAATGGTACCCCAACCACTGGGACAGTTGGGGATTGAACACCGACCTGCATGAAGCGAGTAAGCACTCTACTGTCCAGTCCTGAAGTGGTTGTCAATTAGATCTAGATCTATCTGTCTAGATCTCCTATGTTCCCTAGTAGCTTAGCATCATCAACAAACATGTTCATATAATTCTACATTCCTTCTGGTAGATCATTTATGTAGATGATGAACATAACTGGTGCAAGAAACGAACCCTGTGATACTTCACTAGTAACACTCCTCCAGTCAGATACACTGCCTATGATTACTGCTCTCACATTTGTCAGAAAACATTTCATCCATGTTGGATTTTGTTCCCTGTCACTCACTCCTCCAGGATGTTTGTTTCCAGAACAACCTCTTATGTGGAACCCTGTTGAAAGTGTGTGTGTGTGTGTCACACCACATGCAGAAACATTTTCAGAAGAAATGTGGGAACATTTGACAAACCGACAGCTTCCTGCCCCCATCGTGCCCACTAAATGTATGATGGCCCTCAGTATATTACAGTATAGAAATATACACACACACACACACATTTAAACTAGGTAACTAAACAAAGCTAAAGACGAAATGTTAAAAGATTCCCCTTTTGCAAACAGAGTTGTAGACAGTTGGAACAAGTTAGGTGAGAAGGTGGTGGAGACCAAAACTGTCAGTAGTTTCAAAGCGTTATATGACAGTGCTGGGAAGACGGGATACCACGAGTGTAACTACACTTGAGTAATTGCACTTATGTGAAAATTTACACTCAAAACTATAACCTAATCTATCATTATTCACTCAAATTAAAAGTTTGCACAAATACTTGTTCTGGCACTGCTAAATGCTGAACTATTTAAAATTGTGTTCCAATATGACTGTTTATAACCAACACAAATAGTTCACCAAAGACTGTCTCAATATTTCTGCACTTTACAGCAAATATAAAATTGAGAAACTGTGTAAGAATAATTTTCTGGGAGTCAAATTCAGCTCTTCAAGCAGTTATAAATCCAACATGCAAAATAGATACTAGGAATGTTGTAACATCCATTACAAACAACAATAATGATGCACAGAGAAAGAGTGTCTCATTTGTATGGATACCATCTCACATAGGTGTTGTCCAGCATGATGGCATGGATAAGGCAGCTAAAACTGCATGTGATAAGCCTGAAATTAAGTTGGATCTGGGCATTCCAATCTCTGCTGTAAAAGCTTTAGTATCTCAAGAAATTAGGGATGGCAGAAGAGCAGTCACTGACACTCAGAGGCCAGAGAGCACTAGTATAGAGTTATGATATATTTAGAACTGAGAACTTTATGTACAGGTAGCACAAACCATCAACTAGACAGTGTGACATTGTAATTGCCAAAATTAGGCAGGGATACCAATATTTATGGCAGGTGGTTACATGTAATAAATCCCCCAATGGTGAACATTCCAATTGTAAACTACTGTATGTGAACAAGAGCTAGGACATACTCTCCAACACTATATCTGTGATAGCCCTGTAATCAATGATTTAAGACCAAATGGTATGAAGTGAAGTACTTTGAGCTCTGTAACCACCTCATACACTCACAAATATTATTAGATATTCTTGTGCTCTACCCAAATTTTGCTAATGCAGGCCGATAGATCAGCCTCGTATTTCATGTTCTCTCCTGATTCCCTGTATGACTAACCCGTCTAATGAGATGGGGAAATTAGATGAACTTATAGCTAGTTTCTGAGCTACACTCTGTAATCTTTCATATAGAATAGGGTAGCAGCACATTGCTGTGTATACCTAAGCTTGTTGATACAAAAATAGAATTATCACAAACTGCCTAAGGTGAACATTACTCAATGTATTTCCATTTTTTCTATTTAAAGATTGAAACAAAGCACTAACCACAATGTTAGTACTGTCTTGTACTACACAATGTTATGTATATTCTACTGGTGTATGTCTGTTAAACATTTATTGTCGTATTTTGTCATTCAATTTATTTGACTGTGTATAGATAACTGTAAGATTGTAGTTACGCATTTTTGTCACCGACTGTAACTCTGCTACCTGTGGAGGGAAATACCTCGCATTAATCCAAGCTCCACACATTACCCAATATTCACTCATATTTCAATATTTACATGTACAGTATAAGAGGCAGTTAAATTAAACAAAAGATTGCATTCAGAGCAATACCACTAATTTTTTCTGACTCGCACCTCATAAATTACAAATCCCGGGAGAATGAAAGATCAAAACCATATTATCATACTATATACCCAAAAAAAAGGCTTTAGGTAATTTTCCCACATGCAGGATAATACAGTATACATGTAGCAAAATGGACTACAGTATTTCCTTCTCCCCAAAGCCTGGATATCATACTCAGCATACTCCCACAAAGCCTGAACGAAGTGTGCTACAAGTACACCACCAGGGACTTCAAAAGTATCTAGCATATGTATTTATGTATCTAGCATATGTATATATATATATGTATGTATGTATTTATGTATGTATGTATATATGTATGAAATGAAGTTACAAGTGTCTGTTCTTGAATTGATTAATTCATAGGAAAAGGTTGGTGCGATTAACCATCGCTTCATGTTCATACTGTTCATAAGGAATCAGAATCTACCAGTCACTGAAAGTTGCACAAGTGGGAGCTGCAGAAAAAAAACTATAGGAATAGTGAAACAAACCTTTGACTTCAAGGAAAAGAAGAAAGTTATTCAACTGTACAAATCTCTTGTGCGCCCCCTATCTGGACTACTTTATCCAAGCAGGAATGCCTCATGTTCAGAAGGACATTTCTGCCTTGGGGAAAGTATAACGTAAAGCGAAAAAAAATCCCAGAACTAATGCGACTCTCAAACCTGGAGAGGCTGAGGGCCACATGAATAAGATGGGAATAATAACACTGCAAACTAGACATGTTAGGGCAGATCTCAGAAACTTTTAAAATGCTAAACAAAAAGGAATAATATTGTTCCAGACCACTTCCTTAAATGATCACATGTAAAACATTCATGAGGCAACAGCTTCAAGCTCAACAAGTCAATGTAGAGGAGAAAACAGGAGATGCTTTTTCACCCATAGGGTTATAAACCCATGGAATCATTTGCTTGCCAAAGCTCTAAATGTCAAGACATTACTGGAATTCAAAATCCAATCGGAAAACATTTTCAGAAGAAAGGTGGGAACATTTGACAAACCGACAGCTTCCTGCCCCCATCGTGCCCACTAAATGTATGGTGGCCCTCGGGCAAGTAAGTAAATGATACTAGCTAAAAAGAGAATACAGTATATCAGAAAAATCTTTTGAGTGGGAAAGGGATTAAATATAACTGAAACAATCTTATAAACCTTTTAGTAATACTATTACAAACTTTATTTTTTTAATTATATTTTTTGCTTCTAAAACTTTATTACACTCATTTCTTCATTGCTGCTAAAAACTGAATGCCACAACAAATTACCTTCTCTGTACAAACTACATATAGTAATATCCCTTTTTCTGACTATGTACAAACTCAAAAGAAGTGCGTTCCAATAATATTTTGCACAGAGACTGCAATAATTAAGTACATTTATAAAAGTCCCTGAAGCACTGGTCAATTTTGACAGATTTTTACCAGAGTAACTGCTAATACACTCTAAATGATAATCGTAAAAATGTTTGTAAAAGTTCTGAAAACCAACTGGCTTCAAGTAGCCAACAGGTATGAGATCACCAGAATGATTCAAGCATAGGTTAGATACAGTACTCTACTGTATATACATGAGTTTGATAAGGTATAAATAGGCATGCCATCATATGGGCCAATAGGCCTTCTGCAGTGTTCTATATTTCTATGTTTTAATGTACTTTCTTGGGGGATAGATTTACCTTTGGCTGGGAACCAGCATCAGCCACCACTATGTTCGGCAGCTCATTTCTTGGGAATCACCGAGTGTTTAAAATGGCTTTTAATGGCTTTTATATTTATGTCTATGGCTTTTTCAATTGATTTGAAGAAGCTTGGATTTGGTGGCTTAGCACCAATGTTTGAATTCTAATGGCACTGTATGTAACGTCTCAATTATTTTTTTTACCCATAATGCACCTTTCTAGGTGTGTATATCCTTGTGCTGTTCTACAGTTTAAAAACCATATATTAGCCTGATAATAAAAAGAGAACAAAGTACATCAAATGTAATATGTACTGAACCTTATAACTGATAAATCTATATACTGTACTTATATTTCTGTAAGAGTGTGATTTTGTTTTAATTTTAAAATTAAAACTCATAACAAATTTAAAGTTCTAATTTTTAACTGAATTCTTTCTTTTTGGATATCTTTCATATTTCAACGTGGTACTGCAGTATATGTGAAGAACTTCTGGTATTTTCGTGGTTTCATTTTATCCAACGATGTAAGTGTTATAAGCTCCAAAAAAGGCAGGTGACCGAGCACCACAACAAAAGCCCAACAGTTTTGGGCTTTTGTTTTAAGCCCAAAACTTACCCTACTTACCTTTATCTCATTTGGCCTTAATTTCTGTTAAGAACAGAAATTACACACACCTGTAGGAAATAAGAATATTTCCTACAGGTGTGTGTATGTGATGGGGGGGGGGAAAGGAAAGGGGGGCATTTGGTGGGGGGGGAAAGAGAATGGGGGGGTGTTAGGATGTGTGGTGGGGCAAGGAGAAGGGGTGATCGGGTGTACAGTATGTGGTGGGGGGAAAGAGAGGGGGTGTTAGGGTGTATGTGGTGGGGCAAGGAGAGGGGGGCAATAGGGTGTATGTGGTGGGGCAAGAAGAGGGGGTGATAGGGTGTATGTGGTGGGGAAAAGAGATGGTGTGTTAGGGTGTGTGGTGCGGCAAGGAGAGGGGGGGGGGAGTGATAGGGTGTGTAATAAAGCATTTCAAAATATTATTTATATATAACATACTAGAACAGCCTTAGTTAATAAAAATATATTTCATAAATAAATACTAACCATTTTCTTAAAAAAAAATGGTTAAGGGGGAACTATTTTTAGTGTATACCAAATATTAAAACCAGTGGATGAAACTACCAAATACATTCCAACAGCTTAACTTCAAAGTTGGTAACTAGCAAGGTCATCAAGGCAAGGAAAAGCAACTAACCTCTTCAGGTGTTACATTCCAGCAAATTAAATTGCCCAATAGTTGCAAATGTGGGCAGGTGTCGATAAGTAGGAAAGCAGTCTCTATTGTCAACTCCAGCATTGGAACTGATAAAGTTCTCCGAGCAACATCTGCTATTAACATCTGTTTGGAAGATATACAGTATATGGAATCATAATCCAATCTTGCTCAACACTCAAACTCGCAAGCAATTTCCTGCATCCCAATTGTCCCTGGTAACGTTCCTATGATCATTCCCCTCCTACCCTCCAAAATAGCAAAATTATGTCTTTCTTTTCTAAATTTCTGAAAAAAAAAATCGTAATCCTTAAAACTTTTAACATTCCTGGAAAAAGTTTATTGCCAATAAAAACAATTATGCCTATTAACATCTATGTACAAAATTAACTCTGGACAATCGACTGTTACCATCACTACAGTTACTATATTATGTATTTGCCAATTAAATTATTACAATACAACATTAGTTGTATTCACTGTAGAATGAATAAATTCATTCTTCAGTGAATAAATTCATTCATCGGTTAATAAATCACCTATGAATTCTGATGAAGATAATTAAAGTACTGTATTGACATTTCTTCATTTCTAGAGATTTCACAAACACAAAATCAGTTAGTGTACTGCATAGGCTGTTACAGTCATTCTACATTGTAAATAGGTAATGTATTACAGTACATCAATCTAGATTCTATAGGACATTCTAGTTGTATATTAATTTTAGGTAGACCAAGTAAAATTATCATTACTGCTTGGGATGCAATGAACACTTGAGTAAAAATAGGGTACAGTCTTAATACTGTATACACACACTGATATACAAATGCACATTTAAAGTACAGTAACCAAATAATGAACCAAAGGGATAATCCAGTTCACTGAATTTAATTACGTTTGTTGGGGACAGGAAGCCTGTGTATGTATACAAAATGTATATAGTTTAAGCTTGTATCACTCCCCCCCCCCCCAGGTCCTAGAGCATACCAGAAGAGGGTTTCAGGAGTTCCTCTACTTCCCAAGCCCGACCTGAGGCCAAATTCAACACTTTGGACCCTTTCTAGGGTCCTGTTACTGATTCTCCCTAGGATCTAACCCCACAACAGCTGCCTGTCTCCCAGATACTATTTACTGCTATGTGAACAGAGGACAACAGGGGGTAGAAATAGCCCAAGCTATTCTATCCATTGGAGATGTATTTCATTACCTCAATAAACTTACTTGAATTTGAACAGGTACATTGGGTGAAAGGAATCAGGTCAAACAATTTCTGTCCTACCTAGGAATCCCAATTGTTAGTCACGACCAAAGTGAACTGTACTACAATGCCACTTAACATGCTCCCAACATGCCAATGCCTTGCATATTCATTAGAACAGTTTACAGAGAAAACTGACTTTACAAACCTTTAAATGTGAAAGTTTATTAATAACCAAAAGCTTGGTTATGAAACCATGATGAACAGCATGGGAGCGCACCAATAAGTACAACTCTTGAAGATAGTGAGCTTCCCTCAGTAAGAAAAATACCAAGTCACAGGCTGTGGGACTCATGATAAGCTCGTCATGTCCTAATCGTAAGCTCAAGACCTGAAATACAAATGAAACATTGATACAAATGGAATTCCTTGTTTTTATATTCAACATAATACATATTCTAATACATACATTATAATATATAATAAAAATTTTTTTCTTTGTAGTGAATAAAAATGTGTTGGATTGGTTCTCCGAGTGTAAATACTGTAGTCACAGAAAAGGAAAAAGCAGGTACAGTACTGTATTATCAGCTTTATTACGGCCTTGCCCTGCAGCCCAATGTTGTTGTGTGTTGATACACACAACAACGCAAGTGTATGAAAGCTATCTCATGTTTTGACATGAATGCTCATATTTTCTTTGAAGTAAAACTTGCTGGTTACCATGACTCAAAGTTATTACATTCAAAATAGACTTAAAACTGTATTGAATAACTAAGTTTATTGGAATGGGTGAGAGATTATTGAAGAATCTTTACCAAGATGTAGATGCAGGATGAAAGCTATGTTGTGGTGACCTGTCTTCCTTATAATCTTTGTCATATGGCACTTTGCAAGGCAGAAATGTTAAAAATTGTAATCACTTAAAATTACAAGTACTGTATTGATATATTAAAGAAAATGGCAAAGAAAGCTTCTTACCTCCAACTTTTGTAGCTTGTTGCAGCTGTTCTTGAGTGATCTATCAACAACAGATACATTTGCATGCAAGAACAGTTTTGTCAAGTTGTAGCAGTTTTCAGCTATAATCTGCACATAGTTAGAATGTAGACGGTTGCAGTATATTGTGAGAGACGCCAAATGACAACCATGGGTCTTAAAGTAGTTTTCTGTAGAGCGGCCAATGGGATGATGCACTCCTGTGTAAAAGCGGAGCTCCAAGTGCTTAAGTTTGGCTAAATTTCCAAGTCCTTCTACATCTTCATCACACACACGGACTTTTAAATTCTCTATATCTGGACATGTTTCACATACAAAATCCACTATTTCACCATCACATTTTTGTGCTCTTGACGAAGTATTATCAACGTGAGTAAGCTTTAGGCAATACTGCCAGCGTCGTCTTCTACGACCAAATTTTTTGGGCTGTGATTTCAGTATCTGTAATGATGTCCCAAGTTCTTTGTACCCTACTATTTGCAAATTTGGGAAAAAATGAATAAGCATTGCTACATCTTCTGGATCAACACTACAGTCCTGAATAAAGAGTTTTTCTAACTTGATACATCCAGGTTGATTGTCTGTTGGATACAGATGAAGCAATCCTTCTCCACTTACACGGTTGTTACTGTTTAGGTTCAGAAGTGTTAGGTTAGGGCATGAGCGTCCCAAGATTTCCAGTATCCCAGAGGAGCATGATGGAAGTGTGATTTTGTTCAGATGAGTAGATAAGTTTAACTGTGTTAACTGTGTCATAGAAGGCAACAGTTTCATCAATGTTAACTCTACTTTATCCAAGGTTTCTAATTCTACAGAGCCAACATAACTTAGATCTGAGAGCTGGAGATCTGTTATTCTGCAAATAAAAAATAAACATAAGAAAAATGTTAAAATATCATTACTAATGGTCTTTACTCAACCAGATGTTCATACTGTGAGCTATTTATTATACTGTATACCTACAAACAAAATATGCACAGATGTAAGAGATTACCTGATTTACCTGAAGGCCATTAACACTAATGGCTTCGATGAGGACAGGAAGCCGGTGGCTTGTTGAAGGTTCCTCCATTTGACGTGATGATCCTTTCTAGGTGGATTTTAAAACCTAACAGAGTTTTGCCGTTTGTGGCTTTGGGGGTAAGCAGTTCCATGGGTTTATGACCTGCGGGTGAAAAAGCATCTTCTGTTTTCAGTTTTACACTGAGGATTGTCGAGCTTGAAACCGTTGCTTCTTGTTTGTATTACATCTGACCTTTTGAATAAAAGTTTCAATAAGATCTACCCTGTCATGCCTGGGCTGCACTGTTGTTAGACCTGTGGTGCTCAACAGTTCTGATACGAGAGATGACTTAGCTCTGGAATGATTTTTGTTGCCTGGTGTTGTACTTTCTCCAGAGTAGCTATGTCCTTCTAAAGATGGATATCTTTAATCTCTCTCAAAAAAAATACCCTACTTTATATAATACATTCTCCACTATAATCCTTAATTCAAATTTAATTCACACACACTTTTACATGTACGTACAGTACTGTATATTTGTCTGCATTTTCATATATCTGCTGAAAACTGAAAACATTGTTATGACAAAATGCAAAAATTCTTGTAATTTCTTGAATTTCCACTTTCCATTTGTAAAAACCCAGGACCTTTAAAACTCACCGAGGATGAAGAAGAATGCGCAAAAGACAAGAAATGACGGTAGGCGAGGCTTGAGCTGAATGGTGAATAGCAAGCCGTCGTAGGACACAACCGAGTACATCCTGCATCAGCATGGGAGCCAGGTACTTGTGAAGCAACATGCGTGTGCTTACCTCCTGGAAGGCAAGTAGGTGTAAGATTACAATTACTACTGTAGCAAGTAAATTTCATACTTGCTCCATTATCTCATTATCTTAATAGCATAACTAATTAGCACTAATTTTAGAAGCTACAATCCTTTCCCCAATTACAGGTAATACTCTTCTCATCTTGTTGGAGGGAGCCGAGGTGTAGTCACCATATAAGCAAGTGATATGAGGAATAGCGGCACGGGAGACATCTCCCGCCATGCAGGGTGCAGACGTACCTCCACAGATTTCCAGTATCAGCTCTTGATACTGGTAATGGCTCAAAAGGGCCACCACTTACGGGCTATTCATGCCCATGCCACCTTTTGGGTGACTTAATCTTTATCAATCAATCAGAATAGCGGACAGTACAATTTCCACAGTTAACAATGTAGCACTCGGCATGTACAGATCTAATTGACCCAAGACGCTACAGCTTCGACACAGAGCAGACAGCAGACTACGACCGCATCGCTCCCCGAGTTCAGACACTCGCAATTCCCAATTGAGCCGCCACGCTCTCGCTCCCCGAGTTCAGACACTCGCAATTCCCAATCGAGCTGCCACGCTCTCCCACATAAGAGCTCTGTGACTCCGGCCTCACTCAGCTCTGCTCTGCTCCAAGCACCGTCTGAATGTTTACGACAATGCCACCGACTACTGTAATCAAGACTGATAAATAAATAAGAAAACTCACTAAACAATGTGCATCTAATCTACCCAACGACGTAACATAATCGTACGTTACACTACTTTGCAGTTTATTATAAATGTATACAAATTTGCTTCATAGGTGGACATCTGCATACAAGAGGCAATGGGTTCATATTCAACAAGTTGCAATGTTGGACAAAAAAAAAAAAAAAAATTTCACCCATAGGGTTATAAACCCATGGAACTGTCTACCCGCTGAAGCCATAAATGCCAAGACTGCAGCTGAAAATACAATTGACAAAAATTCTTGGAAATAATAGGGGAACCTTTGATAAGCCGCCGGCCCTTATGTAAATTCAGGTAAACGATTCCAATGAAGATATGCCCTGAATTTCTACAGTGAATACAGACTACAAGTCCTATATAACCACTATCGATACGAACCTGCACATGATCTGGTGAAGAAAGTGTCTGTGCTATAACCATCTCACTAGTCGAGCTAATGCAAGACCAAAGCAGCCCTCTTGGTTGATGGAGAAGAGGCATTTTCCTGAAAATGAAAAATTTAGAGGGTCAAAAATATAGCCGCAATCAAAATGATCATGATCTACAACTAAAGATGAAATATTTTATTAAATATCAGGCTCACCTCCTTCGTAAAACATGCCCCCCCCCCTCCCACCAATACATAAAGCATGGTAAACGTACTTACACTATGCTGATCTTTTTTATAAACTTGAGAACAGATAATTTGCCCGAAACGCTATGCGTACTAGTGGCTTTAAGTATTGTATGTACTACCGCTATCTTTAAATCTAACAGAATGTTTGTACCGTAATGCTGCAATTATGTATGTACTGTTCCTAAATAAATTATTATTATTATTATTATAAGTTTTAACTGCGCGTCCAGGTACAAGTGACAGGATGAACAACCCAGCGGGTTTTCTTCCTATTGGGGAGTATTGTACATGCTCCTATGGCAGTATATTCACTCACAGGATGAGTGACACGGCCCAGTACTGTCACTAGGGAGATATGCTTGGCCTACTTTACAACTAAAAATATGCTATTAACTTATAATTTTCTTTGCACACACATATATAATTATTGATTGAAGCGATATACATGACTTGGCCTTCATAAAAGAAGCAACACACGCCAATGTAAACAATACACGCTAGTGTAAACAACACACACCAATGTAAACGGATACAAGACACTCCGTACATTGACAACATCGCACACTAATATTTTTACCACTTCGGACACCAGCTTTCGATGTTTCGCATATGTGTACGTGTTCCACATTAAAACGACAATATAATGCTATTAACAATTAAAATCTTCTATTTAACAGGCATATAGTTATTAAATGAAGTTTAGTGATGTAATAGACATAATCCGGAGTTGGTAAGGACGCCGCCCGCCAGCGTAAACACAACACACCCGAATACCCACAAACACGATACAACGCACAAAACACAACACTTCTGTCAGTTTACAATACAATACAATACAATACAATTTTAGTTTTTAGATAAACTCCTTTTATATTTATTATGTGAGAGTTATACTTGTATAAAATGATAACTATTATAGGTAAGCGCCTAATATTTAATATTAATCAATAAAAAAGAAGTCAGAAGCCACACGCCTGTCTGTACATGTCTTTTGTGTAAAAGTATTTTGGGCGCTCATGTACTTGTGCGCTAGCTGGCGTTCACAACTGTTCTCGCCTACAAGCATTAGAATTAAACAAATGAATTTATTTTTTCATTTATATACAAGAAGAGAAGGCTACCCTTGAGTCTGTAATATTCATCTGATCACTGGTCTCCCATTTGGTCCTCATTGCTTTATCTTACTATTATTGAATGTCAATAACCGTATTATGCAATTTCAATTTGTTCTATTTCTTTCTTTATTATGCACCCCATACCCATCCCGTGGGCCGTGGTGTAAAGGATTACAGAGGCACATAATCGGTTCAGGAACTGAACCCTCTAGTTCGTTTAGCTAAGCAAATAACAATGTTTGACGCTAGTTACAAAATTATTAATGTTGTATACACATGTACACACACACTCATGCATACATATATATATATATATATATATATATATATATATATATATATATATATATATATATATATATATATATATATATATATATATATA
Organism: Procambarus clarkii; assembly: GCF_040958095.1. Taxonomy (NCBI): domain Eukaryota; kingdom Metazoa; phylum Arthropoda; class Malacostraca; order Decapoda; family Cambaridae; genus Procambarus; species Procambarus clarkii. Next base: position 6,818,320 of record NC_091231.1, on the reverse strand, counting down.
TATATATATATATATGTATATATATATATATATATATATTTATATATATATATATATATACATATATATATATATATATATATATATATATATATATATATATATATATATATATATATATATATATATGTATATATATATACTGGTATATATATATGTATATATATATACCAGTATAATCTAATAATATATACTGGTCTAATAAAATAATTAGACCAGTTAATACTCTCACTCGTTGTGTTAGGATATGTTAGCTTGATAAAACTGACTTCATTGTTGAGAAATGTGTTAACAAACAATATATCTGACTTATCAAGACTGTAGCTTGCTTAGCAAAAGGAACTTTTTTAAAATTTGGGTTCAGTTTAACTACCGCTCAAGGGATGAGTAATTGGGGCATAATAAAGGAACTAAGCTGATAAAATGAAAGATGGGAAAACAACATTAGAAAGATAAACTCGAGAGACGTTTTCATGTTAACCCGAAAATTATTTGAGGAGCAAGACGGACTGCGGGTCAGGCAATTGGTCTTTATGCTATCGTGATGGGGGATCAGCCATTACACGTGTTAATGACTCTTGTATAGTTGTGTAGTTAAGGACATCAGGGTAAAGGGGTAATGGGCATTGTGGTTGATTGTTCTACCTGGGAATCCTCCACTGTTTTATATCTTATGTATGTATGTATGTACTAACCTAGTTGTGGTTGCAAGGGTTGAACTTTGGCTCTTTGGTCCCGCCTCTCAACCGTCAATCAACTGATGTACAGATTCCTGAGCCTACTGGGCTCTGTCATATCTACACTTGAAACTGTGTATGGAGTCAGCCTCCACCACATTACTGCCTAATAAATTCCATTTATTAACTACTCTGACACTGAAAAGTTCTTTCTATAATCTCTCTGTGGCTCATTTGGGTACTCAGCTTCCACCTGTGTCCCCTTGTGCGTGTACCACATGTGTTAAATAAATGTATGCATGTATGTATGTATGTATGTATGTATGTATGTATGTATGTATGTATGTATGTATGTATGTATGTATGTATGTATGTATGTATGTATGTAAGGAGAGAGAGAGAGAGAGAGAGAGAGAGAGAGAGAGAGAGAGAGAGAGAGAGAGAGAGAGAGAGAGAGAGGAGAGAGAGAGAGAGGAGAGAGAGAGAGAGAGAAAGAGATGAAGATCGAGACAGAGAAATAGATATAGACAGAGTCAGGGAGAGAATGTTAGACACAGAGACGTATAGATAAGGATATGCAAAGTCAGTGAGAGAATGACAGAGATAGAGCGAGGAAAGAGACAGAGATAGGCTGACACAGAGAATGTCAGAAACGAGGAGAGGCAGAGACAGAGGGACAGGGACAGGAGCAGAGGGACAGGGACAGACACAGACACGCACATGGAACACCGAACCTTACACACTCTCTGATATATTGTTTAATTAATAGAGATTCACTAATAAAGCTTATAATTGTATATGTTATCAAAAAGGCATAGATAAAGTCGTTCTTACGTTTTAGTCACAGAGATTAGATATTAGTAAAGTTCATTTTATTCAGGAAAGTACATAAATAGTCGATTTACAAACATAATATTGGATTTATAGATAGAGCTAGTACATACAATACCTAAAGCCACTAGTACGCATAGCGTTTCGGGCATATTATTGAGAGAGGAAAGATATTTATATTTAAACAATTTTTTTTTTTTACCGACGCTCTCCCTATTGATGAGAACTACAACCTAATGAAGATAAATGTTAATTTTATGTAGATACTGTAATAAACGAAAGTTTTTAATGTCATCAGAGAAGCAGAAATATAGGCAAATTTTAAATCCCTTGTCATAAATATAACTGAAGTGAAAGCAAAGATATATGCATTTTGATAGTTACAAAGACAGCTCTTTAACACGGGTGGAACACGAACAAGGTGTAGTGAGTAGATTATCCCAATAATATACTCGCTCCAAATATAGTGTTAATGTTCCTGTCAACCTTTGGAGATGAATGAGGTGAGGCGTTGCCCGGGCAACACGGTGAGGTGTTGCCCAAGCAATATTTGTCACCATACTTTACGTAACAATAGAACCGTTACATTGGTGACCCCGGAGTGACACGAACACCCAGCCTTCTGATTAGATCTTCGCCATGGATTTATCTACCAGGTTTCCAGCATACAACGCAGATGAGCCAGAATTTTGGTTCATGCAGATGGAGGCTATTTTCGACCTTCACGAAGTTTCGACGATACCCAGCCACGATGGACTACAACATGGACTCTCACTGGACCTCTAGTGCTACTGTTTGCTGTGATGGAATACTGCCAACACCCTCGCCACAGCTATGATTTTCATCGCGTCCATCTCTGCAGTTTCATCTACTACGGCTTGCTGCTCCACGATCGTTACTCACTCATCTGACAGCCTCATCAATGATTACATCATGCTGGATCTACAGCTTGTCCTGCCGACTCTCCGTCGCTGCCAGGGCACTGCTTGTCCTACGCCCACGACAGCTGCTCTGTCATCAGATTCATCTACACGTTCACTGCATTTTGATACTCAGCCGACTCAAGCCCTTTGTGCAATACAGGACTTACAGCTTGCGTTTCCGACTCTTCGTCGCCTCCAGGACAATTCAGCTCTAGCAGTGATTACCTCGTTGTCCTAACTACGTGCCTACATTACCTCCTAATGTCCTGGTGCCCGAGCCCATCCGCCCCGGATCTAAATGCTCCACCAGCGACCCAAGGACGCAACAATTATGCACATTCTTCTCTCCTACTACACCGAGCTTGTCCACACACTGCCTACATCTTTTGGTACCAGACTACAATTTCCAGTCAACAATGTAGTACTCGGCGTGTACAGTCCTAATCAACCCAAGACGCTACAGCTTAGACACAGAGCAGACAGCGGACTACGACCGCATCGAGCCGCCACGCTTTCGCTCCCCGAGTTTAGACACTCACAAATCTCAATCGAGCCGCCACGCTCTCCCACATAGAGCTCCACGACTCCGGCCTCACTCAGCTCTCTGCTCTGCTCCAGGCTTCGTCTCAACGTTTGCGACACTGCTAAATCCAGAGACACATCCGCCGACTACGCAGTTCACTTTTCGACCCCAGTTACCAGCCGCACCACAACCTGATCCTACGACAACGAACGATCCTGTACGACCTCTCACCCTACAACCCCAGTTACCAGCCGCACCACAACCTGATCCTGCGACGACGGACGATCCTGTGCGACCTCCCACCCTACGACCCCAGTTAGATGACATCAGCGAAGAGGAGGAAGTTAACTTTGATGGTTATGTAACGCGAGCAGGGCGTACAATTCGCCGACCAGCTAAGTTCCTTGATCAAGTATTTTTCCTTTCATCCCCTGGGAGGGGGAGTTCTGTAGCGAGTAGATTATCCCAATAATATACTCGCTCCAAATATAGTGTTAATGTTCCTGTCAACCTTTGGAGATGAATGAGGTGAGGCGTTGCCCGGGCAACACGGTGAGATGCCCGAGCAATATAAGCAGCGGTGTATCGAACATTAACTAGTCTACTTTCAAGTGTGGTCTAGAGCAGACACTTGCGAGATACTGTACCAACGCTCAGTGCGCTCAACTCACACCAACGTATCACCTGTGTACTTCTGTATATTCGACCAAATATATATATAGTATCTTAGTGTCTGTGTTTATTTGTCACCATACTCTACGTAACAATAGAACCGTTACAAAGGGGAACTTAGTACCCAAATGAGCCACAGAGATATTAGAAAGATTTTTTTCAGTGTCAGAGTAGTTAACAAATGTAATGTATTAAGCAGTGATGTGGTGGAGGCTGACTCCATACACAATTTCAAATGTAGATGTGATAGAGCCCAATAGGCTCAGGAACCTGTACACCTGTTGATTGACAGTTGAGAGTCGGGACCAAAGAACCAAAGCTCAACCCCTGCAAGCACAAATTAGGTGAGTACAACTAGGTGAATACAGCTGAGGGGCGGGACCAAACAGCTGAAGCTCAATTCCCTACGCATAACTAGGCGAGTCCATAGGAATTACCGTTTGTTCTGGCGCCATCTATGTTTTGACAGCAGTACTACTAATGTTCCCACGTTATGTAACGATCACTATACGGGTGTTACGGTCAGTTGCTCTTCTATATATGTTTATGGACAACGTAGGTGATTTGAGGCAATTTGCGGCCACAGTAGAGTAGTATCCACGCGGTGAGTGGTGGGAGAGGATATATACTGCTGTGTGCTCGACCAGCGGGTGAGAGGTAAGTTATATCGAATAATTATGGGAAAGATATGTAATTTTTAAGCGTAAAAGAGGTCAGGTAACTGATAACTACAGAGATGGGTAGTGTTTTTTGTCTTTATTTACTAAAGTGGAACATTACATTATGCCTTTAGCTGAACAAGTCTACTGGTGGGGGAAGTAGACGGGTTTTATGAAAGTATTTTACCTAAATATTTATTTGGTTAACTAGTTCAGACGTTACCAGAGGGTTACTTTTAATCTAATCTTAAAAATCTAGCCGGACGAAGTGATAAAATAAATTGAATAGAACGAAGTGGTTTGCCAGGGTGCTTAACGTTTAGTTTAATTCATTTACTATGCAGCCCATGCTTAAAGAATGCAAGTTAACCATATTTAATTTACCGTAGTTTTACTAGACTCAATACTTTATACCGTTTTTACTCTATTTAATACAGCATGTCGGGTAAATGCCAGTCGCGGAAAGTTCCTAATATGGTAAGTTTTAAAGGAAAATTTTGTAAAGTTAATTTTATCGCTTAAGTTAGCGGCCAATTAGCTTAGTCTATTCTGAGGAAAGTTACTAGAATCTAACATTGCAAGTACCATCACTTCTTTTTGAGAAACGTGACTAGATACATGAATCGCATAATTTGACTACTGGCTGTTGATGGTTTAGGTTACATAGTTGAGGAAATAGTGATAAGGTTTGTGATTTTGTGTACTTTGACTTTAGCAGAGATTTTGATAGTGGCACAAAATTGATAAGAGGCTAGCATCATTGGGAGTGCTGACTCAAGTTGATTAGGGCGTGGTTATACCAAAGGAAATGATAGTATAAATGGGGTTAAGTTGGGGGCAGAAATGTTGAAAGTACTGCCTAAAGGCTGTCCTTGGACCTCGGTTATTCACAACACCAGATTTTGGTTTAGACTGCAATAGTTGCAGAATTGGCATATAAAAAAACTGATGCCCTAAATAGTTTTAAAATAGTTAAGACTACCAAATGCAGTTTAATGCTGACACATGTAAGGTTTGGAGGCTAGGTAAAGATGATCTAAATCGTGTAGATTGTTAAGGGTATTAAATTTTTTGCAGGTGGTAAATTCTCCCTCGGCTGGTACTGCTCTCCAGCCAGGATGTTGATTGGTTAGTCTTCAACTGCCTCCCAACATGCAGTGAGGAACGTGGAAAGCTCCCTGAATTGGCACATGGTATGCCTCCCTTTCAAACCAGCAGCTGGCACAAATGTTCCAGCCAACATCAGAATAGTGGATGAAGCCCACACTAAAATGTAAGTGGTACAGTAAATGGACCCCCCCCCCCCCCTTTGACACTGAACAGTTGGGAGGAAGGGGGGGGGGGGAGTGTGGCTTATAGTTGTATTGCTACAGAATCTTTTGCCATAAACCAGTGGCACAGCCTATTGGCACTTGCTATTCAGAATCTTCCCCCCTTACATAGTTAATTAAAAAGGAAATGCTGTAGACAAGCTTAACTTTTTGAAGGGGGGCAACATTTTCGTTGCCATCAAAGCACGTCAAAGATGCTCTGAGCTAACTTCCCCTAGTCATTAGTGAATGGTGGCTAGTAACTCTAATAAGAACTTTACTGCCATTAGAATCTATACAGAAAAAGTGTGCACTTCTGCTGTATCTGCCAGTTTGCTAGAAATTTAAATTGGCATACTTGCTCAGTAACTACTTGCCCTCTTGTACCATGTTACTCAACCATAACCATCACACCACCCATTCTTCTAAAATAACACCCCATATGATAAACTTCTGCTTTTAATAAATATTTCAAACTTTAATATTAGTTGGCTTGCAAGGTGTTAATCATTTCCTTGGCAGAACTGTAGCAGGTCCATAAAGAAATTTATAATAAAGACCAAGTGTGGTCATAAGTGCTGCAGATGGGGGAGATAGAGCCTTACACCTGCAGAAGTTTGGTGATAACTGGAAAGGATATGGCCTTGTATAGTTGCTAGTGTAAATATTACTAAATTTAGTAAAATCACATTGTCTTGGTAGTATAGTTGGGTTAATTATGAATTTTCAGACTGAAAAGCTTGGTACATAACTTTCAACAGAATAAATTTGTCCATCTAGTAGTAAGCAGTGGTTGTAAAAGAATAAAGATTTGTATATACTGTATAAATTTTGTATTGCTTTTATTCAAATGTTATACATAGTTTTAAGTTTGTTTGCAATGTTCCAGAAAAATAACGTTCATAACTAAAGTTGTTAGAAAATAAAATTTTTATAGGATGTTGACTTTAAATGACTATACCTTTGTTTGTAATTAAAGATGGGACAAAAAGATACTTAGTGCCATTTAAAATGGCGACTGTTAAACTGGTGGTACAGGTATGAACAAAATAACATTGCTATGCAAATAAGTTTTTAGTAACATTTACTGTTCACATGACAGGTTGTGGAAGGTCCTGGCAAGAAAGAGCTGCAGAAAAATACTTGCAGATCTAGAGTAAGTAGTGTTGTGTACTTTGGAATTGGAGGGTAAAAGTTAATTGGTAAAAACCTGTTAAATATTAGGGTATGGGAATTGAATGGGTATGGAAAAGTCTAGGCTTAGGCTTAGGCTAGTGGGTACCATATCTGCAAATTCATTCCTTTCACGAATGTATTGAATAGAATGGTAATGTTGAAATTGTGAAGATTGTAATGTGGGGCATTAGATCTTAAACAGCATAGGTGAGGGTGTTTTATTAATAAAATGTAAATCTTGTTTGGTTAACATTAAATGTTTGTTTAAGCTTTAATCTATAAATGTACAACACTGTTAAGGGTAATCAGGAGTCAAATAAGTTAATGGCAGGGAAAGTTTTGTTCTAAGTGATGGTATTTTTCCCTTGAAAGTAAAAAAAATATTCAATGTTTACTTTAGCTTGGTTTTTAAAATTATAATGTTTTCCAGAATGTGGTTTGGAAAGTCCAGAAGTCCCTCTGTCAGTTAATTAACTGAGTTAATTGCTTCAACAGAATCAGGTGAGTTGTAGTAAAGGTTAATTTGAATAGATTTGCATAAAAGTAAAAAAATTGTTATAACTTAAACAATATAGCATTGGCTAAAGATAAATGTCAATTGCCATTGAAGTGCAGTTTGAGTTTCTCAAATGACATTTACTGAAACTTTGCAAATTTTTGTGATGCCATATATATTTATATGGCTAAATTAGATCTTTACTACTAGAATGTAGGTAATGTTAATTCCTTAAAGAAATTAAACATTTATCATTTGAATTTTTAAAGTACTGAATGCTAATTTTAAAAGTAAAGCTAGATCAGTTTTAAGTCTGAAGTTAATTTGTTTACATATTTTTCAGATGATCATGCATGGACTGGCTTGGAGTGAGGCTCCTTTACTCTGCAAAGTGGGTGAGTTTGAATTCCATGTTTTAGCTATATCAATGACAGTTAATCTTAATTCTCTTATCTAGTCCATTTATAGGTGTGTAACTATGTCCTACTGTTACAACCCACAGGGATTGATGCAGTTTGTACTGATCCTACCCCATTTCATAGAAGGGGACCAGGCAGTCTTGCAGATTTCCCTGTCCTGGCTTTTTCAGAGCTTTGCTCTACTACCCATCTAATAGATGGACTAGAATTGCATAGGTTTAGGGACCCTTGACAATGGTGACATTGTTAATTCTTACAGGGCTTGTTTGCTGAATGGGTGCATGCATCTAAAACTCTAGTGCCTGGAATACATTGTACAGTGCTTTTGGTAAAGCATATGTACAATGTGTTGATGGCATGAAAGTGGTGGATGTAATGTACCCATTTGGGGAACAAGCTCTGAAATAAAATATGAGGAAGGGATAGGCCTGGCTGAGCCAATCTTAAAAGATTGGGAGTTAGGATTTTTCTGGCTTATTATTAGGCATTGGTGATAATAAAAGTAGTGTCCCTGTTTAATGTTTATTTTTCTTTTACAGGTGATTGTCTCTGGAGTTGTCTTTGCCTTTTGGATCTTCTGTTCATCTAGGAGCATCTGTCCCACAACCTGAAACTAATAATTAGATGTATTATAAATACTATATGTAAAACTTATTTAATAAAACAATTTTAATGAAACTACTTTATATACCTTATCCTGAAATTATGCTGGAAATTATTGTTTACTACTATTGATGCAATGTTTAAACATCTGAAATTTTTCTGCTTTGAAAATAAATACTTGGTAACATTTACACCTATTTGTAACTTGTTACATAGGTGCATGCAAAATGCATTGAAAAGATGTAAGTGGACTACCTATTCAATTTACATAAACTAACAAATATTGCAAATTAGTCTGAAATATTAAAGTGGAAGAAACTTTAATCTATTTTAGTTTTCATATTTGAAAGTAAATTTAAAGCTATGCAACACCTAAGCTTTGTACAAATTATGATAACAATGATCTTTAGTCAATTTAAAATTTAAACATTAGAAAAGTGACTGAAGCATCTATACAACATGGTTTGTGAAAAGTCTTTGGTAACTTAAATTTAATCTAACCTCTTAAATGATTTCTGCCAAACTCTTAAGATATTCTGAAATATTTTACCTAGATTAAAACCATCATTGTTTGAAAGGGCAAAACAGATTACTGTCAATTAGTTTGACCTAACATCTGCAAGGTCCTGAAGGAATGGAATTTTTTTTGTAATACTTTGTTTGCTAAAAACAAACCCTACCTAATGAACCTGCTCATTTTTTTTAGAAATGGTAATTGCAACATTACCAAAGGCCATTGTTTTAATAGCCAATGTACCAAATGAAAGACCAAGAAGCAACAAACAGGTACATGGTAGAAAGGACAAAAGAATGGTTACGAGGACCCTTTCATTTGTTAAGACATGACTGGGAAAAATGCTGTCATACCACAAGGGGTCATATACATCACTGACATTAATCTAAATATTACCAACCACAAAAATTGCTGATAACATGTTATAAAAAAAATAAAGAATATAATATTGAGGCCTTAATGCAGATCTCTAACTCTACAAATAGTAACAAGACTGGCAATTTCTTAATATAAAACAGAAAAAATCCAAGACCTTGCACGTGAGCCAGAACAATCCATATCACAACTACCACATTAAAATGAAACAACAATGAAGGTAAGGTAATTACCAAAAGAAGGCACCAAACCGGGAAGGCCATGTAGCACCATCAAAGTGCGAAATAATCAGAGGGCGCTAAATATCACCAAGAATGCCAATACGAGAACAAAAACGCATAAGGCGAACGATATCAAAAGTATCCGATTCACCTAGAATTCTATCGAGGGGCGGTCGGAAAGCAAGACACACGCTCATCCTGGAAGTCAGGACATTCAACAAGGATATGCACAACTGTAAGAGGGACAACACAATAAGGAGCAGGGCGGCGCTCCATTAAGTGACAGTGGGTTAAGCGGGTATGACCAACCCACAGCCGTGCCAAAGCAGTGTCCCACCGCCGGTTACGGTGGTAGGAGGATGGCCACGGGGACACACTAAGTTTGAGAGTACGCAGCTTGTTACCAACCACAGAGGACCAACAACCCTGCCAACGGGGAAGAATGAATAACAGGATAAAAGTCGGAATAAGGAATACCTTTACGGGAGATGGGACAAGAACCGATAGCTTCCTTAGCGGCAGCATCCGCACGCTCATTGAAACACCAATATGGCTGGGAACCCAGCAAAACTCTACCGATTTAAATTTACTAGAAATAAGAAACAGCCAATGTTGAATCTCAATGACCACCGGATGGACAGGATTAAAGGACCCTAGAGCCATGAGGGCACTACGAGAATCAACTACAACCACAAAGGAGGAATGAGAAAGCAAGAGACAAAGAACATAGAGAATAGCATAAAGTTCTGCCGTAAAGACGCTAGCCTCCGAAGGGAGGCGACACATGTAAGTACGGTCAGGAAAAACAACAGAGTAGCCCACACCATCCGCAGACTTAGACCCATCAGGGAAGATGGAAATAGAGTGGGAGTGCGAAGAAAAGTGCTAAAGGAAAAGGCTTTTCAGAATTGTAGGAGGGGTAAAGGCTTTAGTAATACAAGTCAAGGACGTACAAAACTTGGGAAGGGGGACTCTCCACGGAGGTAATGAAGGAACAATACGAGGAGAAACATTAGAAATATGAACAGAAAGAGAATCCTGTAAGCGAGATAACTGGACAGAAAGTGGGAGACAATGAAGAGGAACAGGAACCACAGGAGGAGGAAAAGTCAATGCACGACAGAGGCGAGAGGAAGGATGTTGGAAGGACCGCGCAAGATAGCGAAGACAGTAGCGATCACGGCAGTCCTGAAGAGAGAGAAAGCCAGTGTCAACATACAAACTAAGGGCGGGAGTCGAACGAAAGGCACCAGAGCCGAGACGCAACCCAGTACGGTGCAAAGCATCAAGACGGCGAAGAGTAGGAGAAGCAGAAGAGTATGCAGGGCAACCATAATTGAGTTTAGACAGGACGAGAGAGGAGTGCAAATAGAGGAGCGTGCGCCTATCCACTCCCCAAGAAGTATGGGACAAAACCTTAAGGAGGTTAAGGGCCTTAGAGCATTCAACTCAGAGGCAAGAGATATGGGCTGACCAAGAGAAACGAGTGTCAAAGACTAACCCCAAAAGCTTCGCGGAATCCCTGTACACAATGAGATGACCATAAAGCAACAACAATGAAGTAAAGGTCCTTTCAGTAAGAATCTATCATTCACTGAAAGTTGCTGCAGTTAAAAATAAAAGAAAATACAAGTCCCTAGAAATAAACAAGCAACCTTTTTGACTAAGGAAAAGAAGGTAGTTATTCTACTGTATAAATCTAAGTATTCACTTAGATAACTGAATCCAAGCATAGAGGTTCCCCCCCCCCCCCCCTCCCCTTTCAGAAAAACATCTACTTTCGAAAAAGTTTAACATTGGCCAACAAAAATGATTCCAGAACTAAATTGCCTAATACCAGGAACAACTGAGAGCCATGACAAACACTGCAACCCTCTCCTACCCCCAAGTCTTATGCTATTTATGATCCAAGGTAATTTGAGATACTATACTGTACTTCCTACAGACGAGTCTAGTGAGAGGGTGATCTCCTGGCGATTAAATTGAAGCACGATACAGGTGTCAACGAACATCAGTCAGCCCACTTGTCAGCACAGTGGATAACTAATGACATCATAATCTGCAGTGTTGTATGCCTCCCTGTGGCCATTTAAATCAATAAAACACAGGGTTGTGGCAATGTTTACAGCATAAGGCAAGGTATAGAGGAATCCTGGAATGCCATGTAATGTGTAGTCCTTGAATGTGCTTTAGGCAACCAAATTGAATAACAACATTTCTGGTGTTCAGCTATATAATCCGAGTTTCTCATTCGGTATAATGTTTTAAACCTAAATAGGAATTCACTTTAACCCTCAAACCGCGCATTTCATATATAAATGATATCAGTGACAAAACCGAAACCGCGCACATCATTTATATATGATTTCGTGTCTAGCGCTATAATTTAAACGCCCCGCCTGGGATAGGGGCAGCTATAGTACAGCCACGACTGATAGTTGCCAGATGCCACCTAGAAAAAAAATCCAGGCCAACATTCTTGGGTGTTACAGCGTCAGTATTGAGCAAGCCACCAAGGCTGGCGCACGCAGCACGAGCTCACAGCACCGCTGTTCAGCTTGTGACCACAGCATCGCCTACAAATACCATAATATAAATGATATTGCTATTATTTAGCAGTGATAGTATTACTGAAGCCCCCTGACTGTGATAAAACTGACCAGGATTCTGATAATAGCAGGATTGTGGTGATATTTAGCGCTGTGCTCCATGGAGGAAGGAGTAAGGCTGTGGGAGGGAGGGTTGTGGCGTCGTTTTCTGACTGTGTGTGGCCACCATTTATTGACTGCACTCACCATACCAGCTTAGTGGTTCGATATGGTGAATACAAATGTAGATACTTATATATAACGTGTGTATAGTGTGAGATAACAGCGAGAGGAGTAGGTTGGGAGCCGCCATTTTGGTGAGGGAGGAGCGTCGTCTGCACGACTTGGCATGTTGTTTACTGATGGCCACTATGGTCTTTGGGCACCATACCAGCTTATTTGTTCAGGTATGGTGAATAAAACAGGTAGATACTTATATATAATGTGTGTGTATATAGCGTAATAACACCACAAACAATATTGTTGGAGGACAAATATTAGTGCGTCTGGCCTTGAGGGCGGCCGCCGATCAGCTGACTGTGTGAGTAGCTACGTCTTATGGCCTTTACTCACCATACAAGCTTAGATGTACAGTTATGGTGAACAAAACATGTAAATACGTATATATAACGTCTGTGTATAGTGAATAAATACAGAAAGAGTATTGTGGGAGGTGAATGAGGGTGAGTGAGGTGGTGTTGAGGGAGGGAGTGGCAGTGAGTGGCTCGCTGGTGTTTGGCGGTCACTCCTCGTTGCTTTTTGACTCACAAGACCAACTTAGTAGTGCGTTATGGTGTACAAAACATGCAAATACTTATATATAACCTGTGTATATAGTGTAACAACAGCAAAACTATTTGTTTATGGTTTTATGAACATAATAATTGAATCACTAATATGCGCACCATAATTTTGAGTACAGCGATGGTTCACGCATTTTATAATATAAATATACCACAATTCACTGTATGGAATAATATTACTGCAAAAAAAACTAAGAAAAAATCAATCAGAGACATTGAAATAATTAGGTAATAATATATTTGTGGCAATTGCCGTCTGACAGCTCGGGCGGAGTAGACCTCGTCTGGCGAAGGCTCTGCCAATGCCCCTTTTTTGCCACACTTCCCTACCCTATTGCAGCTAAAATATGCCACCTACGATTTTTTTGTTATTTTTTCCGTGATCAGGGAACAAAAATGAACACTTCTATAAGACAAAAGAATTTTTTGGATTTTTTTTTTTTTTTTGCGCCTGTGGGTGTGAATTCCATTTGGGCCCCTAGCGGTTTGAGGGTTAAAGGTCAATTTATTTGGAAAGTGCTAACCAGATTCCAAACTACTGAGCTCAGAAAGTACTACAAGGCAAGTTTAACCGAATGAGTGTTTGCCTATCCATACCCCCATGAGGTATGTGACAACACTGAATAAAGAAAGGGTCTTTGAGCATTCACCGTGCAGGTATTTGACATGACCAATATAGCCAAGTGTTAAAGATCATTCTAAGCAGTTCTGCACAATCCATGTACTATCAATTAATATAATTGTACAATGGTGCTTAGTGGATGATATTTCCTATTAAAACTCATTGGACAACTGTTTGTATTAGACATTTTAAACCTACAAATGGTAGCCCTAGATATCGCAATACAGTATTAATTACAAGATGAACAATGTAAAATCAATACCAGAACAGCAAAGGATGACGGCTTTTCAACAACCGACAAACACGCAGGTCTAACACCAGCCATCCCGAGAGAGGACGTCCCAAGCATGTACACCCCACAACTTTACATCACCTTTGCTACCTCACGCGAGCACGCAACAGCATGAGGATGCCATACTCCCAAACCAACTCCATGCACTTTGAGGCTTTAACAACTCAACATTTAAAAAGTTGATTTAAAAAATCAAACACCTGAATTTTTCCCTAATTAAATTTACTAGGGAAATGCACACCAAGCCATGAAACTTACAATGAAGATGAACAAACTACACACAACTGTCACCAAACTTCCACATACCACCCCCCTCTCACTCCTGCCCTCCCTCCTTAGGTGCTCTGATTGGCTGAGCACCTAAGCCACCACCACTCACCTCTTGTTGTGAGAGCCTAAAGCATGTTTGGTTGCACTTTAAAAGTTCTCGAGTGTACTCGCCTAATTGTGAGTACCGCCTGCCCGGTTCACCATTTTGTTTTTCAATCTACCTCAATTTACCCCTTTACAGTCAAATATTATGCAAAATTCTGTTTAAGACTTGTCCCTTCTTAACTTAAATAACTGCTTTGGCCATCTGCAATCTTTCTAGGTGGGTAACAATGACTCTTGAGGCCAGAAAGGACTTATCAGACGGCGATCATAACAATACGGTACACACACAAAATCACAACCTGATATACACCAAGCAGAAAATCCACTGGAGCTGTGAGGCGACGTAAACCCTTGCCCAAGGCACTGGCAGCTGCATACTCTACCACAGTATATTACTGAGTACTGACTTTGTAAAAGTCTTACAACCGGATTTCCCCATAAATCACAGCAAGTTTTGAGGCCACTCCTTGAGTCAACGTCTTACGTAAGACCTACAAGCACTCAGGTGAAGGCTGAAGCAGTTCAACACCATACGCCCCAACTTCAAATACACAGTTGAGAGGCGGGACCAAAACGTGATTTTCTGTGTGTGCCTGAAGTTGGGGCATACGGTCTTGCTTCACCCTTCACCGGCGTACTTCAGGGGTTTTATTTAATACTTGGACTGGCTTCAGTAGGGCCTCCAGACTTTCTGTGGCTTCACAAGTGTCACGTGAATCCCCTGCATAGCAGTGGAACTGCCTTTTCCCTTCACCTTCAATGCCTCTGCACTGGAAGTATACATCTACACCAGCGCAGAAGAGTCATCAGTCCTGCCACCCCTCCATACCCCCCAGGGCCTGGCACGGCCTGGTACGACTCAGAGGCAAGCCGGGCGCCACTGCTAACTGGCAGTTTGTCCCCACAAACAAGCAGTTAGCCGCCTTCAACTGACAGTGGTACAGCTCAACACAAAGGCACCGCCAGCCACAACGAGCAGTTTGCTAGTTGACCAGATGTCCACCTCGTGTTGACACTGGATGAGTCATCACCGCCGGACTATATAAAGAGCGCTGCCTCCCTGGAGAGGCAATCTCTCCCTTAGTGCTCTAGATCACCTTCGTGTCTCTAACCCGTCGTCCGCTTCCAGCCAACGTCGTGTGACTGATGCCATGGTGGAATGGTAGCTGTCTTCAGAACACCAGTATATCTTCATACTTTTATTCATTGCTTATAGTTTATTTTTTGCATTTAAGGTCATACTAACTTGTTCACCTTTGCATTACATGATAGTCAAGTATTTTCATGTGTTATTTTTGTTCATTACTATTTCAGTAAATTGTTTAATTATTTATTTGATAATTTTCATTTGTTTCCACCTGCACTTACACACTGCAAGGCCAATAGCAGCATTTCTTTCATTTATGTGAGGGAGAGCCATACCATCTTGGTTCAGTATAGCTGTGATACCATAACCCGTCACACAAGATATCCAGTTGTAAGACTTTTACCATCAGTGGTGGTAGAGTATGCAACTGGCAATGCCTTTGTTACAGGCTCGCTTCATCTCACAGCCCCAGTGGATTTTCTCACACATTTGAATACATGAAACAACTTTATTTGATACATTCCAAACCAAAGTACTGTACAGTACAGTAATTATCAAGCCATCAAATGTGTGGGATAATCATAGTGCGCTAAATATCACTAACGTCGCCAATACAAGAACAAAAATGCATACGGCGAACAATATCAAAGGTATTGAATTTACCAAGAATTTTATCGAGGGACAATTGACAGTGAGGGATGGTCGGGAAGCAAGACACGTAAGTCCTGGAAGTCAGGACATGTAGAGACAACGGTTTGGACAATAAGAAGCAGGGCAGCGCTCCATTAAGTGCCCGTGAGTTAAACGTGTATGACCAATATACAACCTCGCCAGAGCCGTTTCCCACCACCGGTTACGGTGGTAGGAGGAAGGCCACGGGAACACACTACTCTTAAGAGCACGCAGTTTGTTACCAGTAACAGAAGACCAACAACCCTGACAACGGGCAAGAATGGGGAAATGAATAACTGGGTAAAAGTCATAATAAGGAATACCTTCACGGGAGATGGGACAGGTACGGATAGCTTCCTTAGCGGCAGTGTCCGCATGCTCATTTAAGAACACACCAATATGGGTGGGAATCCAGCGAAAGTCCACTGTCTTAAATCTACTGGAGATAAGAAACAGCCAATGTTGAATTTCAACTACCAAAGGATGGACTGGATTAAAGGATTCTAGAGCCATGAGGGCACTGCAAGTGTCAACTACAAACACAGAGGAGGATTGACAGCGAGAAAAGAGTTGATGAAGAGCATAGAGAATAGCATAAAGTTCTGCCATGAAGATGCTAGTCTCCGGAGGCAGGAGACACAAAGGTGCAGTCAGGAAAAACAACAGAGTAGCCTACACCGTCTGCAGACTTAAGACCCATTGGTGAAGACGGAAATAAAGTGGAAGTGTGAAGAAAAGTGTTCAAGGAAAAGGTGATTTAGAACTGTAGGAGGGGTAAAAGTTTTAGTCATGTGGGTCAAGGCTTAAGAGAATTTAGGAACGGGGACCCCTCCATAGGTGCAAAGACGGAATGACACGAGGGGAAATATTGGTAACACAAACTGAAAGAGCATTTTGTAAGAGAGACAACCGTACAGAAAGAGATAGGTGGTGAAGGGGAACAGGAACCACAGGATGGGTAAAGGTCAAGGCATGACATAAGCAAGAGTGAGGGTGCTGTAACGACCGTGCAAGGTGGAGAAGACAGTAGCGATCATGGCGATCCTGTAGAAACAGGACGCCAGTTTCAACATACAGGCTTAGGGTAGGTGTCGAAGGAAAGGTACCAGAGCTGAGCCGTAACCCAGTATGATGCAGTGTGTCCAGATGGTGAAGGGTAGAAGGAGAAGCAGACGAGTAAACAGGGCCATAATCGAGTTTAGACAGAACGAGAGAGGAATGTAAAGAGAGGAGCAGTGTCGATTAGCTCCCCAAGAAGTATGGGACATGACCTAAAGTTAGTTAAGGGCCTTAGAGCATTCAACTCGGACGTAAAAAATATGGGGCGACAAAGACAAACGAGTGTCAAAGATTAGCCCTAAAAGCTTTAGCAGATTCTTTGTACAAAAGGGAATGACCCCTGTTACCTAACAGTAAATAGGTATCTGGGAGTTAGCTGTTACAGGCTGCTTCCTAGGGGTGTGTGTGTGTGTGAGAGAAAAAAAATTTAGTAGTTAACCACTGAACTGCTCTGTCTCCAAATAACACCCTGGTGCACAAGAAATAAATTCTTTCCAAAAAATTTTTTTCTCTTCTTATATTGTTAAAATGCGGAGTCTGATCACGGGGAAACTAAACCAAAAATATTGTATGTGACTTACTTTAGCTGCGATGGAGCTGGGAAGTTGAGCAAATTATGGGCGCTGAGCGTTGGAGCGATGGGGGTCTGTCGGCCCCGCCACCCCGTGCGACGGCAGTTGCTGCAAATAAAATGTTGCGCAATTATTTTGAAGTTTCTCATTCATTTCTTCTTTTTTTTTGCTGTAATATTATTTAAAAGTGTGTAATTTGTGGAATTTATATAATTCAAAGTATAGAACATCGCTATGCTAAAAATTATGGGCCTCATATATGCGACATATTCTACAATCAAACAGTGTTTTTGCTGTTATAACACTATATACACACATTGTATATACCCATCTATGTATGTATTCACCATAACGATCCACTATGTTGGTATGGTGAGCCCAAAAAACATGAGTGAGCTGCCACACCCTGCCAGTCCTCCCTCCCTCCTCCAACACATTACTCGCCAACATTCCTCCTCCCAAAATACTGTTATTGTGTTTATTACACTATTTACACACGTTATGTATAAGTATGTACATGTTTTATTCATGTACATACGTACATACTTGCCATCTCCTCACCTCTCTCTCTTGCCTACTTAATGCTCTTGCTTCCCTCATCTCATCACAATCGACTATAATGGTCCAGGACGGATCGAAATGTCGTCGTCTATTCAATTTCCAGTGTGTGGTTTGGTCAACAATGAAATCTTCATGCAAGATCTTATAAAGAAAACCCCTAGAACGAGTTTTGCAGATACGAAAGAGTTTAAGGTGAGTAGGGGATGGTTTGAGAAATTTTGAAAAAAGACGTGGTATTCATAGTGTTGTGAGGCATGGTGAGGGTGCCAGCTCAGACAAAGTAGGGGCTGAAAGATTTGTTCGTAATTTTAAAGATTTTGTAGATACTGTATTGATGGATATATTCCACAACAAGTGTTTAATTGTGAGGAGACATGGCTATTCTGGAAAAAATTGCCGAAGAGGACATACATTACCCAAGAGGAGACGTCACTGCCCGGACACAAGCTAACTTGGGCTAACTTGTGTCAGGATAGGCTAACTCTTGTGCTGTGTGGCGATTTGAAAATTAAACCCTTGCTCGTGTATCATTCCGAAAATCCAAGAGTTTTAAAAAATATATAACGTGCAGAAAAACTGTGATGTGGAGTGGTTTGCCCTGCCATCAAAAAATATCTGCAAGAGAAAAGTTTGACACTCAAGGTCCTGCTTCTCGACAATGCTCCTGCTCATCCTCCAGACTTGGAGGATGCATTGTTGGGGCCACTTTTTTTTTTTTAGGGATATTCCTATATGAGCCCTGAGTTTCTGGCTAATGTACCAATGACATGAAGGAGGAGTTTTCAACCTACCTTGTGTTAGGTGTGCAGAGGTCAATGGTTGAACATAATGTCAGGAGGAAAGGGGGGCGTTTGCCTCTTCGAACACAATTGCGACCATCTTCATCTCTTCGAACTATCCTAAATGCTCTCTTCACCTGTCTGACCAAATTGGGTGTCCAGACCACCTTTGAATCTGAAATTATAAAATTAATAGCAATTTCAGAATATTCAGTCCATTTATACTAACAAAATTATACATACAGTACTGTAATTGAAATTTTACAGAATGATAAAGGCAATTTAGCAACTTTGTTAAAATGCACATGGGGGAAATACATGAAAATAGTTAATATTGTTTGTAAGGTTGATGGGAAATGTTTATTACTTTTATGATTTAAAAGATGTATAGCCCTAATACTCCATCCTGGGTGCATTCCACCAGGTAATGACCACAGCAAAAGTTTTCCACGAGGCTCTATTGTCACACAAACTTTTCACATTTTCAAACTTGATTCATCTTTTCCCCCCCCCCTTGTTCCAGGGGTTTTCTTTAAAAGGTCTTCATGCAAATGCCTTGGTTTCTCACAAATGATGGCCTCTGAAATGCTATCACCTGCTAACTCCTTGTTGTGTATCCAAATTAATAAAAACTTTTTAACATCCTCAAGTGTTTGTGTTCTTTGTTTCGGGATTGTTGATATGCCTTTTGCCACTTTCATGCTCATAATGTCCTTTTTCTTAGCAAGTATAGTGCATATTGTTAACATAGATTTGTTGTACTGCCTAGCTAGTTCAACAACCTGTGCACCATTTTGATGTTTATGAATGCTCTCTTGTTTTTCCTCTATGGTCATTCTCACATGTGTTTTCTTGGCTTGAACCTTACCACTGGCTTTCTTGGGACTCATGGCAAGATATATCATAACAAATTTTATGTTCAAATAGCCAAAAATCCCAAAACAAATGTAATGCTTTACAAAGAATTCAGGCGCGATACTTACTAGGCAGGAGACACTGGTAAACTGAGGCGCGATCACCATGCCACCACGCGCTAGGTCAGCCCATACGTATATACACAAACTCCTTTCCCGAGGCAAAGTTTGTAACCCGATTCAAATTTTTCGAAGAAATTAGGCTCGTAACCCGAAAAGTTCATAAATATTCATTCGTAAGCCGAGGTGTCACTATATATAACTAAAAAATTAAACTCAGGATCACTTTCAACCCCCACCCCTTTTGCTCTACTCCATCGCCACCTACCTTCACCCCCCTCTATGATGTACTCTTCCATAGACACCTACCTTTGCCCCTCTCCTCCCCTCTACTCCTCCATCATCACCTACCTTCACACCCCCCTCCCTTCTCCTCCTCCATCGTCACCTTCCTTTCACCCTCCTCTATGATGTACTCTTCCATAGACACCTACGTTTACTGCATATAATGCTCCCCTCTACTCCTCCATCGTCACCTACTTTCACCCCCCCCCTCCTCTCTACTCCTCCAGGGTCGCAGACAATTTCATGAGCGTGAGAACTACGAGTTCTCTAACCACTCTCACACTCCTACTCTCTCACCAGTGAGGGGGAGGGAAGGAGGGAGGAAATGAAGGAAGAAAGGTGGGGGAGAGAGAATAGGCAGGGGGGGAGGAGGGCCTAGATACATTTCTTCCATATAGATAGGTAGACTGAGGGAGAGCTGCTTGCCAAGAGCCCTATCAGACAGGCTTCCTATTCCTCAACCCTCCCTAATATGCCACATCCTGGTCAGGACAACTTGCTCGATTGTTATTCTTGGTGTGACTCGAGAACTGACCTCGAGGCGGGGCATGGGCATGGATTATCTCCCTGGGGCACGCACCTCCCTGCCCCAGCTCTCTCTCTATACTAGATGTACAATAGTACATTCTGCGTACATTCATTCTGAGCAATAATTCAGTAGTAGTTTGCAGTATATAAATAATAAAATAATACTAACAGCCCAATGCATCATTGCCCTTGAAAAACTATGGTAAAAGCATTCAAAATATGAATAAGATGTATTATGTTCAATGCGTGCTGTTACAACTTCATGTAAAATATGCAGGGCTAAGCTGAATTTGGATCACTGGTTACTAGATTACCACGCCCGGAAAGGGAGCCGATCGGCCAAGCGGACAGCACGCTGGACTTGTGATCCCGTGGTCCCGGGTTCAATCCCGGGCGCCGGCGAGAAACAATGGGCAGTGTTTCTTTCACCCTATGCCCCTGTTACCTAGCAGTAAAATAGGTACCTGGGTGTTAGTCAGCTATCACGGGCTGCTTCCTGGGGGTGGAGGCCTGGTCGAGGACCGGGCCGCGTGGACACTAAAAAGCCCCGAAATCATCTCCAAGATAACCTACCAGAACTGATTAGTGGATCATATTAGTGTATGTAGATATACTGTACATAGAATGTGTATGCAATGCGATAATAGCAAAAACCAGCACATTTTATTGTTCATAGAATATAATACTGTGTGTGTATGCAACCCGTTCTCGCAAATTCGTAAAGTCAATATTGACTTATTAACTACGTGCATAGGTGATATACTAAACATAATAGATACCCTTAAAAAGATTCATAGAAAACACCGACCTTACCTAACCTTGTTAGTATCTTAAGATAAGCATCTTATTGCTTTGTAATTACAATTATTACTTAACCTATACCTATTATAGGTTAGGTAATAATTGTAATTACGAAGCAATAAGATGCTTATCTTAAAATACTAACAAGGTTAGGTAAGGTCGGTGTTTTCTATGAATCTTTTTAAGGGTATCTATTATGTTAAGTATGTCACCTATGCACATATTTAATAAGTCAATATTGACTTATTAAATTTGCGAGAACGGGTTGCAGTATATTAGTGATACAAATGTGTATTTATATTTTGCATGTTTTATTATAGAAATTTCTTAAGTTAAACACTGTTGCATAATATAGCTGCAAAATACCAGTGAATAAAATCAGTAACACTAAAATAATGTAAATGTATTTTTGGCAACTCATGTCACCCAGGGAACCTTTATGCCTGGTAATCTCATCCACCAATGTCTCCAAATTGTGCCCGAGATATTTCTTCTTTCGACCACAGCCAAAGTAAACTAAATGTTAATTATTATTTTTTAGTGATTATTTTAACATTAAAGAACTTTTTTTTTCACACCATGGAGTTGTTACTAGTATAAGTAACAGGCACACAGTGTAGGGGTTTAATCTATTTAAAGATTTACAAATTCAAGACACCTACCAATTTGATTAAAATAGCGCTCTAAATTGTCACAATCCAACTTAGTGCGGCAGAATATTAGTGCTTGATCCATTTTGTGTGTGTCAATAGCCTTAATGCAGTACTCTCCTTTCAGCAGCTTCACCGCCTCACTTAATGTCTCTGAAAGGAGAAAAAACAAAATAGCAATGAATGTAAAGAAATGCCTCTTTCCGGTAGATGTCCAGTGGCCCTCCTGAAGCTATCTCACCGAAATTGCTCCGTGCAAGTGGATCACACCAGTCACGGAATTTGTTTGGACATGATTCGATATTCAATAATGCTATATTCAGTAATGCTATACAGTATTCATAATCCTATATATTCATGATCATAATGTTAAATTCAAGCTATTATTAACTACTGGAAAATATTATCAAGTATTGCATTATTGGGAGAGTGAGTACTACATAATACTGTAATCTCAATGCTAGAAGGGTATGAGATTAGCGCTGCAATTGAGTGGTGGACCGGAGCACTAAAGTAGCAATCACCAATAGAACAACAGCAACAGAACTGAGTAGGGAAGTTAGTTGAAGGCAGGGGCCAGGCCAACTGGTCGTGCCGATCGGTACTAATGCTTAAGTACAAGCCAGCTTAAGTGAACCTCAAAAAATATTCATAGCTCATAATGTGAAGCAGCATATTACAAACCATTAAAATTGGCAAATGGTATCTAAATACATATCTGAACAAGCTAAATAAAAATTCCGGACACCAAACTGAAAAGCATAACAAATTAAAACATTAGAAGCACTTACACTTACAGTACAGGTACTTTAAAAAACTAAGACACATTCTCAAATATTAACTGTAAAGCTTAGCCTTGCACTTTTATTTGCTTACCAGGTGTATTGTTCCCAGGTTGTACGCCATCCTTAACATGCACGCCATCAGTTTGCAGATGGCGACGAAGATTGCTCCAGCTACTATCCGTTCTGGGATCAATGGTTACGACAACATGGTGGACAGTCTCGGGCACAGCATCTTCCCCTTTAAGATCTACCCAGGTCGGGAAGTGCATCAAACGTTCCTATGTAAAGTTTTTCTATAGTAAAATTCACTGGTCGGAGCAAAATTTTTTTAAGGTATTGAAATATCTGTACTCTATTTGGAATTCAGAGGCTCTAATATCAAGAAAATATTCTTGGTAAAATTATTATTTTTTTCTTCTTTTTACAAATTTTTTGTACATCTCTTATTTATAGACACTAAATTAAAAACCAAAATTAAAAAAATATTATACGATAAAAGTTTTGGCTTCAACATGTACACCCTTATTTAACAGACTAGTAGCTACCAATTCTTTCAAATAATCTGCTATAAGAACTGACATAACAATGATTAGCAATACAGTACATTATATTCATACTGTACCATTTACAGACAATTCTATTTTATCAGTTAATAATAACATTTAAATACAAAATATAGCAAGTACTGTACTGTACTTCTGTTCATTTTTTAAGTGTAATCTGCTTTAAATACATTTTCCATCTCCTTAATACAATCAAGCAGAATTTCAACATTTTTCTACATATTTCTGGAATAAATAATTTAAATTGACTTAAATAGTACATTGCAAGTGCATCGTTAGGTGCAATGCACTTGCACCATCCACACACAGGATTCTTAAGTTCAGTGTCTAATATCAGACAAGCTTGCTCCACTACCACTATGTTCCACTTTCACGAGGTTGGAAGGCATCAACACCAAGAAAACATGGAGGCGTATACGAAGAGATAAAACTTGTTACACATATTACACAATAAATTAACCATACTTTTCACAAAACACAATCACAGAACATGAATGACCACACACACCAGTAAATCAATAGCAGCAATGATCCACAGTAGTGCTTAAGTAGGTATACAGAGCTCCTTGTGAGATGCCAATTACTGCAGAAAAACAACAACACAAACTTCCTCTTCACAGGAAGATGGGATGATATGCAACCCGTCCTCTTAAAAATAACGTCACTTTTCGCTCGTATACGCGCTATGGCCAAAAGTGGACGTAATTTGAAATGAAATTAACTCACAAAAGTGACGTACTGTCCTGTTTTCTGTTTGAGTCGTCCGGCTTACTCGGTAAGGTTAGAAGAGGAGACTTTCAATTAACGTTTTTCATAACGTTTTGAAACTTTATGAGAATTTCCTGCCCACCTAACCTACCAGAGGACCCTTAACTTACTGTGTTTGAAAAAAAAAAAAAAGAAATCCCAATTTTTTTTTTTTTTTTTTTTTCATTTTCATATAACTGTACGTCCACTTTCGGCCATACGGGCAAACGGCCAAAAGCAACATTTTTAAGAGGACAGGTTGTGAAATGAGGGAAGAGAGGGAAGGAAGTAGCTGCACTGATGCCTTAAAGTCCTCAAGTGAAATCTGCATGGAAAATTGGTAATGATGCTGCTCCTCTGTGAAAGGTTCTCAAAATTAAGTTTCTATAGCTCTTAATGACAGCTTTAAAGCAGGTGGATGAAATGTAACATGCCAGAGTTTTGTCATCATCATCCTACAGGCTCACCATAGCCCGTGCTGCTTGGGACTTTTTGTTCCAAGTAGCGAATCTTGAACATCAACATCATCATCCATACTTGGGTGAAACATATGGAGTTGTAGCAGTGTGCGAGGGCTGAGATATTGTGCAGCTGAAAGCTTTACTGTGGATAGTAGAAGACTTGAAAATGAGTAAACTGAAGCAAACTGTAGTAGAAAGGATGACGAGTGTGTGATGTAGGAAGTACAGTACTAGAATCTGTCGTTTAAATATTTGATGCGTGTAATTGGAAAAAAGTTTCATGCAAATAAGATTGAGCAAAGACAGAACTGAGGGAAGGAAATTGACTGGTGGAATGTAAACCGTGCCTATAGTAAAAGCAACATACTAAATATTGTACTATATTTACTATGATATTATCTTTTCTTCTATTTCTTTCAGGTAACACATTTTCAGCAGCCTTCCAACATGAATAGTAAAGCTTTAAACTACTGAATCTCTCACCTTCACCACTTCTGCAATTACATTCATAAAGTCTGATACACAAATTCCTAACATGCACTTATGATTCAATCTACAGTATTTCCACATTGAAAAAGAGAGCATTAAGTAACTTTGAAGTATTAAAGACACAATGTCATATTATATATATAAAATATGTATACCTAACCATTAATAAAATGTCACCCTTGTACAAAATATTCTTTATGGAAACTAATTGATACATTAGACAACATTCTTTCCACTCCATATATGCTTGGAACACACTAGTCATGCTATTCACTGTTAATTTTCACTTGATTATTATATAGTATACCATAATCTAAGATAATTCATAATCCTTAGTCTTAAGACATTGCACCGTTGAGAAGGCACAATTTTCCTTAGCAAACAAGTGTTACCAAATAAGGGTTCAGAAACTTACTGCCATGCGCTTCACTTCAAAGGAATGTAGGGTGGCAGAACAGACCACCATCTGGAGTCTCTTGCCTTCAGATGTGATTTTGGGTATGGAGTTGTAGATGTTATTGATGAGACGCTCATGCCCCTGCAATACCAGTACACTTGTATACAAGATAAAGTAATTACATGAAACAAAATATGGCAAGAAATTTAATGCAATAAATGAAAGTCAACAAAATACAGTAATGCATCAAGTTACCTTATAAATAAATCAGCTGTATATTTAAAGTCATTTAAAAAATATGACCAACCTTTCCAGGATGAAATCTATAAAAGTTGCCCAACTCTCAAGTGCCCATTTACTGATAGCCAAAGACGCACATTAAGGAAATGTGTAAATGTTCCACGAGTAGTTGACTTAATACAAGAAATCAGGTAGTCAAGAGTTCTTAGTTTTTTTTCTAATTCATAAGGCAAGCTGATGATACAGTACTTGAATTTATATCAGGTATTCCTACATATTTACTACCAAAATATAAAAAGTATTTTTCCTTGGATAAAATCAAACTTACCTGTTTAAGAAGTCCATCAGCCTCATCCAACACAAAGAATTTGCAAGACTGGAGAGAGAGTTGTCCTGTATTAATAAGATCTTCCAAGCGTCCTGGAGTACCACAAACAATATCCACACCTGCATTGAGTGCTGCTATTTGCTCCTTCACGGGTATACCACTGTTACGACCCTGGGTTCTCCAGTGGAAACCAGAGGTCAAAATTGAGCTATTAAACTTCCTAAGTAGTACAGTTGGCGCATTTCGAATGGAAATTGTTTGTATCTTCCCTGCCAGACGTAAGACTATTATTGTTTCTCAAAGAGCATTTAAAGACAGAGCTGGGGGTTGATTATTAAATAATATCATAGGCACCAACTTTGCTTACTAATACTTTCTAATCATTCATAAAGTAACAATACGTTGCATAGGGGAAGATCTTTAATGTGCTTAGCTGCACGATCAATTAGGCTCCTCCCGGCACCACGATGAGGGAGGCAGCAGGTGGTCGCGAGGAGCTCGCTCTTCTCTTGGCTGGTGGCGTGAGGTTAAGACCTACTCTGTGGCTGTATCCCTACTCTCCTTCCTTCTCCTCTTACTTATTTCCCTTACCTGAAGTTCCTGTACCCTTAAGTTAAGTATTATATGGTGTAAGTGTGCCTACTCTGGTAGTAACGATTGGGGAGACCTGGGGATAGTATTTTGCCAGTGTTTGGGTACCCCTAAGTGTTGTGTTTTGTATTAGGGTCCCACGTGGTTTCACTACCCTAAGCTGCATCCAGCTTCAGTGCTTATCCAGTAGTACTTTACCCTAGCTTGTTATTAGTGTAAACCTTGTATCCTGCCTACGTGGACCAAGGCTTTTAACGTAAGATAGTGTGGTAAAGTTATTATTATTATTGTTATTGGTGTGAGTGTATATGGGGGGTTGTTAACGGGTTAATAAATAAGTACATGAATTACAGAGTATCTCTTCTTCCAAGGTGGGAGCGCAGTGATCAACCCTTAGACGAACATATTTGGTCTTGTAGCAAGTTATTACTACTGTGGATAGTTTATTTTGGGGGCCGGGCCTTTTAGCTCTCCCATATTTGATACTCCTGTCTTCTAACTACCTATACCCCTTAATAGTACCAGTACCCCATAGAAGCCCCACTCATATCATTTATAACAAGTGGGGGCCTGTCCGGGAGGAACATTATAAGTGTAAAAAATTAGATTCTTGAGTGCCAAAATTAAAATTTTTTATTTCCGCAGAACGGTTGTGTGCTAGCCTAGGGTCCAGCTCATCTAGCAAAGGACATTCTTGCACTGACTGGACACCCAGCTGGATCCCTTCACGATTAAGGTTAGTGTGGCCTTGTGTTAGGGGCCGTGCAAATTTTTGTTTTTTCCAATTTTTATTTTTTAATTTTTTCTTTGGCTGGGAGCTAAAATTATTAGTGATGTCTTCTGAAATGCAGAAACTGGCAAGGGAGCCTTCAGTGGTAGAGATAAAGAAACTTAAAAAGTCTAATTTAGTATTGTTAGGCCAGGAATTTGGCCTAGAATTAAATGTCGCAGATAAAAAGTGGACTTTGGTGAATGAAATATTACAACATTGTATTGATGAACAACTATTGGCAAGTGATACACCTTTATGCCAGCCTAGCCAAGCAGAAAGTGCAACTCATAGGGAAAGTGAATTAGCTTTAGAGTTAGCAAAAATAAAATTAGAGGAGCAAAAACTCAAAACCGAGGAGGCTAGAATTAGAGCGAATGCCACTGGACCTCCACCTGCCGGGGATTCAAACCCCAGGCATTATGAGAAAAAGCATAATTTGCCTGAA
Organism: Procambarus clarkii; assembly: GCF_040958095.1. Taxonomy (NCBI): domain Eukaryota; kingdom Metazoa; phylum Arthropoda; class Malacostraca; order Decapoda; family Cambaridae; genus Procambarus; species Procambarus clarkii. Next base: position 6,790,455 of record NC_091231.1, on the reverse strand, counting down.
TTTTCCGAGTCTGACCCTGAAAGGTTTTTCAACCATTTTCAGAGAGTGGCCACGTCCATGAACTGGCCAAAGGAAGAGTGGGTAAAAATCCTACAGGGAAGACTTAGGGGTAAAGCACAAGATATTTTTATAAACATGCCTGACGACGAGTGTTTCGAATATGATAAAGTCAGGGAATGTATTTTGCGGGCATATGAAATTACTCCTGAAGCTCACCGCCAAGTTTATCGTAACTTTAGGCCTACTCACAACCAACCGCTCACTGAATTTGTGAATGATCAAATTCGATTGTTTGATAGATGGATTCGCTCGGCGAAAGCCGAAACATACGAGGCTCTCAGGAACTTAATTTTAATGGAGCATTTTATAGATGTTATGCCAGAGAACGTATCACAATACATTAAAGGAAGGATAGAGTTAAATTCTAAAATAGGGGATTTGGCCAAGTTGGCAGAAAACTACCAATTGGCAGGCAAAAGGCCCAATAAAAATAATTATACCCCACAGAGTAGCAAACCTTATACCCACAGCCAGTCCAGACCAGCTCATTCTAACCCTTTACCTAATGCACCTTCTGTTTCAGACATAACTAACCCTGTTAAAGTGTCTAGCCCAACGGCACCTAAAGGTGAACCGAAGGGTAATTCTGTTAGTAATGTCTCTTCTCCCCGACGTTTTTGTGGTCACTGTAATCGTTCAAACCACAATATTAGCCGTTGTTGGCAACTGTACCCAGAAAAAAGACCCAATGCTCTAGTTGTGACACAGGGCTTGAGGCCTTCGGAAGGGTTAGGGAGTAAGACCTCCAACCCACAGTGGTTGGACTTGCTTACCCCATTCTTATCGAAAGGGAGACTACTTTTGTCTGAGGGTCCTTCCTGGAAGGACGTGGTGATCTTCCGAGACACCGGTGCCATCCAGACTTTAATTTTAGAGAGTGCATTGCAAGGTGCCAACACTCTCGACACTGGAGAGGTGGTACTGGTCGAGGGTGTCACTAGTGATACTCGGGCAGTACCCCTCCATAAGGTTACCCTGGAATCTGATTTCCACAAGGGTGTTTGTACAGTCGGAGTCACTCCATACCTACCTTTCCCTAATGTTGATGTAATAGTTGGTAATGATTTAGCAGGGGATAAGGTAGGGGACTCCAGACTGCCTATTATGTTGCCTACCCCTAAGGTTTGCCTGGATCCACCCGCCGCAGAGGATAATGTTGTGTACCCTGCGTGCGCGGTGACCAGGTCTATGGGACTTAAATGTAAGGGCAGCCCTGTGCTTGCCAAGGTGGTAAATCCCGAGGTCACGAGGAGCTTTCCGAGTGGTGAAAACCAAGTGGACCTCGCGGACACATTCATGGCCCGACTCGATGACGTGGCCGAGGACATTGTGGAGAGCCTGCCACCGCCATCTACCGAGAGTAGTGGGGAGGTGGAGAACACTGTTGAGCCTCGGCCAATGGCATCTGACCAAGGCCTAGATGCCTCCTTGAGTGAGTTACAGAAAGCTGACCCCACTCTTGCAGATTGTCATGAAACAGCCGTCTCTATGGAGGAAATTGTAGAAGCAGCAACTGGGTACTACTACAATGATCGGATTTTGATGAGAAAATGGAGACCACAGAGTGCTCCCTTGTCAAATGAGTGGGAGGTAGTCCACCAGGTTATGTTGCCGACCTGCTATAGAGAAAGAGTTTTGGCAGCTGCTCATGATGATCCTATGGGGGGACATCAAGGTATTAATATTACGTATCACAAAATTTTAAAGTATTTTTTCTGGCCCAAGCTGAAAAGCGATGTGGCAAAATTTTGTAAGGCGTGTATTGTTTGTCAACTGGTTGGGAAACCAAACCAGACTCCACCTAAAGCTCCTCTAAGGCCTATTGTCGTGCCAGAGGAACCATTTTCTCATGTGGTAATGGACTGTGTTGGACCATTACCTAGAACTAAGTCTGGTAATATTTACCTAATCACGATGATGTGTATCACTACTCGTTACCCAGAGGCTTTTGCTGTAAGGAACATCCGAGCAAAAACTGTTGTTGCTCGTATGTTGCAATTTTTTTCCACTTTTGGACTGCCTCGGGTCGTGCAAACTGACAATGGTACTAATTTTAAGTCTGATGTTTTCGAGCAATTTTGTAAGGAACATGGAATAACTCATAAGGTTTCCAGCCCATACCATCCACAGAGTCAGGGGGTAATTGAACGTTTCCATCTAACTCTGAAGCAGATGTTGAAGACATCGTGCGAGAGTTCCCACACCTTCTGGGATGAGAATTTACCGTATGTTTTGTTTGCGGCTAGAGAGGGATTACAAAGTTCACTGGGCTGTTCTCCTTTTGAGTTAGTCTTTGGCCATAAAGTTCGTGGACCCTTGCAAACGTTACAGGAGAATCTGTTAGGGAACGTAACGTTAACCGAAGGTTCGGCTTTCTTTGCGCAACACCACCAGAGACTCAAGGACTGCAAGGCGGCTGCATTAAAGTATCTTGGCAAGGCCCAAGAAAAGATGAAAGAACGTAACGATGCTAAATCTAAGTTACGGGTATTTCAGCCTGGCGACCCTGTCCTGGTGTTAAAGCCTCGACTAGGGAACACTATGTCCCACAAGTACGAAGGCCCCTACATTGTGACAGAAAAGACTGGGGACCTCACGTACAAAGTGAGGCACTCTGACAAACGTAACCAGGTAATGCTCATACATGTAAATCGACTGAAGAAGTTCCAGGGCCCCAGGCCCATTGCACTAACCAATGTTTCCATTTCCAGTGAGAGAGGGGATGATTGTTCTGGGGACCCAACTAATCTCATTTTCAATAATTCTAGTTCTGTGAATGCTGTGGAGGGACTGTCCCATTTGCAGATGGCCCAACGTGAAGAGGTGCAGTCGTTGGTTGATGAATTCTCCAGTCTGTTCGGGGAGGTCCCGACCCAGACTGATGCCATTTGCCATGATGTCGAGTTGACGGACTACACTCCCATTCGCCTTCAACCCTATCGGATGAGTCCAGAAAAGAAGGCCATCGTACGGAAGGAGGTCGACTTCTTGCTCCAGCACGGCCTCATCCGGCCGAGCCAGGGCTCTTGGTGCTCGCCCTGCCTTTTGGTCCCCAAACCAGACGGCTCCTGGCGATTATGCACCGACTATCGGCAGCTCAACAAGGTGACCATTGTGGATGCCTATCCGCTGCCCCTCCTCGAGGACTGCATCGACGAGTTGGGAAATGCCAAGTACGTTTCGAAATTCGACCTCTCGAGGGGGTATTATCAAATCCCACTCACTGAACGTGCTAAACAGCTCACTGCGTTCGTGACACCCGAGGGTGTTTTTGAGTATCAAGTGTTACCGTTCGGCTTGCGTAATGCCCCTGCCACGTTCCAGAGACTCATGAACTCTCTACTCGCTAAGGTGCCAAATTGTCGGGCGTATTTAGATGATATCGTGCTGTTTGACAGTAATTGGGCTGACCACATAGCTAGGTTACGCCAGTTGTTTGCCATCTTGAAAAGGGCAAATCTTACCTTAAATGCTAAAAAGTGTCATTTTGGCCAAGGCACAGTGACGTACCTCGGTTATGAAGTGGGCCAAGGAAAAGTGTTACCTCGGCAAGATAAAATCAATGCCATTCTGGAGTATCCAGTACTAAAGTCTAAAAAGGACGTTCAAAGATTTATCGGTATGTGTGCGTACTATCGACGTTTTTGTCAGAACTTTTCCAGTGTTGCCACTCCTCTCACAGACTTGTTGCGGAAAGCCGTTAAATTTAAGTGGTCATCAGACTGTGCAGAGGCATTTAAAAATTTGAAATTGATCTTAGCTTCCGCCCCAGTGCTTGCTAGTCCAAGGTTCGACCGACCGTTTAAAATTCATGTTGACGCGTCTGACTCGGGTGCTGGTGCAGTGTTGTTGCAAACTGGGGATGATCAGGTGGAACACCCAGTATATTATTACTCTGTGAAATTCGACAAGGCGCAACGCAATTATTCAGTGGTAGAAAAAGAGGCGTTGGCGCTAGTGTTAACATGTAAAAAGTTCGAAGTTTACCTCACAGGTAATATAGTGGAAGTGTACACGGACCATAACCCACTAGTCTTCTTGACTCAGATGAAGGGTAAGAATAAACGCATCCTCAGGTGGGCGTTGTACCTACAGGACTTCAATCTTTCCATTACCCACCTACCGGGCAGACTCAACGTGATAGCCGACGCTCTGTCCCGGTTGCCTGAATAACATTCATCTGAGCCACAGAAAGCCATTTACCAACTGTCATGCTTTAGTTATTTTTTTTTTAGGTTCTCCTGTGACATTAAATATTCCGTGTCCAATTTATTTACTTCCCTGTTCTTTTATTTTTTTTGTGTATGTTTTTTTTTTTTCTTTCAGAGAACTCCTTTGTATTTTTTTTTTGCAGAGAAATTGCTTTTGATTGATTTTTTGTTTTTGTCATATGTTTTTCTTTTTGTTCTCTGTATACTCTTACAAAAAAATATGACTACTATTCTAGTAGTCACATTTTTTTTTCTCTGAAGGGGGGAGGAGTGTTACGACCCTGGGTTCTCCAGTGGAAACCAGAGGTCAAAATTGAGCTATTAAACTTCCTAAGTAGTACAGTTGGCGCATTTCGAATGGAAATTGTTTGTATCTTCCCTGCCAGACGTAAGACTATTATTGTTTCTCAAAGAGCATTTAAAGACAGAGCTGGGGGTTGATTATTAAATAATATCATAGGCACCAACTTTGCTTACTAATACTTTCTAATCATTCATAAAGTAACAATACGTTGCATAGGGGAAGATCTTTAATGTGCTTAGCTGCACGATCAATTAGGCTCCTCCCGGCACCACGATGAGGGAGGCAGCAGGTGGTCGCGAGGAGCTCGCTCTTCTCTTGGCTGGTGGCGTGAGGTTAAGACCTACTCTGTGGCTGTATCCCTACTCTCCTTCCTTCTCCTCTTACTTATTTCCCTTACCTGAAGTTCCTGTACCCTTAAGTTAAGTATTATATGGTGTAAGTGTGCCTACTCTGGTAGTAACGATTGGGGAGACCTGGGGATAGTATTTTGCCAGTGTTTGGGTACCCCTAAGTGTTGTGTTTTGTATTAGGGTCCCACGTGGTTTCACTACCCTAAGCTGCATCCAGCTTCAGTGCTTATCCAGTAGTACTTTACCCTAGCTTGTTATTAGTGTAAACCTTGTATCCTGCCTACGTGGACCAAGGCTTTTAACGTAAGATAGTGTGGTAAAGTTATTATTATTATTGTTATTGGTGTGAGTGTATATGGGGGGTTGTTAACGGGTTAATAAATAAGTACATGAATTACAGAGTATCTCTTCTTCCAAGGTGGGAGCGCAGTGATCAACCCTTAGACGAACATATTTGGTCTTGTAGCAAGTTATTACTACTGTGGATAGTTTATTTTGGGGGCCGGGCCTTTTAGCTCTCCCATATTTGATACTCCTGTCTTCTAACTACCTATACCCCTTAATAGTACCAGTACCCCATAGAAGCCCCACTCATATCATTTATAACAACCACCAACAACAAGAAGGTCACGAACCACTGGATTATCTAGATGCTTACGAAACATTTGAACCTGTTTTAGGGTCTGTTCTGCGAGTTCTCTTGAAGGCTGTTAAATGATAAAAACTTTTGTTTGCATTAAAAAAAAAATGGTCTGGTTTTGGAACTTGCCACTTCTATCTAAACTGTTTAACAATTCACATAGCACAACATACTACTTTTAGTTTGAATTTTCATATTGTATGTATCCAGGATTTAATGAACAGGTTAGTTTAAAAGCAACAGTGATGTAAAAATGAATCTGTACCGAACTGTATAGGTTATATTGTTAGACATCCATCCAGCAATCAATATAAACCAGATACTGGACAAGTAAATACAGACCAGTCACGTGTTACCATTCTTACCTCAATAATGACAGCGTGTGGAGCATTGTTCTGAAGCTTTTGTGGCTTGTCTCCACCTCCCTTCACACCTGAGCTCACAGTACAGTCCTTGCTGGCCTGAGACACTGCTACGTATCCCGCTTTAGGTGGGTGCTTGAACTCTGTTGCACCAAAATTGAAAGACATCTCTGCATTCTGGAAATCACGTAAATTGCTATCATCTGTAACTTTCAAATATCATTAAATTCACTGAAGTTATTCTTGCACTTTATTGAAATTAGAGAGATTTGAGTAAAGAACCAACAGTTAAAAACTGATAGAAAATTCAATAAGAAATTTACTTATTTGTATTAATTTTCTTAATGACCTAGATCATTATCCTAGATCATGGATACATATGATCCAAATTTTGGAGGTGTCACTGTATATATACATGACCACTATACACTTTTGAAATACACCAAGTCCAAATACTGTGACAAATGCATAACCCAAAAAAAAAAAAGAAAAAACTGGGCAAATTTCAGTCTGCCTTAAACCATATCTATAATTAATTAATAACATCATCCAATTATCCACTGCTTAAAATACACAACTAACATGAATAATGCATGTACTATACTACCAACCTTCAAAACTACAGCTGGATGGAAGACAGCATTCTTGAATTCACTTCGTAATGCGAAAGCTTTACCTAAATCGGTGCCATTTTTGCTGTAATGCATCTCCATGGCATCCAGGTTGAGATAGCAACCAATGACATCCCTGAGGCCAAAAGATTCACCATAATCGTCAAACTGCTTGCAATTAGACTTTTTTCCAGTGCCTCCAAATCCAAATCCCGATTTACATGTTCCAAGATCTAATGCTGCCTGAAAATATAAGTTGTTTTAGTTGTGAATATAACAAATATTATTGCATAAAGGCAATTGATAAAATATAACATCTCCCAATGCAGGTGAAAATACAGTACAAACTACAGCAAGCCTTTGCTTCTTTAAATTTTGAAACCATTAAATTCACCTAACATGAGGTAGGTACTTTTTTTTTTTTTTTACTACAAATACGCAAGTAATGGTTTACTAAGCACAAATTAGTGTTTTAATTTGTTTTACCAACTTTCTGCATTAAGTTCTCGTATAATTATCTTTTCCAAATGGTCTTCAATGCCTGTTCCTTCCACCCCCCCCAAAAAAAAAAAAAAAAAAATATTTACTCACTTTCATTACCGTTTTGGAAACAATGGCCGTTTCCAGGATGGAGGTGTCAAACAGTTGGGTTTAACTTTACCAGTGTTCTCTTTGGCGAGTAACCATGTTTAATAAATGATATTCAATCAAGTCATTTTCTGATATGCAGAGTGCAGCTGCATTTCCCTCAACAATGGCTCAATTTGTCTGACTTCATCAAATATTTGTACATCATCATCAATGGATGTGCTAGTCGATGCATTCAAATATGGTGCCGACTTTCCTGGCAGTTGTGTTGATTTCAAGGATTGAATTTGTTGGTTAATATGGAGAGTTTGGGGCAAATGCTGCCTGGAAGTTTTGTATGGAGAGGCTTGCAGCTATTATAACAGTTTACAAGCTTAAACTTGTTTTCATGAAATTTGCTTATGTAAAGCAAGGGCTTACTGTATTATTATTATTATCACATGAAGATGAAAATACATGTGAAAAATGCAATCTCTAGAACAAAAGGAGTTGTATACAGGTATAAGTAAATAAGGAAGATTATGATATGACTACTTGTGAAAACTTCACTACAAAATCATACCTACCATAGTACCACTTCTGAAGCAATTCTATGAATACCATTTTGAAAGATTAATGCAGAAAACTGGCCCTTAGGCTATGTTTTTGGGAAGATATGCACAAGATTTGATCCAAGAAGTCGCTAGAGAACTACACTGCCCCATTTCAATTTAAACTCGGTACACCATAGTAACTTGTGTAATATCAAGTTGACAGGTAATGGCATTAATAAGATATTGCAGCCCATTCACCTGTTTTAATAGTATTTATAGGAAGGATGAGGACGCTAATACATGTACATATGGGCCAATAGGCTTTCTGCAGTTACCTTCATTCTTATATACCGATGTACAACACAATTAGAAAGTAGAAATTGACGTGTTTTCTTCTTAATAACTTATTAAACCAAAGGTCTTTTTATGTCAGAAGAACGGCAGAAACTGGATCTATATATGAAAACTCTTTCAGGACAAAATTTAAAGTAAAACTAAAGATATTTGTAGTTGTATAAAAGTTGCATTTTTCATCGGTCGTAGAGCCGGAAATCCGCAATATTCATCTCAGAACAATGCTTATTTCACGCAGAATCGTTAATAAACGTAAGATTTTTATACGTCTCAAGAAAGATAGAAACATAAATTTACTTTAATCTAGTTTTACATAATCTAGTTTTACTTTAAATTTTGTCCTGAAAGAGTTTTCATATATAGATCCAGTTTCTGCCGTTCTTCTGACATAAAAAGACCTTTGGTTTAATAAGTTATTAAGATGTTTTCAACAATATTACTAGGGCGTTCACCGATTCCAACATGGGCGACCCTTTTGGAAACGCATGGAAACGCAACACTTGGGTTGACCCGATTGACAGACTGGTTATATTCCAAAAGGGGTAATTTATGACAGAACAACTGACCACTATCCTACTTTCCTCATAGCAAACATTGACACATCACCACCAGAAACCAAAAAACTTTCATTCAGGCTACATAGTGAATCAGCTTTAGGTAATCTCTCTAATGCACTCCACAATATTAACTGGGAATCTGAATTTAATAATTCACAGGATATAAACTCATCAACTAACCTCTTTCTCTCCAAAACTCTAAGCCTCTACAACACTCACTGTCCCCTCCTTACCAAACAAGTAACTGATAAAAGAAAAAATAACCCGTGGCTCACAAGTGGCATAATTAAATCAATCAACAAAAAACATGAATACGAAAAGAAATTTAGGAGTGGCCTAGTTTCAATGGAAGTAGTTAAAAGGTACTCGTCAGTGCTTACCAGTATCATAAGAAAAGGAAAACTTTCATATTATGAGACTAAATTCAAAGAAGCAAAAGGCAACATGAAAAGCACATGGAATACCATCTCTAACATCCTGGGAACTAAACAACACTCCCACAACCAGATAACACTCTCTAAGGATGGCCTTACACTGTCATCTGACTTAGAAATGGCGAATGAATTTAAGGGGCCATGGTAATAGGATATAAGAAAGTGTTGCAGGGTATTCATAATTTATTATCCTGATACATGTGAAAGGTGCTGCACCTAGGCCAAGTTTCAGCATCTCAGCCTAAATAGAGAAGGAGAAAAAAAAAAAAAAAAAAAAAAAAAAAAAATTTCAACCATGTTCAATTGATTTCACAGCCCACAATTGTGAACCAAAATCATTTCTACGACACTCACCTATGACGTTACTATATAATAAAGATTTTTATGTCACATCTTTATCCCAGCTGTATTTAGTGCAATAATACAGATTTTTAAAAGTTTCCCAAAAACGTATGCAACAAAATGAAGTGTATCATTATTTATAAAATCAATAAATCTACGTAGATAAGAATAATGACGTAATTTTTTAGAGGCGTAAACTCTACATATAATGTGCAAGTTTCATGTAAATTGAATAATAAATAAAGGCTGTGAAACCAGATCTAGTTGTAAAAGTTGGAGTTGCGTAGCGCGCGCGACAAGTTACTCTACTCGCGGTCACTCGTGACAATGCGTGATTTACGCATTTGCGGCCAGCTCGTACCTTCTATGGAGAGCTCGCATGCATCTAGCTTTCAATGCTTGTCTCTTGTTCGTTTGGTAAGTCATATTGCAGTACAAATAACAATAATAGCATGAGTTCTGGGAGATATTGTGAGAGCGCGTCAGCGATAGAACCACTCCCCACGAGAGACATACAGTCACTGATGGGGCTGAGCCACGTACCACCCTCTCTCTCACACGATACTGTTGCCAATGAGTGAGTTTATATTCATTTTATGCATAACATGTTATTTTCAACGCTATTACGAAAAATAAGACTTCTACAACGTAAGATACAATACCCCGCGGCGCACTCACGCCGCGAGGACCAGATTCATGAAAGTTGCAACGGGAAATTTGACTCTAATTACGTTATTTTTCAAGATATCATTAAACGGTTTGGAACACAGCGTTGCCAGAACGTTGTAGTATTTTTTGTAATTTTTCGTAAATATTCCATTTTTCTTCGGGTTTTCGGTTACCATGGCTCCTTAATAGCTTCTTTTCATCGATTGGTGCTAACCTTGCAAGTAAAATCCCACAGACTCAGACACATATCAACACATATCTCTCAGGCAGCTATCCAAACTCTCTTCTCCTCTCACCAGTCCGCCCGTCAGATGTTGTGTCCATCATACACTCACTAAAAACCAAAGCTGGGAACATCAGTGAAATCCCATCCATTGTATACAAGAGCGCCTCCCATGCCCTTGCGCCACCTATAGCTCTGCTGTTCAACAAATCCCTTGAGTGTCATACCTTCCCTGATATCCTTAAAAAAGCAAGAGTAACGCCAGTTCATAAAGGAGGTAATCCGTCAGACATAAACAACTATAGACCAATATCGAACCTAACCATACTATCAAAAATATTTGAAAAAATTATCTACAAACAGCTCTACTCCTAACTCGTAAAATTCGACATTCTTAGCCCCTGTCAGTTTGGATTCCGCTCTCAAAAGAGTACCAACGATGCAATTATTAGTCTCCTTGATATAATTTACTCAGCTCTTGACAAAAATGAGTTTCCAATTGGACTCTTCATTGACCTGAGAAAGGCCTTTGATACTGTTAATCACGATTACCTCTTAAGTAAACTCCATCATTATGGAATCCGAGGCCATGCACTGGACTATATCCAATCCTATCTTAGTGATAGACACCAATGTGTAGCCATCAATAATATAATCTCTCCCATTCTACCAATAACTTTTGGAGTGCCACAGGGCAGCATCTTGGGACCTCTTCTTTTTCTTATATACATTAATGATCTGCCTAATGTCTCTAACATTCTGAAACCTATTTTGTTTGCTGATGATACTACCCTCATCTACTCCAACCCCAACCCACATACACTAAATGGTGTTGTTAATAATGAACTAAAAAAAGTCCACTTATGGATGTCAACCAACAAACTAACACTTAACATAGAAAAGACCTACTACATCCTATTTGGAAGCAAATCTACAAATGCAATTCAGCTTCAGATTGACAATGTAAACATTAGCAATAAAAATGATGGAAAGTTTCTTGGCATATTCCTAGACAAGAGACTCAACTTCAGTACCCACATATAACACATAACTAAGAAAGTCTCTAAAACAGTTGGTATACTCTCCAAAATCAGATACTATGTTCCTAACTCTGCTCTCATCTCTCTATATTATGCACTAATCTATCCCTATCTCAACTATGGTATCTGTGCATGGGGTTCAACCACTGCAAACCACCTCAAGTCCATCATCACCCAGCAAAAATCTGCTATCATAATAATATCAAATTCTGCTTTCAGACAACACACAGCCCCCTTGTTTAACTCCCTAAACATGCTAAACATAATCTCACTCCACAAATTCTCTTGTGTCAACTACATTTACAAAACCCTGTTCTTAAATGCAAATCCTTGTCTGAAACTCTTCTTGGACAGATGTAATAGGACCCATTATCACCACACCAGAAATAAATATCTCTTTGATATCCCCAGAGTTAAACTTAATCTGTGTAAACACTATGCAAATAAAGGGACCCAGTTTATGGAACTCACTCCCTATTGAATTGAAAAGCTGTCCAACTTTTACATCATTCAAAATCAATACTAAAAAGTACCTAATTTCATCTTCATAGTTTTTCACTTTTTGCCTTAAAATTGCACTGTATCAATTGCTACCCAATCTCCCAACCTTTATGTTCCCAATTTGAACATCTTTACCATTGTGATCATTGCTGTTTTCTTATATGTGCTGCCAATCTGTTGTATGGTGTTTATAAATCTTGTTTATGTGTATCTTTTGCTACCCAGTCTCCCAATCTTTATGTACCCAATCTGAACATCTTTACCATTGTGATCATTGCTGTCTTATATGTGCTGTCAATCTGCTGTATGGTGTCTATTAACCTTGTTTAAATTACTAATCAAGCTGTCAATGTAATTAATCAGAGCTTTAATATAACAATGTGCTTTAATATACCTACTTATCTCTCTCATCTCATTTTTCTCTTGCAATGTATCTTTATCATTTATCAATTCTGATTGAAATTACCTACTTAAAATTATCTGCTAGATTAAGGACCTGCCCGAAACGCTGTGCGTACTAGTGGCTTTACAAGAATGTAAATACTGTACTATCCAATGTATTCTCACAAACCCAATGTACCTTCTTGTATATATATAAATAATTAAATAAATAAATAAATAACAGGGTCTGAGACATAATCACAACACACGAGAAGGTAAACAACACATTGTAATGTACACAAACACGACCGGACGCACACACAGAAGGTCGCCCGTGGTCGGTTGTTTTGGGTCAACCATCTTGATTGTTATACGATAGCTATTCTCGTATATAACTACGTATTACAGTTAAACACCGAGTAAATAATATTAATTACAAAAAATGATACATGGCTGTCACCACAAGCCTTACATGTTAAAGTGATTATTTAGTGAATTACGTTCGCTCCAGCAAGCAAGCTCCAGCTTGCGTTTACATTGTTCATACTTCTTCACATTGTTCATGCAACTTTCAGTGATTGGTGGATTCTGACCCCTAGGTCCTTCTCTTCATCAATCTGTTCCAAAGGTAATATTGCCCATGCAAGCAGTTCCCGTGGTGCAGTGGTAAGACACTCGCCTGGCGTTTCGAGAGGGCCTGGGTTCGTATCCTGGCTGGGGAGGGTTTACTGGGTGTCAATCCTTAACTCTAGCCTCTGTTTACCCAACAATAAAATGGGTACTTGGTTGTTAAATTATTTGGCGGGTCATATTCCGGGGAACATAGGATTAAGGACTTGTCCGAAACGCTTCCCGTGCTAGTGGTTGTGTCTGAGAGAGACTGCAGGATCCGTGTGAGGGCTGATGAACTCCCGGTTGCAATTCTTTTACTGTGTCGTGGCACAATCGATTAAGGCGCGTTTGGGACCCTCTTGGACGTAGGTTCGAACCCTCATCACGGTCCTTGTGAATTTGTTGATTTGGTAGTTGTGATACCCATTGTTATGCCCCACATGTAAAGGTTTTAATTTTTCGATATAGAGAAGCATTTGCCAGTCTTCTGAACACTTAATAATAATAATTCAATGTGTCGAGGGACAAGAAGCCAGGATGTATTCATACACGTTTTGACTTTTATGAGCCTCTGTAACCCTTTCCACCACTGCCCACGGGATGGGTATGGGGTGCATAATAAAGATATTGAATCGACTTGTTTTAACCATTATTTTATCCATTGTACCATCTACTCCATGTCTTTGTACTGATCTTGCCAGTCTTTCATGTGGTAGCTTATCAAACGCTTTAGCGAAGCCCATGTATACTGCTCATACAGGGAGTCCTTTATCTTAATAACCAGTTACCCTTTCCGAAAATGTGAGCAGATTTGTAAAGCAGGATTTTATTTTTGTTTTGTAACAAATCCATATTGCGTTGATATTACTAGATTTTTTACGATATGTTAAATTTCACCGTGACTTCTTCCTAGGGCTTGATATGCGAGGTCCGACTGATCGGACGGTAGAGTTCTGGCGAAGTACTGTCTTTTTTTTTTTTTTTTTTTTTCTTTTTGTGATATATACAGGAGTTGTTACATTCTTGTACAGCCACTAGTACGCGTAGCGTTTCGGGCAAGTCCTTAATCCTGTGGTCCCTGGAATACGATTCCCTGCCGCGAAGAATCGTTTTTTCATCCAAGTACACATTTTACTGTTGCGTTAAACAGAGGCTACAGTTAAGGAATTGCGCCCAGTAAATCCTCCCCGGCCAGGATACGAACCCATGACATAGCGCTCGCGGAACGCCAGGCGAGTGTCTTACCACTACACCACGGAGACTGGACTGGTCTTCTTTGAAAATGAAGGGGGGTAACATTTGCATATTTTCAATCTTGGGAAACTATCCCTTAGTCTAGAGATTATTGGAAATGTTGTATTAGTTGTAGACATAGTAAGTACATCATTCATACCCTATTGTTTTGGATTCATTTTTGTGATATAATCTCTCAGACGTTTCAGAGTCCAATAATCGGTTTGATGGGACAAGACTGCCATTCCTACCATAAAATTGAAACTAATTAAACTAACTACGCATCTAAACTAACGCTGCATATTTAATATAAAGGGAAAGAGAAGCACTGGAACAAAAAGAGGGAGAATAGAAGAGAAAATGAAGAAGGGAATAAGAGAACTGAAGAGCATGAGCGAGCCCCTCCCCCCCCCACCCAGAACAGAGTGTGTAGACTCGTTCTCTCCGCCGCCCGGGGCTCAACACCGAAAACGTCTTAGCCCAGCAACCCTTGTCTGAGCCTCCTCTATTGAGCCCGTGCTCTCTCTAAACACATTAAAAAAAGAACAGTTCCAACCAAACCTCTCGTTCACTCGGAAGCATATATATATTTCTTACATATTCATATTCTTCCATATTTAGGTATAAATCGGTGGATTTTTTTAATGAGTAATACAGCCTCCACATGCGACGAACTTGCAGAAAATAATCAACACAAACAGGTTAGGATTTGCCAAACTACTGACAAGAGGCTAGATTCACGAAGTAGTTACGCAAACACTTACGAACCTGTACATCTTTTCTCAATCTTTGGCGGCTTTGTTTACAATTATTAAACAGTTAATAAGCTCCGAAGCACCAGGAGGCTGTTTATAACAATAACAACAGTTGATTGGGAAGTTTCATGCTTGTAAACTGTTTAATAAATGTAACCAAAGCCGTCAAAGATTGAGGAAATTTGTACACGTTCGTAAGTACTTGCGTAGCTGCTTCGTGAATCTGGCCCAAGGAGACAAAATGCGGCCCCACACGTTTTTTTGAAGCTAAACAAATTTAACGAAACGAGAAATTCACTTTAGATGGATTTTATGGAAGAGTTTAATAGCGGAACGCTACTGTGCGCTTCACTGTTGCTTAAGGGTAATAAACCTTTGTGGTGATGGGAGGGCTGGAGGAGGTAGTTGCGAACATGAGAGGGAATAGGAAGAGCAGGGGGTAGGAAGAAAAGGAGAAGGAGGGTAATGAAGAGAATAGCGACAAAGAAAAGAGGAAGAGAACGCGGAAGAGAGGTCATAGGGACGAAGGAGCACGGAGGAAAACAGACAAGGAGAACATTCACAATGATTAAGGGAAGAAAGAGCACATGGAAGGAAGAAAAGTATTTTCCAATAAATGACGAGGAAGAGACGGGGAAGATGAAGAGAAATAAATACAAGGAAGAAAAAAGGAGTAAAGTTGAATGAAACTTAATAATGTCAGCGACAGTAACGAGACACAGAGTACTCTATATACCCCTTCTAGGAACAATATTGTTGGGAATAATAACAGAATACTCGATAGAGCGTCGGCCTCACACGAGTGGGGGGGTCCACGGTTCAAGCCTCCTATACAGCCCTGCCAGGTGAATGGAATATTGTTGGGAATGACTGTAAATACCAGCATTCTTCCCCATAGCTCACATTCGTCCCACACATGGCCCCCATGTCCCAACATGCACACAGCACTCGTCACACATCCCACACCCGCCACATCCCACACCCGCCACATCCCACACCTGCCACATCCCACACCTGCCACACCCTACACCCGCCACACCCTCAAGCAGAAGCATCAACGATTCCCCCAGCCAGCCATCCTAGTCTGTCCCATAAACCCGAAGGATTATGCAAAGCAGGATGCCAGGAACAAGATATTCATTTTCTAAGATATTTCCAAACTTTGCATATGGGAGCGGGTGAGGACTGGGCGTTTGGCAGAGACAGAACTTTTTCTGGAGGAATGTCGGTACGAGACCAGGGTACGAGACCAGGGTACGAGACCAGGGTACGAGACCAGGGTACGAGACCAGGGTACGAGACCAGGGTACGAGACCAGGGTACGAGACCAGGGTACGAGACCAGGGTACGAGACAAGGGAGGTGAAGGGGTATGACTCCTAAGCCATATACTCTACGGTACTTGCACATATACATTGGATTAACTTGAGAATACTTTATACATGTATATACACATAAATAAATAATATATATACAATAGTTCTTACATTCTTGTACAGCCACTAGCGTCTCGGGCAGGTCCTTAACCCTAATTTTCCCCGGAATACGACCCGCCAAATCGTTTAACAACCAGGTGCCCAATCACTGCTGGGTGAACAGAGGCTACAGTTAAGGATTGGCGCCCAGTAAATCCTCCCCGGTCAGGATACGAACCCAGGCCAAAGCACTCGCGAAACACCAGGCGAGTGTCTTACCACTTTGCCACGGGGGACTATCAGGTGTACTCACCTAGTTGTACTTTCAGGATGGTTGGGGGGTAGGGGGATTGAGCTTTGGCTCTTTGATCCCGCCTCTCAATTTGTGCAGTACACAAGCCGTGTGTTCCTTTGTAACGGTCATTCCAGAGGGGGAAAGGTGGGGATGGAATGAGTCCAGGCCCATCAGCCGAATCCAACAGCCTGGTTGACCAGTCCAGCAACCAGAAGGCCTGGTCTGGAGGACCGGGCCGCGGGGATGTTGAGCCCCGAAATCCTCGCAAGGCAGTCATCGCAAGGGGTGTAGGGAAGAGACTGGTTCAAGGCTCTGTTTGTTTTATCTGGAAACTTATAAAATAGTGATGGGCATGTTGAAGCGAGTGTGTGTGTGTGTGTGTGTGTGTGTGTGTGTGTGTGTGTGTGTGTGTGTGTGTGTGTGTGTGTGTGTGTGTGTGTGTGTGTGCGCGTGCCCGTGTGTGTGTGTGGAGAGAGGGTAAAGGTATGAGTGGGCTGCGTAGTGACAACACAACTGACTGAAATAATTTACAGAAAATTACTGAATGCAGGTCTGTTATTGTAAGAAATATAACTGAATCCTCATGCAGTAAAAGGTGGTGATTTTGGTAATGTAAATATAAGCTAAGGATTTATTTATTTATTTATTTATTTATTTATATACAAGAAGGTACATTGGGTTTACGAGAGTACAGAGACTTGAAGTTATACATTCTTGTACAGCCACTAGCACGCATGGCGTTTCAGGCAGGTCCTTAATCTAACATATAATTTTAAGAAGGTAATTTCTAGCAAAATTATAAAAAAAAATGTTTACAGGTACATTGTAAGAAAGTGTAAAAATACATTGTAATAAGGTATAAAAGTTCATTGTAAGAAGGCATAAAAATGCATTGTAACAAAGTATAACAAAAAAATACATTGTTTAAGAAATTTGACAGAAAAAAGTAGGTACATTAAAGTAAACTTAAGGAGGTATCCACAGGTATACAGGATTATAGGTAGGTACCCACAGGTACACAGGATTATAGGTAGGTACCCACAGGTACACAGGATTATAGGTAGGTACCCACAGGTACACAGGATTATAGGTAGGTACCCACAGGTACACAGGATTATAGGTAGGTACCCACAGGTACACAGGATTATAGGTAGGTACCCACAGGTACATTTGGATTATAGGTAGGTACCCACAGGTACACAGGATTATAGGTAGGTACCCACAGGTACACAGGATTATAGGTAGGTACCCACAGGTACACAGGATTATAGGTAGGTACCCACAGGTACACAGGATTATAGGTAGGTACCCACAGGTACACAGGATTATAGGTAGGTACCCACAGGTACACAGGATTATAGGTAGGTACCCACAGGTACACAGGATTATAAATATAGTCTAGTTTATAGTTTAACAGTTGAGTGGCAGGTTGTGTGATGATGTTGTATTAATAATCATGTCATTTCTTGCTATATATATATATATATATATATATATATATATATATATATATATATATATATATATATATATATCATCACCTATTTCCTTCTCTTTATCTACGATTCTTAATTTGTTCACGTTTATAATACTATATATAATCTACTCTGCGCGTTTTTCTGTCTGCTATCCTGTGTTTGCGTCTCTCTCTCTCTCTCTCTCTCTCTCTCTCTCTCTCTCTCTCTCTCTCTCTCTCTCTCTCTCTCTCTCTCTCTCTCTCTCTCTCTCTCTCTCGTTGCTCTCGTTTTTCAAATGTGAGAGAGTTTCTCTCAATTTTTCAAATGTGGTAGACAGCATACATATATTAAACCCTTTCCTTTCACTGAAAGAAAAGGAGAGAAAATAAGATAGTGTTAAAGTAGGGGGGGAAGGTGAGGCAGGGAAGAAAGTGCTATGACTTGGTGTAACCACTTAGACACGGAGCCCTTCCTCTTACCTCCCTCTCTCACTTCTCTCCCCCCCCTCTCACTCCTCTCCCCCCCCTCACTCCTCCTCCTCTTCCCTCTTTTAAACTCCTCTACCCAGCCTATTCCCTCTTGTCAGACGCTGCAGGTCCTTTATGTTAGAGACTTTTGAAAAGGAGCCGAGTCGGCTTGTATTTCCCCCTATGAACACAAGAGCTGACGTATCTATTTATGGTGTTATCTGTGTAGACAGAATTATTGCAATATATTGCTTATAATAACAGGAGCCAGCTGGTGTTATATTGTTCCCAATAACAGTATAGCCAGCTGGTGTTATAATGTTCCCAATAACAGGAGCCAGCTGGTGTTATAGTGTTCCCAATAACAGGAGCCAGCTGGTGTTATATTGTTCCCAATAACAGGAGCCAGCTGGTGTTATAATGTTCCCAATAACAGGAGCCAGCTGGTGTTATAGTGTTCCCAATAACAGGAGCCAGCTGGTGTTATATTGTTCCCAATAACAGGAGCCAGCTGGTGTTATATTGTTCCCAATAACAGGAGCCAGCTGGTGTTATAGTGTTCCCAATAACAGGAGCCAGCTGGTGTTATATTGTTCCCAATAACAGGAGCCAGCTGGTGTTATAGTGTTCCCAATAACAGGAGCCAGCTGGTGTTATAATGTTCCCAATAACAGGAGCCAGCTGGTGTTATAATGTTCCCAATAACAGGAGCCAGCTGGTGTTATATTGTTCCCAATAACAGGAGCCAGCTGGTGTTATAATGTTCCCAATAACAGGAGCCAGCTGGTGTTATATTGTTCCCAATAACAGGAGCCAGCTGGTGTTATAATGTTCCCAATAACAGGAGCCAGCTTGTGTTATAATGTTCCCAATAACAGGAGCCAGCTTGTGTTATAATGTTCCCAATAACAGGAGCCAGCTTGTGTTATAATGTTCCCAATAACAGGAGCCAGCTGGTGTTATAGTGTTCCCAATAACAGGAGCCAGCTGGTGTTATAATGTTCCCAATAACAGGAGCCAGCTGGTGTTATAATGTTCCCAATAACAGGAGCCAGCTGGTGTTATAATGTTCCCAATAACAGGAGCCAGCTGGTGTTATAATGTTCCCAATAACAGGAGCCAGCTGGTGTTATAATGTTCCCAATAACAGGAGCCAGCTGGTGTTATAATGTTCCCAATAACAGGAGCCAGCTGGTGTTATAATGTTCCCAATAACAGGAGCCAGCTGGTGTTATAATGTTCCCAATAACAGGAGCCAGCTGGTGTTATAATGTTCCCAATAACAGGAGCCAGCTGGTGTTATAATGTTCCCAATAACAGGAGCCAGCTGGTGTTATAATGTTCCCAATAACAGGAGCCTGCTGGTGTTATAGTGTTCCCAATAACAGGAGCCAGCTGGTGTTATAATGTTCCCAATAACAGGAGCCTGCTGGTGTTATAGTGTTCCCAATAACAGGAGCCTGCTGGTGTTATAGTGTTCCCAATAACAGGAGCCAGCTGGTGTTATAATGTTCCCAATAACAGGAGCCTGCTGGTGTTATAGTGTTCCCAATAACAGGAGCCAGCTGGTGTTATAGTGTTCCCAATAACAGGAGCCTGCTGGTGTTATAGTGTTCCCAATAACAGGAGCCTGCTGGTGTTATAATGTGTTATATTGTAACACCTAACACCGGCAGCTTACGGAAGTGGTGTACATTGCGTCTTAACCTCTCTGATCGCTGCTGCAGAGAAGAACATTGTCGCTTTTATGCATTGGATTTATTTCCGGTAAAATTACATTGGATTTTGGCTTGATAAATGGAACCACGTGGGTATTTCTCATTACTGCTTCCGCCTACTGGACGGGGTTCGGTTCCCGGTGGTCCAAGTCCTATTTAGTCACACTGGCTTAGCATTCATTCTCTCTTGATTATTATCTAACCGTTCTTTCCGCCCTCTCCTCCGTTTTCTCTTGTGCCTCCATCTTCTCTCTCTCTCTCTCTCTCTCTCTCTCTCTCTCTCTCTCTCTCTCTTAATAAGGTGATTAAATCCTACACCTCTCACGTTCACCCAAAAAAAGAAGAGATAATGGGAATATAAACAGAAGTTAGTTATTAATATAATAATACCCGCCTGGGGCGCCCTCTGTAAGGCCCGTATAATGCCAACTCTTCCACTTAAAAATAGATTTAATTTCACTCGTAGGAAGATTTTGATGTAACCCACCCATCCTACCCCCTCCTCCACCCATGTAACCCATGTATTCTACCCACTCGCCCTCCCCATGTAACCCACCCATCCATTTGTCAACCAACTAATGCCCAAACCTGCCCGAAACGCTGCGCGTACTAGTGGCTTTACAAGATTGTAAATACTATGCTATGTATTCTCAGAAACCCAATGTACCTTCTTGTATATAAATAAATAAATAACTCATCTACAATCCATGAGTTACAAACGCACCCTACTGGCATTCATACCCACTTCACCTACCTCTTACCCAATCCAGTGATCTACCTTTAACTACTCCCCCCCCCCAAACTACCCTATCTACAGACTCCCCCAGACAATAACCAGGCATCCTACTATTCTTTCTAATCATTCATCTATTCTACTTCATCACCCTTCCCCCTTCCTTATATTTATTCTGATCTACCAACACCTCTATCCTTTCTACCATCTACCTTACCCATAATTACCCCTAAGCAGCTCTACTCAAGCTATTCTACCAATTCACCTACCAAATCTGCACAAATATAATACCCATATATATATATATATATATATATATATATATATATATATATATATATATATATATATATATATATATATATACAGTGGATAGAATAATATATCAACCGATCCTCCTGTTTAGACAGTACTTTTTGTAACTGTGTGCACCATAGTACAAATAATGACATACTAAGCAATTAGATAGTAAACCTTTGTACTATTGACTTTATAGAGTCTGAAAAATGAAGCTAATAAACAAGCTTAAATATCCCTAGGCCTATTATAGCACACATATGTACTATAATTAGGGCCTCAAATAGCGTGTATTAGGCCTAGGAAGATTAGTTTAGTTTGCCTTTACAACATAAGTAGAAAATCGTTTTCTCAGTTTGTCCAAATTCAACAGTACCGTTTTCTACAATCTAATTACGTTGTTCGTAATTAGTCGGTATATGTACTATGGTCCTCATCCTTCCTATAAGTGCTACCAAAACAGGACAATGGGCTATATATAATATATATTATATATGTTCTACCCACCCAAGCATTTTGATCAACATATTAACACACCATCTACCTACCCAATGGCACCACATCCACCTCCATCCACACTCTCCCACATCCTTCTCTTCCACCTCATCCATACCCCTCCCACCACCTCCACTTGTCCTCGGCTCGGATCATAACTTGTCGCTTGCTAGACACAACAGCCAAAGTTCCCCGGACACATCGTCCCTCCTCGTCCACGGAATTCCTAATGTTTACCCGCCGTCAGAGACAAAAGCGACGCGCGCCAAGCGCACCATATGCAGCCAACGCGCGCAATTTCACGCAACACACGCAAAACAAAATAAAAAATCGACGCGATATCCCACAAGCGCGAAGCGTGAGTTGCCTTGACGAGTATGTACTTAGCTAGTTGTGGGTAAAAAGGGCGAAGCTATAGCTCCCTGTCCCCGATTCTTTGTGTAATTGCCGGAGTGTAGTTACAGGATGAGAGCTATGCGTGGGGTGTCCCGTCTTCACAGTAATTGTGTGTGTGTGTGTGTGTGTGTGTGTGTGTGTGTGTGTGTGTGTGTGTGTGTGTGTGTGTGTGTGTGTGTGTGTGTGTGTGTGTGTGAGTGTGTGAAGTCCTAGATTTAATTAGGAGAGACCAAATTAAAAGGGTTTTACTGATATCTTGACGGTTTAAATTCGAAGGGCGAATTTAACCCACAGACAAAAGCAAGCCAAATATTCATAACTCCCGTATTGTTACAACCAACACAGTTGTAGGCTGAGTAGGCTAACACGTCTTTTGAGCTAACTGGCCCTTCACACAGCCCAATTAGCGTACAGAACCGAACAACCGTTAGGAGTCTTAAAAACCTGGATATGAATAGCCGGACAATGTTTTAAATACGATAAAATAATAATAATAATAATAATAATAGGTATGAGAGAGAGAGAGAGAGAGAGAGAGAGAGAGAGAGAGAGAGAGAGAGAGAGAGAGAGAGAGAGAGAGAGAGAGAGAGAGAGAGAGAGAGAGAGAGAGAGTGAGAGAGAGAGAGGTTATTTTGAGAATACTCCTCATCCCCACGCATATTAACAGACGTTTCTGTCCCCCTGAAGATATCCACAACATGGACCAAAACCAATTATGTTATCCTCTCAATGTTATCTTTTTTCTGATGAAAAAAATCACTTGGTGTCGTTCAAGTCCATGACGGAGCGGACGGAGTTCCCAGTCATGTTCAAAGTTCATGTCGGTGTTGAGTTCATGTTCTTCAGTTCATGTTAGGGGAGTGTAGCACCGTCACGTTTACCATTTGTGATATCGAACGTGTTCGTTCTATCTTGCATTTTTGTTCATGTCACAGCCCGCATTTCAATCACTTCTTTCGTTCATTTTGCAAAGTTGCAAAAGGTTTCTCAGAATCCACCGTTATTCCAGGTCTTGTACTGGACCAGCAGTGAATTTACTAATTCACTGATGGTACCGGGCCCGGTAAATCACTGTTGGTACCGGGCCCGGTAAATCACTGGTGCTACTGGACCCGGTAAATCACTGGTGCTACTGGACCCGGTAAATCACTGGTGCTACTGGACCCGGTAAATCACGGGTGGTACTGGACCCGGTAAATCACTGGTGCTACTGGACCCGGTAAATCACTGGTGCTACTGGACCCGGTAAATCACTGGTGCTACTGGACCCGGTAAATCACTGGTGCTACTGGGCCCGGTAAATCACTGGTGCTACTGGACCCGGTAAATCACTGGTGCTACTGGACCCGGTAAATCACTGGTGCTACTGGACCCGGTAAATCACTGGTGCTACTGGACCCGGTAAATCACGGGTGGTACTGGGCAGTAAATCATTATTTACTGAACCTCCTCTCGCTCCCAGGAGCAACACAAGGCCAAATCTACTTTAAGGCATTAAGCTGAAGGAAAAAAACGTCGCTAAACCGATTCCCAGCACTAAACCATTAGTCATTCAACCTGTTTGTTTTCGTCCCAGCTACTGGGAACAAAAAGTTGCAAGTAGCACGGGCTATGGTGAGCCCCGTAGTGGACTGACCTGGCACAGGAGCGGGGCAAGTAGCACGGGCTATGGTGAGTCCGTAGTGGACTGACCTGGCACAGGAGCGGGGCAAGTAGTACGGGCTATGGTGAGTCCGTAGTGGACTGACCTGGCACAGGAGCGGGGCAAGTAGTACGGGCTATGGTGAGTCCGTAGTGGACTGTCCTGGCACAGGAGCGGGGCAAGTAGCACGGGCTATGGTGAGTCCGTAGTGGACTGACCTGGCACAGGAGCGGGGCAAGTAGCACGGGCTATGGTGAGCCCCGTAGTGGACTGACCTGGCACAGGAGCGGGGCAAGTAGCACGGGCTATGGTGAGCCCCGTAGTGGACTGACCTGGCACAGGAGCGGGGCAAGTAGTACGGGCTATGGTGAGTCCGTAGTGGACTGACCTGGCACAGGAGCGGGGCAAGTAGCACGGGCTATGGTGAGCCCGTAGTGGACTGACCTGGCACAGGAGCGGGGCTGTAACTGTTCTTCGACCTGCGATGATTGATAAAGATTAAGCCACCCAAAAGGTGGCACGGGCATGAATAGCCCGCTTAAGCTCGATCAGTAATTATACAAGTGAGGAAAGGAAGAGGAGGATGGAAGAGGAGGAAGGAAGAGGAGGATGGAAGAGGAGGAAGGAAGAGGAGGATGGAAAAGAAGGATGGAAGAGGAGGATGGAAGAGGTAGAAGATTTAATGGTAGTGGTATTAATGGCATAATTACGGGCTCACCATAGCCCGTGCTACATGGACAGTTCGTTCCGTGTAGTTAAATCTAAAACAACAACAACAACAAACAACTGGAGTAGAGCCGGGTAGAGGGGAACAAAGCTGGTGGACGGAGAAGTGAGGGGCAAGAGAAGAAGAAGTAGCGAGAAAAGTAGACTGAAAGAAAGGACTGAAAAAAAGATAGGAGCAACCAATAGGAGAAGAAAGGAAAATAGAGGACACTCAATGTGAAACGAAGGAGGGGGGGGGGGGAGGAAAAGGAAGGAAGAGGATGAGCAAACAAAAGAAAGGACAGTTGAGCAAGCGAGAGAGAGAGAGAGAGAGAGAGAGAGAGAGAGAGAGAGAGAGAGAGAGAGAGAGAGAGAGAGAGAGAGAGAGAGAGAGAGAGAGAGAGAGAGAGAGAGAGAGAGACAGAGAGAGACAGAGAGAAACAGAGAGAAAGGTGTGAGAAGAGACGGTGTGTATACTCAGAGTACACAACCACGAAAAAACGGAACAGGAGGAAAGGGAAGGAAAAGAGAAGGGGAGGAACAACGAAAGTCGGGAAAGACAAAAGTAGGAGAGAAGGAATTGTTAGGACTTAAGACGGGTTAGAGGTACACGCAAAAGAAAATGGTATAAGAAAATATAATAAAAATAGAGAAAAAGGTATGGAAGGGGCAAGAAAAAGGGCAAGAGGAAGAAAAAAGTATAAAAAAATTAGGAAAGAAAAGGTAGAAAGGGAGGTTAGGATCAAATAAATATAAAGCAAAGGGAGTTGGTGATAAAAGAGGAGGTAAAGAGGACGAGAGAATAGAAGGGGGGCAGAATAAGGGGGAGAGGGGAAGGGGGAGGGTTGAAAATGGGAAGGAGGAAGGGAGGAAGAATAATTAACGAGGGGAAAGGTTGAGAGTGGGCGAGGGGAGAATATCTGGACCTCAGCTGACTATTTATAGAAACCATAATAGCCCCTCTTTATAAGACTAAGCCACAACAGTGCTGGGTGTCCCTTGTTTATGTGATTACTGGTGGCTTGCTCCCCCCCTCCTGCCAGCTGGCTGGCTCCTGCTCCGTCCTCTCTCAGCTGGCTGGCTCCTCCTCCGTCCTCTCCCAGCTGGCTGCTGCTCCTCTACCCACTCCCAGCTGGCTGGCTCCTCCATCCTCTCCCAGCTGGCTCCTCCATCATCTCCCAGCTGGCTTCTCCTCCACCCTCTCCCAGCTGGCTCCTCCATCCTCTCCCAGCTGGTTAGGTAGAGGGTCAAACAAGTGATGGCCCCTCTCTCTCCCTCCCTTCCTGTCTCTGCCTCCCTTCTCTCTCTCTCTTCTTCCCTCCCCCTCCCTCCATCTCTCCCTCCCTCTTTCTCTTTCTCTCTCTCTCACCGTCTCAAGTGCTCACGGACAAACATATCATTAATATATATGAAAAAAACTGTCTTAAGCTTGGAAATACAATTTAATAAGGTTTACTTTGTTCCGTGTAGCTAAAAAAAAAAGTTTTTAATGTTACTTCCCTTTAACTTATTATAAAAATATAATTTTATTGCATTATGAATGTCAAAGATATTTTGAAATCCAGTGACAACGATTCTCATCTTGTGCTTGCAAAAGGAAAACTGCATTTATTTCTCAGACAACTGCATTTATTTCTCAGACAACTGCATTTATTTCTCAGACAACTGCATTTATTTCTCAGACAACTGCATTTATTTATCAGACAACTGCACTTATTTCTTAGACAACTGCATTTGTTTCTCAGACAACTGCATTTATTATTTAGACAACTGCATTTATTTCTTAGACAACTGCATTTATTATTTAAACAACTGCATTTATTTCTCAGTCAACTGAGAAATATTCCCATGTAATATTCTCTACAACTCTTTCTTTCCACGCCTTCCCTGTGGCCACAGTATCCAACAGCGACGTTGGTTCGACGTTGAAAAGACGCCAATTGAACGTTGAATTGACGTTGGTATTGGATATTGTATTCACCGGGTTAATCAAATGGTTCAAGGGGGAACCGGAGCGTCATAGCTTCCTTAATTTCCA
This sequence comes from Procambarus clarkii, assembly GCF_040958095.1. Classification (NCBI taxonomy): domain Eukaryota; kingdom Metazoa; phylum Arthropoda; class Malacostraca; order Decapoda; family Cambaridae; genus Procambarus; species Procambarus clarkii. The sequence continues at coordinate 6,764,038 of NC_091231.1, read as the reverse complement.
GACATATGGGTTGAAAATCCCATTAAGAACACAATATCCTGTCCCCCCTTGTCGCAGCCCCTCTAACTTGCTCTTACATATAACCTGGATTACGCTTTATCGTTCAAAAAATGAAATCAGCTGAGTTTAATGTATCATTTTAGAATCCTTTTTTTACAAATTAAAATGGATATTTTGTAATTCTAAGAGGAGACATTCACCGTCTCTTCCCCGGGTGGACATGACACACAGAGAGAGAGAGAGAGAGAGAGAGAGAGAGAGAGAGAGAGAGAGAGAGAGAGAGAGAGAGAGAGAGAGAGAGAGAGAGAGAGAGAGAGAGAGAGAGAGAGAGAGAATAACAGCACAAAAGACAATACATTTATATAATGAACATCCGCTAAACTGAAGGGTATTAAACTTCCCAACAAACGACAACTAGAAGGGAAAATGTAGAGAGCGAGTTGAGAGGATCAACAAACTATAGGTAAGCAGCCGGCTATAATATCCACCCCCATCCACGAGGCGTTACACGAACGTCAACAACACGAACGTAATCAACACGAACGAGGACTCGCGTTGGTAATCTGGATATGAACGGATTAAACATGTTAAGTTAATGGCCCGGATGAATTTAACATTTGAGCGACTAAAAACAGCCGGGCTCGTTTTATATGTTTTAAACGGGTTCTCGCTAAAATTGATTTTTTTTTTGCAATTTGTGGTTTTATATCGATAATTAGTCCCACCTGAGCAGTAATGTTGAGTTTATTGCGTGTGCGTGTCAGCGTATACACACATGTGCACTTGTATATGTAATTGCTTGATTGCTTACATGTGTGTGTGTGTGAGCAAACAGTACTTCACTTTATTCACAGTATACATTCATAAGAAAATCTAAATGCACAAGTATCCCATTGAACTTGTATAACCAAAAAATCCCTTAAATCCCCATTTTCTCTCTCCTGTGCCTTAATAAATGTCAAACTTATATCAGGGGAAACTCTTCTTAATGGTGTTGTCAAATAAGCAATTTTTCCGCTTTCACGAATGCATAAAACAAAACAAAAATATGCAACACAATTATGTTGAGAGTTCGCTACAGTTGTCAAGGAATGCAATAACAAGCGAATGCTTTACCAAAATTTAATAATAGGAATTTATTTAATAAAGCTGTGAAAGCTGACATTTTTATCACAATCTCTCTTCTTTTTTTTTTAGGGTTGGGGGGATTTATATAAAATTATTTGTATTTTTTTTTGGGGGGGAGGGGGGCGAGATTTTTATTTTTATATTTTTATCACATGCGAATAATGTTGATTTATGTGTATTTTGGCAATAAATATGTTTCAGTATTTAGAAATATTGCTATGTTAAAAGCTATTACAGAAAACGATCACCAGAAAATATTTGTATACCGCCGGTCGTAAGGTCTGACGACCTCTGGAAGGTCACAAAGGTCACCACAATACCTTACTGACCAATCAGCAAGTTTACTCTAGCCCTGAAGGTATATTAAACTTAGAGTATACAACGAGAATCGGGTGTACACACACCTGGAGCCAGATTCACGAAAGCACTTACGCAAACACTTACGAACCTGTGCATCTTTTCTCAATCTTTGGCGGCTTTGTTTCTAATTATTAAACAGTTAATAAGCTCCGAAGCACCAGGAGGCTGTTTATAACAATAACAACAGTTGAATGGGAAGTTTTCATGCTTGTAAACTGTTTAATAAATGTAACCAAAGCCATCAAAGATTGAGGAAAGATGTACACGTTCGTATGTGCTTGCGTAAGTGCTTTCGTGAATCTGGCCCTTGGTTCTCTCACACCCGATATACACACACACACACACATCTTTTAATTAATATATAGCACAACTGTGTTTCACACAGGGAGATCAATGGTTAGCAAATTAATGGTTCTAAAGAGGATATGGAAGACTTAAAATCAACACCGATTAATAACTAAATTACTTCCGTCAGGTTTTATTGTCTAACACGTGATGGTAATTTACCCATCACTTGTCACCCTGCAAAGTTGGGTGAAGTTAGCTCCTGGGCCTCCACCTTCGAACAAACCTTTCCTTGTATATACGTTCATTAATTATAAAATCCATTTAGAAAACCGGTTAAAAAAAGTTTTAGAAAAGAATTTGATAAAAAAAACCCGATTACATGGTCTCTCGCGATTTTCTGATATGGGTAATGAAGAGCTTTGATTGGTCCTTAATAACTCAATGTTGTTTCTAATTTGCCTCTCGGCTTCTCTCCTGACTCGGGTGTATTGATTTGTTGGTTCTTTTTAAATAAATTAAGACATTGGAGAGGCACTATTAAGACAATCGAGAGGCACTATTCTAAATCACTTTTCCACGCTCTTTTGGTCATCTTTTTGAATAATAATAATAATAATAATAATAATAATAATAATAATAATAATAATAATAATTTAATTAGGAACAGTACATACATAGTTGCAGCGTTACAGTACAAACATTCTGTTAGATTTAAAGATAGAGGTAGTACATACAGTACCTAAAGCCACTAGTACACATAGCGTTTCGTGCAAGGGTTTGAACTATGAACTATTGTAACGGGGGGTGGGGGGAAATAGCTCTATCTTGTCCATTATTCCACCCCCCAGTTAACTAACGAGGCCGGGGGAAACAGCTCTCTCTAGTCCGTTATTCCGTCCCCAGTTAGCTAACTATTCTAGAGCACTCCCAGAGTTCCTAAGGCAACCTCTCTCGTTCACCACCTTGTAACCTAGGTATTTGACTACCTAGGTGCTAAGACTACAAGGCGCCGTAACTGGATCAGCTACCCGAAACTCTAGAGAGAACTCTAGAATACAGAATCATTGCCACAAACGTATAAGAGAAAACGAGAGGAAAGAAATGAATAGTGAAGTAATTAGTGAGGGGTTGGGGTGAGAGGTAGGGAGGTGGGAGGAGCGAGGAGGGTCATTAGTTGAAAGTGAGAGTTCAGAGAGGGGTGGAGGGAGAGGTGTAGATAGGTAGAAGTAGAAGAGTAGCTAGTAGAAGTAGAAAGTAGATAGTAGAAGACGAAATGCTGCCACCATCCATTCATGATCATTACATACAAGACAAGGAATGGAACTTGTCTGTATCACAATATTCTCAAAAGATGTTATCAAGAGATCATTATTAGTATGGTCCCATCTTTATCATGTACTCATTCTAAACCATGAAAACAGTAACCACAGAGGCTTTCTCACCTCAACTCAAAATCTCTAGGGAACAAAATAAAGTCCATTTAAATAATAAATTCAACAATTATATTTTTCATGATAAGTATCATAACTTAAGCAATCCAATTAAAATGTTAAAGATTAATATTCAAAGTGAGTCATCCTCCAAGAATCTGAGAACACTACAATTGACTGCCCCTGATCTTCACACAACACTTGTAAAACACGACCAAGTCACCTTACTGCTCAACTCACCAAGTGTGTGCCTATAGCTGGATAGAGAGGGGGGGGGGGGGGTCTGCAGTTGACGGAGACTCCCGCCCTGCCGGCTGACAGCCTCCCTGCTAGGGCCGTCTGCTCTGCTCTGCTGGCTGGTCTCCTGTTGCTTAATGCTCTCGAATCGATAGTTCTCCGAGTATATATTGGGGAGCCTAGTAACTAACTCCGCCCACAAGTAGATAGCCTGAGGCACTCTACCAAGCCACTCCTTAAACGTCGGCATGTTTGAAGGCTACCAGGCTCCAATTAAGAGATTAGTAGAAGCAAGGTGAAATTCACATGATCTGACCTCAGGTCACTTGAGGTCATTAACGCTTTGAGGTGTGAGATCTCAGGCCGACAACCTGGCGCCTTTCCCAATTCCTGTCTCTGACTCATATTCTATATATATTTTACATAAACTAAACCAAACACTTTTACAGTGTTACACTATGGGTTTACATTCCCATTGTCGACCACCTTCTCCTTTCATGGAATGAACAGCTCAATTACACATGCCCCTATTTCTGAGGGTTTGAGCCCCTACCTCTCTCCTCCCTTTCCCCTGCCTCGCCCCTCCCTTTCCCCTGCCTCGCCCCTTCCTTTCCCCTGCCTCGCCCCTCCTTTGCATGCTGCGATTGCTGTTGTAGATCTGCTGTTCTGCTGGAGCAATGAATTCCATCATCTTATTTCTGTTGTCCCCTTCCAATTAGTTCTCTTCCATACTGGACTTGACTCAAACGGTTCATCTTACTGTCGTCTTCACGTCTGTGATTTCTCACCCTTCAACATGTTTCTGTGTTGGAACTGACTCCTTTAACGACGTTATGGACTTGGGCAGGAAATATTACGACGGTCAATTATGACAGTGTTTACAAAAGAGAATTTCCCACTGGGGGGAAGGGGGAGCATTGATCTCCTTTTTGCTCTCAACCTTGGACAATAGTTTGTCATGCATGGTAGTGAATATAATCATCATCCTCACTGTCCGGTGTAGCAATGGCAATTAGCAGCATTCTCACTGAAAATAAGACATAACTGAATTACACCGATTAGGTAATATTCCATACACAGGTTGTCAATAAAGATGTTATAAGAACGAGTCTCTGGAGCAGCAGTCTGGCTGGCTCACTCGCTAGCTTGCGCTTCGGATTCCCTCTCGCTTTGAAGAGAGACGATTATTTCTCAAGAGACGAGACCCTCCACAAGTTACTGCTCCTCAGAAGAGCAGAGATGAAAGGAGATAAGACGGGAGCGAAAGAAAGGAGAAAATCCAATAATGACTAAAACGAGGATCCCGTTGTAGAAGAAAACGAGTGATGAAAACCTGAGTGTATAACCCGTTTTTATTGAATAGTCTGTCCACTTGCCTAGGGGGTACTAGTCCAAGTTGTGAACTTTGCACAAACTTGCTACCGGCTATGAAGGTCAACTTTAAGTTCTAGGGTCTAGCGGGCGATGGTGGTGGGAGGGTGGATGGGCCAGATGCCGTCTGGAATCTGGACCATCTGTAATGAAGATTCCATGGAAGGGGGAGATTGCGTCTAATATTCCTCCAGCCTGACATTCTGCGGTATAATATCCTTGTTGCATTTCTTAAAGGCTTTGAACCTTTAAAATATTCTTTTTACTCGATTAAAAATGAATCTGATGGCATTGTAGATTTTTTTTGGAGCAATAGAAGGATGCTGGAGCGGCCGGAACGCGATATCAAGCCTAATCATTCTTGCCTTCCTGGACATAACTCGCCCAGAGCCAGACATCATCGTAATGTTTCCTCATCAATCGCTGTTTGATCGATATCCAGAGCCTTGTCATGCTGGTTCCGTTCCTGTCTACCTCCCTGTTTGACATCTCTCCCATTCGTGTCATTCGTGTGCTATTCTGTCTCTTGTTCTCGCGCACACTATTGCGATTTTCCTTCTGGATCGTCGGGTCCTATCGCAGGTGCTCGCAGGTTCTTCTGATGCCTCTGTCCAACCCGTCCTCCCCCACTAATGCCCGAAACGCTTTGCGTAATAGTGGCTTTAGGCATTGTATGTACTAGCCCTATCTATAAATCCATCACTCTTTGTAAAATCTCTTGTATGTATGTACCTTACCTAAATAAACATTTGATTTGATTTGATTTAATAGGTCGCGCTCTTCACGCTAACGTAACCAACATTACAAGTGCAACCTACTTACATATAAATAAATAAATAACGTTTCACAAATATGTACGTTTCCTATACATCGGACTCAATAGGTTAGGTTGGATTCTTGGGTTCCAAAACGTTGATAGATTAGCTAAAGAGGTTGGATTATTTACGGAGTGGTAGATGGAGAGAAAGAGCTGCCTTGCTGTCCACACTACACAGGGCAGCACTTCTCGTTATCACAACATCGGGTTGTATTTTGTAGTTGCAAGTTGTATTGTAATCACAACTATCGGGTTGTAGTTGTATTATGAGTAGGAGCTTCGAGGTGAGGAGACGACGAACCCGCCAGTTATTGACCTCAGAAGCCCCAGCAACGCGGTATACGATTATTTCGTATTCGAGAAAATCGATTCCATGATCCAGAAGGAACTATCCAGGAAGCTCTGGGTTTTATGTACTTACATCACTAGGCATTAAGGAAGGGAAAGCAACATATTTTCGTCGTTTAAAATATATTCAAACAATGTTTAGAACCGAGGAACTATTACGATTTAGCATCCTACGATCTCTCTCTCTCTCTCTCTCTCTCTCTCTCTCTCTCTCTCTCTCTCCTTATTCTGTTTGTTATTCCCTCTTAGGAAGGAACGACAATTCACGACTCAGCAACGACTCTCAGAACTTGCCAGCAATTTGCACCAATATCCTTACAAATATCCTTACTGCAAAGAAGGATATTTGTCAGCGGATGGGAGGCTCGGTTGCCAGCAGCTCAAGACTTCGCCCAGACATTGTTTCTAAGGAATTCTGCTCCCAGCCAACGCCGCGTTAAGTCAATTTCTGGACCAAAGGAATTCTCAACATTTCAAATTGTTGTTCTTCTCGTCCCGACTCGAGAGGGAGTCCCTGGACCCAATGAGTCCACGGACCCAGGGAGAGACCGGACCTGACGAAGGGAAGAGTAGGGAGGACCCGGGGGACCTTAGACCTGACGACGACGGGGGTACGACCTGGAGAATTCTGCCCTCACGATCCAATTTCCACTAATAGAGTAAATCACAATTATGATTTTGGGAGCCGTTTTTCTCCCTCTAGAGCTGCTAGTCACGATCTGAGCCATATCCATTCCCCTTCCCCCTGCCTTGCCACTTTCTTCCTTCCTTCTGCTTCGTCCCTTCCTTCCCCCCTGCCTCGCCCCTCCGTTCTTTCTGCCTCGCCCCTCCCTTCCTCCTGCCTCGCCCCTCCCTTCCTCCTGCCTCGCCCCTCCCTTCCTCCTGCCTCGTACCTCCCTTCCTCCTGCCTCGTACCTCCCTTCCCCCCTGCCTCGCCTCTCCCTTTCCTCCTGCCTCGCCCCTCCCTTGCATGCTGCGACTGCTGTTGTTGATCTTATTTCTGTTTGTGTAACAGCTGTTGAGGCAGACCAGCTGCTGCTGTCACTATTGCTTCCGTAATTACTGCTGCTGCTGCTGTTCCTACTATTGCTGCTGCTGCTGAGAAACTTGTCGTTGTACTCCATCTGTCCTGCACGGTGTTACCACAGCCTCATGTGGGAACTAATGGGACGACCCACTTCAGCCCGCGATACAGAGATCAACGGGCGCCTGAGCCCCGGTCACTAACAGGCAAGAAGCCTCACGACTCTTTATGCTGGACTCAGCGAGCTTGTCGTGAAACAGGCCCAGGCATCAACCCCATTCACGGTTGTCACTAGATTTAACCTGGAAGCTGTATTGTACCGATGGCAGGGGGGGCAATCACACGATCGCTCGAGCACCTACGAGTTACGAACTCGTTCCCGGCACGGCTCGTCCCCCGGCCATGAATAATTCAGCGCCACGGAGCGAGCTAATGAGTCGCCTTCTGGTCGTAATTCGCAATTATTCCCACCTTCATCTCCACGACACTCTGGCCAGACGTGGAGGATGCCGCCTCTTATTTTAATCCTCCCTCACCTGATTTGGAGGGAAGGGTGGAAAGGGAGGGTGGAGAGGGAGAGAGGGAGGACAGAGAGAGAGAAAGAGAGAGAGAGAGAGAGAGAGAGAGAGAGAGAGAGAGAGAGAGAGAGAGAGAGAGAGAGAGAGAGAGAGAGAGAGAGAGAGAGAGAGAGAAGGGTGGAGAGGGAGGGAGGGTGGAGGTGGAGAGAGAGAGAGAGAGAGAGAGAGAGAGAGAGAGAGAGAGAGAGAGAGAGAGAGAGAGAGAGAGAGAGAGAGAGAGAGAGAGAGAGAGAGAGAGAGAGAGGGAGAGAAGTCAGGGTAAGTTATGGAGAGGGAGAGGGGACAGGGAGAGTTATAGAAGGAGGGTGAGGAAGTTATATGAAGGGAGAGTTATTGGAAGGGAAAAAAAAGTGCAAGAACTAATGGATACTCATAAAATAGGGGAGAGAACGCATGGAAGGCAGAGACGTTAAATGGGGAAAGTGGAATAGGAATTAAAGAAGATCGAGGAGGAGTGAATGAAAGGAGAGGAAAGAAGAAGAAAACGAGGACTAGACGGCAAAAAATAATAAAGCTTAAAGCTTACGTTTAAACCAAAATCAACACAAATTAAACGTCTGCAATATTGCACACCTAAGAAGGAGATCGAGAGCGGGCAGATCAGATCCAATATTATCATGGCCAACGCTTATAGGATAGGATAGGATAGGCTAGGCTAGATTTGGAGCGAAAAGAACAGTTACCCATGACACTAGAACAGCACTTTTTATGACTGGAAATCGACGGATAAAGGGGAAACTGCGGCATTTAGAGTGATTAATAAATCCCAAACACAATAGCACCCAGGTAAAAGAGCAGTGGTTCATGTTTTTAAGCAACAAAGGTTCAGCTCGACATTCAGCTCATACTCCTAAACTGAAACTATTTACACTATGTGGTCCATAGAATGTGTTAATTGAACCACCAGGAAGGAGATCCATATGACTTTTATATTACTGAATTTGGACAAATCGGAAAATTCCTAATGTTACTACTAAAACATAACCTACCCATCCTAGGCCTAATTCACGTTATCTGAGGCATTATATAGTCCATATATGTGCTATACTAACCCTAAGGATATTTAGGTTTTGTTTTAAGCCTTATAATTTTTTCCGGACTCTATAAAAAAACTAGTACAAAAGTGGCTTACTGGGGCTCCACTGCTACATATTGGTACGGTCGACTACATAGTCATAAAAAGTACTGTCATTTCAGGAGGCTGGATTGTCCTTAGAGAGAGAGAAATGCCCCGTGTTATACTGGGTACAACACCGGTATGCCCCGTGTTATACTGGGTACAACACTGGTATGCCCCGTGTTATACTGGGTACAACACTGGTATGCCCCGTGTTATACTGGGTACAACACCGGTATGCCCCGTGTTATACCGGGTACAACACCGGTACACTTCCACACCAACGTAGACTGAAGGTAGATTGCGTGGCCAGATATGACTACCACAGGGACAGACTGACAGACATAAGCACAGTGGATATAAACATCCAAATTATGCCAGAACTCGTAATAACAGATTTCAATTAGTTAAACATGGATTTGAAAAGGATTCAAGCATTGTTTTCCCTAAGAGTCGTGGCCTGAACAACCTGTCACTGAGGCACATAATTGAATGAACTTAATGGCCCTTCAGTTATTTTTCCTTATCTTTAGGCAAAAGATAAGGAAAACTTTTTACTTTTGACAAGTTGCAAAGCTACACGAGTGAAAACTTGGCGTTAACAAGGGGTCGCTCCGCAGAGGTCAGTAGGCCTATTATAGTAATCCCTCTGTCCTGCAGAGGTCAGTATAGGCCTACTGTAATGTTCCTATCTCGCTTAGTCTTATAGACCTACTACAACATATAGTTCTTCCTCTTAGGCTCGCACAGCATCAAATAAAGCAATTAAGTAAAAATAAAAACGGTTTTAGGGCTTAACACAGAAACTCCCCGTGCATGCCATTAGATTGGGCTGTTTACATGGGGAACCAATCCATTACCAACCTGAATTTGAGGATGGAAGCCAATGGTGATATATGGAGATGAATGAACACCGTGGCTCCGGTTACAGACCATCTGGACCACCAGTCCAGTTGTTGTTAAAGATGTAGCTACTCAGGACGAAGTGTCCATGTAGCACGGGCTATGGTGAGCCCGTTAGTCCAATTGGTCTAGTGGTTTAATGTACTAGTCTGAGGACAGGTAGCCGGCCATGGCTCGGGGGTGTTGGTGCGTCCCCTCCCGCACTCACTCTCACAGAGATCACTGGTTCGTGTCCCTGTGAGGGGAGCGCTACAAAGCAGAAACTGTATTTTCCCCTCACGGATAAAATGCTAGGCTGGCGGAATGTTGTGTCCCCTGACCCAAGCCCTCGTAACACACACACACACACACACACACACACACACACACACACACACACACACACACACACACACACACACAGTGGGGGAAGTGCGTTAAACGAGCGGATTGTGAAATTCCATTCACAATTTATATAGTTATGATCAATAAGTCAATGATGACAACCATTGCATCAGGCAACTGGCGGATAGAAAGGCAGGATCCAACAGCTGAAGCCCGATACTACGCCAGGAATTATGAGATGTAAGTTAGATTCTGACTATGTTGTGCCTCTTCTTAACTCCTATTCACTAAGTTTGCCTTTAAAGACCCACTCCATTAGCCCATTTCAATAACACTTATCCAATCAACCAAATAATACCAATCGTGTATGTCACCCATTCATTTGCAATCTCTTTAGTAACGTTACACCTTCAATCCCTCCAACTCAATACCAGTCCTTAGTGACTAACCTTTCATGACTGTCACTGCAACTCATCTCAACTTACAGCTAGCCCATTCAATCTTCCCTTCTCGGTTTAGAATTGGTTTAAGTTTCTTCAACCACGGTAGGGCTGGTAAGGCCACCATGGTAGGGCTGGTAGGGCCACCATGGTAGTGCTGGTAAGGCTAGGCATGGTAAGGTCACCATGGTAGGCCTGGTAAGGTCACCATGGTAGTACTGGTAAGGTCACCATGGTAGGCCTGGTAAGGTCACCATGGTAAGGTCACCATGGTAGTACTGGTAAGGTCACCATGGTAGGCCTGGTAAGGTCACCATGGTAAGGCCACCATGGTAGGGCTGGTAGGGCCACCATGGTAGGCCTGGTAAGGTCACCATGGTAGGCCTGGTAAGGTCACCATGGTAAGGTCACCATGGTAGGCCTGGTAAGGTCACCATAGTAGTACTGGTAAGGTCACCATGGTAGGCCTGGTAAGGTCACCATGGTAGTACTGGTAAGGTCACCATGGTAGGCCTGGTAAGGTCACCATGGTAGTACTGGTAAGGTCACCATGGTAGGCCTGGTAAGGTCACCATGGTAGTACTGGTAAGGTCACCATGGTAGGCCTGGTAAGGTCACCATGGTAGTACTGGTAAGGTCACCATGGTAGGCCTGGTAAGGCTAGGCATGGTAAGGTCACCATGGTAGGCCTGGTAAGGTCACCATGGTAGGCCTGGTAAGGTCACCCCTCTAGTTTACCGACCAACCAGCAATGTAATTATCAGGAGAAAGCACAAAGCCAGTACGACTGTATAGCACTTGGAAGGAATACGAAGAGAAGGATCTAAGATAGGAAATAATGTATATAACGGAAATTAACCACATGGGCCGTCGAGGATCGAACGCCGACCAGCAAAAAGCGAGGCAGTCGCTATATACCGTGAGGCTGGGATAAAACTCTTAGTGAATATATCTTCACATTTCATCATCGGTTCCCCCTAGAATATCTAAAGATCTCTATCCAAATTATTTTAACTCATTATATACTTTCCCTTATGTTTATAGATTCATAATACATTTAGTTAATTCTACTGATATTTTTTTGACATATTAAACCAACGCTGATTTGTCTCCACTAAATACAGAGTAAAAAACTTAGCCTAATACGGTTTATTTATTCGTCCCGTTTTTGTAACACTTTTATAAAAATCCGCGCGGGATCCCTGGCGTGCATTAGGTCACCCGCGGGACTGTAATATGGTGTGTGTGTGTGTGTGTGTGTGTGTGTGTGTGTGTGTGTGTGTGTGTGTACTCACCTAGTTGTGTTTGCGGGGGTTGAGCTCTGGCTCTTTGGTCCCGCCTCTCAACCGTCAATCAACAGGTGTACAGATTCCTGAGCCTATCGGGCTCTGTCATATCTACACTTGAAACTGTGTATGGAGTCAGCCTCCACCACATCACTTCCTAATGCATTCCATTTGTCAACCACTCTGTGTGTGTGTGTGTGTGTGTGTGTGTGTGTGTGTGTGTGTGTGTGTGTGTGTGTGTGTGTGTGTGTGTGTGTGTGTGTGTGTGCGTGCGTGCGTGCGTGCGTGCGTCCCAGCGGCACAACAGATTTTAACGTTTTCATCAAAATTTGTAAAAAAACCTTTCTGATCATCCGAACCACTTGGGACTGTAAAGGGAACATTATGTAATTCTCCTCAACATGGACGTATAGCAGTCCTCTTAACACATATATACATTAAGTACATGTATATATATCCAATGTATATACAACCGTGAAGCTGGATACACCTACAAGTCAACATCCCTTCTGCCTTTGCTGTTCCTTTCCTAGTCCATATTAAAGTGCGTCCATGCTAGGCTTTGTGTTTTCTCTCCATTGTACGTTCAGGGACTAGGCTTGCCGGGCTCACAAACACACAGATCACTTTATGTCATTGTATCTGTCTGCCACCTTTTAGCGTGGCGTAATCTGAAGTGAATTATATTATCCTCGTGAAGTGATACAAGGGACAGGAAAATTACCATTAGGGATTTAACAACGCAGAAGTTAAATATACATTGGTTATGATGAGCCCACTGTATAGCCGCTCATCCACCGCCACACTCCAGCAGCAGCAGCACCACAGCACTACCACAGCACCACCAGCACCACCACCACCACCACCACCACCACAGCACCACCACCACCCCAACACCATCATACCACCACCACACCAGCACCACCACCACACCACCACAGCACCACCACAACCCTGCAGCTCACACATTAGAGCGAGGGATTGTCTTGGTCCACAGAGTGAGTCGCGGGTGACAGGTAACAGTTAGTCTAATTAGAACGGTCATGGAGCAAAATGAGAAGAAAAACCCAAGACCTGAATGCAGTCGCTGACAGCTGGCAAGGTGCGCGCGAGGGAGAGAGAAGGAGAGTAAGAGAGAGAGAGAGAGAGAGAGAGAGAGAGAGAGAGAGAGAGAGAGAGAGAGAGAGAGAGAGAGAGAGAGAGAGAGAGAGAGAGAGAGAGAGAGAGAGGAGAGTGAGAGAAAGGAGGAGAGAAGGAGAGCAAGAGAGCATACAGAAAACATTTAGTGCAGACGTGAATCAGTTTTGGCGCGCTAACAGACACAACGAACCTATGTGTTTCTATGTATTTCAAGGCGGGAACCCCACCACAAGCTGCGTTCTAAGCTGAACAAAGATATCAAATATATTTTTGGTGCCATTGAAATATTCGCCGATATCTCCGCTGCCAATTTGTTGTACTACTTAGCTTCTATACACGGCTTCATTTTAGTCTGGGCTCGTAGTTCCTCCATTTCTCCTTGCTCTCTCTACCAACACTCTCCTCATTGACTTCCATCAACAGCAATATATCCGCTAGTTTTGCTGACTCTGCTAAGTAACCGCTAGTTTCGCTGACTCTGCTAAGTACCCGCTAGTTTTGCTGACTCTGCTAAGTACCCGCTAGTTTTGCTGACTCTACTAAGTACCCGCTAGTTTCGCTGACTCTCCTAAGTACCCGCTAGTTTTGCTGACTCGGCTAAGTACCCACTAGTTTTGCTGACTCTGCTAAGTACCCGCTAGTTTCGCCGTCTCTGCTAAGTACCCGCTAGTTTTGCTGACTCTACTAAGTACCCACTAGTTTTGCTGACTCTACTAAGTACCCACTAGTTTTGCTGACTCTACTAAGTACCCACTAGTTTTGCTGACTCTACTAAGTACCCACTAGTTTTGCTGACTCTACTAAGTACCCACTAGTTTTGCTGACTCTACTAAGTACCCACTAGTTTTGCTGACTCGGCTAAGTACCCACTAGTTTTGCTGACTCGGCTAAGTACCCACTAGTTTTGCTGACTCTACTAAGTACCCACTAGTTTTGCTGACTCTACTAAGTACCCGCTAGTTTTGCTGACTCTACTAAGTACCCACTAGTTTTGCTGACTCTACTAAGTACCCGCTAGTTTTGCTGACTCTACTAAGTAGCCACTAGTTTTGCTGACTCTGCTAAGTACCAGCAAATTTCGCTGACTCTGCTAAGTAGCCACTAGTTTTGCTGACTCTGCTAAGTACCAGCAAATTTAGCTGACTCTGCTAAGTACCCGCTAGTTTCGCTGGACTACAAGAATAAATCTTAATTAGTCATGCACGTATCTAGGGAAACAAAATGGAAGTCAAGCTAACTAGACTGAAACGCTAAATAGACTGAAGTAGGCTCCGTCCCAGCCAGATATAAAACGAAAATGGAAACCGATTCCCGTGGGATCACACAGCTCTGTGCAGCACATCAGATATGGGCAAGAGTAAGCAAAACCAATCGGCCACAAAATGGCAATCACAAACAAATGACCAATAACTGGAAGGCGGGTTCGGGAACTTGGACGGTAGAGCGACGGTCTCGCTTCATGCGGGACGGCGTTCAATTCCCGACTGTCCAATCCGACCGTTTTTCTTCCCCCCTTTCCATCGCAAATCCTTATCCTGATCCCTTCCAAGCCCCTCCGAAACTAATGATACAGGGGATATTCAGACTGGGAGGGTCGCGAACCCCCCTTTGCGGGTTTTTAACTATTATAATAGGGTCGTTTACCCCCGCCTCCCCCCCCAAAAAAAAATCGCATCAGGATGCGACCTAAAAACTGTTGACTAACTCCCCGGGTACCTATTTGCTGTTAGGTGAACAGAGGCATTAGATGATAGGAAACTTGCTTAACTATATTTCTGTCCCGCCAGGGATCCGAACCCAGGACCTCCGATTTGGAGTCGTGAATGAAGCCAGCTGTTATGACCCTTGACCTCTGGGTATGGTTCCTCTGCTTTTGCAGTTGTAAAATAGATATATATGCGACCTTGACGACTAAAATTGTCTAGGAATAAAATAAGTCAACCGCTTAATACGCAAAGCAATATCCTTTAAGGGTAACAAAGGAACATACAGACAAATAAATGAAATACAGGTAGCTAAGAATCACTAGAATTATTCTAGTAAGATACATATAATGAAGTAAATATCTCCTATGAGCACATATCACTTGATTAAATCTTACAGGGATAGATGAGTATGCAAATAATGGTCTAACAAGAGAATTAGCTATGTTAAATGAGCAAAAAACAGGCCCCAAAGACTTATCTCATTTATGGGGGGGTAGAAATAGCCTAAGCTACTCTATCCCTTTGAGATGTATTATTTTTTCTTGTCTCAATAAACTTATTTGAACTTATCTCATATCTACAGATCCTCTCCAGTCAGCTCCACCCACGCGACTAACTGGTAGAAGCCTTCCTCGGTGGCGTCTACACATTACCAACTAAGGAACACATGACAGCTATAGATACTCTGCTGTCTGAGAGTAATCCTTATGAGCATATTTGTAAACACACTAATATATATATTTAACACTAATAAGATGTACTTAAAATGAATGTACATACAAGAAAACAATAGTTATAGGGGTGAATCAGTGACGCAATGTTGGGTACACTGCGCACATCATTGGAACATCATTCATATATGGTCATCCCTCCCATTAGACGCCATGGTCATCCCTCCCATTAGACGCCATGGTCATCCCTCCCATTAGACGCCATGGTCATCCCTCCCATTAGACGCCATGGTCATCCCTCCCATTAGACGCCATGGTCATCCCTCCCATTAGACGCCATGGTCATCCCTCCCATTAGACGCCATGGTCATCCCTCCCATTAGACGCCATGGTCATCCCTCCCATTAGACGCCATGGTCATCCCTCCCATTAGACGCCATGGTCATCCCTCCCATTAGACGCCATGGTCATCCCTCCCATTAGACGCCATGGTCATCCCTCCCATTAGACGCCATGGTCATCCCTCCCATTAGACGCCATGGTCATCCCTCCCATTAGACGCCATGGTCATCCCTCCCATTAGACGCCATGGTCATCCCTCCCATTAGACGCCATGGTCATCCCTCCCATTAGACGCCATGGTCATCCCTCCCATTAGACGCCATGGTCATCCCTCCCATTAGACGCCATGGTCATCCCTCCCATTAGACGCCATGGTCATCCCTCCCATTAGACGCCATGGTCATCCCTCCCATTAGACGCCATGGTCATCCCTCCCATTAGACGCCATGGTCTTCCCCTTTCAGGAATAAACATGCAATGATAACAAAGAAATATATCCTTCAAGCACACTACAGCATGCTACAGTTAACTCAAACAAATATA